>NC_053167.1:103008326-103330826 GCF_016835505.1 Polypterus senegalus | reverse complement strand
AGGACTCTTCCTAGAGCTGGCCAGCCATCTAAACTGCGCGATCGGGGGAGAAGGGCCTTAGTCAGGGAGGTGACCAAGAACCCGATGGTTACTCTGTCAGAGCTCCAGAGGTCCTCTGTGGAGAGAGGAGATCCTTTCAGAAGGACAGCCATCTCTGCAGCAATCCAACAATCAGGCCTGTATGCTAGAGTGGCCAGACGTAAGCCACTCCTTAGTAAAAGGCACATGGCAGCCCGCCTGGAGTTGGCCAAAAGGCACCTGAAGGACTCTCAGACCATGAGAAACAATTCTCTGGTCTGATGAGACAAAGATTGAACTCTTTGGTGTGAATGCCAGGTGTCACGTTTGGAGGAAATCAGGCGCCGCCCATCACCAGGCCAATACCATCCTACAATGAAGCATGGTGGTGGCAGCATCATGCTGTGGGGATGGTTTTCAGCGGCAGGAACTGGGAGACTAGTCAGGATAAAGAGAAAGATGACTGCAGCAATGTACAGAGACATCCTGGATGAAAACCTGCTCCAGAGCGCTCTGGACCTCAGACTGGGGTGACGGTTCATCTACCCTAAGCACACAGCCAAGATATCAAAGGAGTGGCTTTAGGACAACCTAAAACCAAGATAAAATCTTTTATTCTGCTGGAATCCAGGCACTTCCAGACAGGTGGTGCAAGTGCATTGAGCAGGGTGGAGACTGCATTGAGAAAAGACATGATCAGTTTAAGGTTTGTTCCATTTTCTAATAAAGCCCATTTTGTAACCTTAGCTTGACTCCCCCTCATAATTACCTCCTGGTGTAAAACTAATCCTATCTGAATATGGCTTTAGTCTTGTCTGCCATAGTATTATTGTATAAATGCATTTACAGAGGAAGGTGATCTTATTACGTTTCATAATCTTTAAATTGTTAAAAGGATTATATACAATTTTTATGTTATAGCTGCATGCTTTAATTGTAAGCACATTTCTTGCTTGAACTTTTAATTTTAATAAAGTAGCTTGTCTAACCATATAAAAGAGGAAATGTTAGCAGGGACAGCACACAGAAGGCAAAACTAGCAAAAATTAAACTCACCAGTGTAAAAAGGGAAATCTAGCAAGATGAAAAGTTAAATGGTAAACTGGTCATTTTCTGGGCTTCTTGCATGTGTTCTTGGTTATCTCTGAGCATGCTTGCCTTGTGAACATGTGCTATATAGTCTACTGAAATGACATTGGTCAGAGAGGGGCTAGGAGTGTCTCACCTTGGCCCTGACAAGCCTTAAAAGGTCATCAGCTTAAAATAAAAGTACCTAATGCATTAGGTTAGGGTCACAGGAAACTGAAGGCTGAGCCTTGCTTGAAGGCTTCCTCTTATACCAACCAAGCCTTTACCCTACAGTAGTTTGCAGCAGTTCAGTTCACCAATAGCTTTTTTTATTGGTACATGTTCCAATGACGTATTAGATTCACCTTGTGTTGTTAATGAAATGTGTTACTTTTGAGAGTGACTTGGCAAAAGATATCTGTGATATCTCTACTTTTAATGTATTTTTGTATGTTACAGAACAAATCAAACATGGTAAATGTAGACATTCTTTTAAGGAGGACTTCTCTACCCATAAAAAAAAAAAAGGCGGAGTGGTTGCCGGTTCAAATCCTGTAAATGCCAGAAGTGACTTTACTCCATTGGGCCCTTAACCTGCAATTGCTCTGTCCTGGGTATGACATTAACCTGAATCCAGCCCTGCAAGTAGGCCATCCAACCTGCAGGGAACACTTGTGGGTTGTGGCAGAACTGGCAATCCAGCCACCTTAAATACCTCGCATTGTTCCATTCCATCTGAACTAGTGTGGTGCTGAGGTGTCAGCCAATGCATGGCTGCACTCGAGTCCTAATCTAGGATCCTGAGGTGGTTTGCTGTGGCAACATGCTGTCTCTGCACGTGCTCCTAACCTCCACCCATGCATCAATTTTTCAAATGTTCATTATTACAGAAAAAAATGTTTTAGTTTAATTCCCTCAGAGTACAATATTTTCATTTCATACGCGAAGCATCCTCTTATTGACAATTTGCAGACAAATCTCCAAACCAGGGGTTGGCACTGTTGCCTAATACCTTCTCTTTTCCTCCCTTGGTAGAAGCAGTGATTGACAGTTATGCCACCAAATGATGTCACTTGAACCTCATGAACCCTCCTCTTCCTGTCCTCTAGACTGAATATTGGTGCCTTCTTGGAGCAGTCAGCTCTAGACTCGTGTCTGAAAAGATGCAACACATACAGTATTTTTGTTTTCATTTTAGACAGGGGTCCCCATTGTGCTCCAATCCTTCATCTTTGTCATTCTTACACTATAAAGTGATTTTCTATTCTTCCATAGACTTGTGTTTTTCGACGAGTAAATCTATGACTCATTTAGTGCTCTCTTGTCTGCATTTTGAGTTTCTAGCCCTCTTTAGGGACTTACCAGACAGAGTGGATGTTTCCTCACAGATTTGTTTCAACCAGGTGATCCAAAGACTTCCTAGGAATTTGGAGTCCATTAACAAATTGTGGAGGTGACATACTGTATCCAAGCAAATTTAGAAATGTAAGCCTTCAATTACATAAGGAGATCATTATCTGATCATTTTTCTGCTTTTTATTTTTGGCAATTTGCAGAAACTGCAAGCGGTATTTGACATTTTCTTCTTAATTTGAAATGGTGCACGGTACAGTGTAGATCACTGAGGAAAAAAATTCAATTTTTAATCCATTTCTAATTAAAAAAAAAATGTGCAAAATATGGAATAAAATGTTAAATGTGTAAAACTCTTTCAAGATGCAGTATATAATTAGTGAATATTTGATGAACAGCTACTTTATGTGTGCTTCTTATTCGTTTCCTGAAGGTTATTGTTTCAACAAGATGTGCAAAACAACCAAAGGCTTTTTTTTTGTGTGTAAATGGATGCAAGGCAGTCAAGGATCACTGAGCGCTGCTTCTAGTTAGAGGACTTTCACATTTAAAAAATATACCGTAACCAGGATTACAGAATGTCAATTTGAGGTAACAATAGTGTATTAATAGTATACTCCTGGTTCCATTCAATTTCCCATGACTGAATTGATTAAGCTTTCCTCTGTGAATGAAACATTTTCCTTCACTAATCTCTAAGAGCCGGATGACGGTTTTCGGGAACAGACTGATTGCACAGATTGCACGGCCCATTCCCTGTATCAATTAATCCCCAGTTAAATCTGACATATCTTAACCTATACTGGATCCAATTCAGCACTACAGCAGAACCCATATGGCTGTGAAACACTTGCAGGCATCAATTTGCTGGCTGCTCAGAGGAGCTGGCAGGATGCCAACTTCAATTCTGCCTTTTCCCTACTAATAGACATGTTTGCTTTACTAGACCTTACTGCCTACTGTACTCTGTTTTAATTAGGAACAAGTCTGACATTGCTAACAAAATTTGTTTATTTTTTTCTAACTGTATAAGTGTGTTTTTTTTTGCCATGTAGCTATCGTTTTCTAGATTAGATGGAAACAACAGTGCAGCAAAAAACTCTGGGCTGCCTGCTGAGTTATTATATTCAATGGCTTTATACTTTAACTGGGAACAAAAAGCAAAAACATTAATTTTCTGGAACATTCTGTGCCCAAATCATATTTTTACCATGAAGCTGTAGTGATCGTCTCCTAATTGTGTGCAACAGTAAGCATGTTATTTGATAAACAGGCATATTGAATATGTAAAAGAAACATGGCTTCTCCAGACTTTTTGTATCCAGCCAGTGGGGCATTTGTCTTGAAAGAAACACCCTGTCAACTGTTATTAAGAATTATATTGATACTTGGGATCATTAGAGAGAAAAAAATAGCACTTAATGTATTTCCTATACTGCACAATGCATATTAGATTTATTTAACTATTGAATAAGATGAATGTATTGATTGTAGTGCCAGATGAGAATATTTTTTAGGTTTTTCACTTTTATTGACTAATAAATCTTTCCTTAAGTATTGTTTTATATATTTCTTCATTTCATGAACTGCTATTAGTGTCCCTCATCTATTTTTCTTGATGTACTGTAAGTCTTAACTTAAATAGCAGCGCATTCTAATTGCGGCGTAACACATCATGGAAATTGTTATTTATGCCTAGTTCGGGACAGAGAAATTTACACCTTGAAAAAGACAAGGCAAGCCCAAAGAAATCTGTGAAAGAAATTGACCAGGGAATGAAAAGATTGCAGAAAAGCTGACAAAATTGTCATCGTGGTACAAGCTGTAGCTGATGAAACCAATGAAAACAAAATGGAACGATCATCAAAACATTAGTGAGATCCAAAAAACAGGAAAAAATGTGACAAAATGTCCATTATTGTAATTATTATAGTACAGTAGTATAGTAATGTTTCTGTTATTTCTGTTGGTTTTATTTATTATTATTAATGATGTATTGTCCCTTTAAAGTTGGTTATTATTTACTATCTATGTATAATGAATTCTTTGACTATGAACTTGTACTTCCTTGTACTTGGTGGGTGGAGCCCCCAGGAGGTGGGGCCTCCCGATGACATTGCTGAAGCCCCGCCCTTAGACTTAAGTCCGTAATCTTTTGGCTAGCAGGTGACCTGAGGCTGCTTTTTAATTGGTTGCTTTCAGATTTTTCCTGGGGAGCAGATTTCTGCGGCCCGGAAACACCCACATTTATTGGCAGCGAACTTGTATTGTTATAGGTTTTTTTAATCTAATGTGATTGGATAATCATTGACGCACTATATCATGTTGATATCAATGGTTCACAGTTAACACTCGCTTTTAATGTTATATAACTACAGATTAGCGAATGTAACTTTGATGGCAAATTCGGAAACAGAACTTCAGAAATTAAAGAAAATTGAGCTATTTCTTTAAAAAAACACCTCTTCATAAATTGTTCACTTGAAGAAAAAAAGCAGGTAAAGGAGCTTGTACCAGAGCGACCTGACTTAAGAATTTAGCAGTGGGCAAGTAATCGAGGACAAGGTTACACATGGACTTTTTCCAGCTCTTGTTATGACAAATGGAGTTGGCTAACTGGTTGTGGTATAAGTAATGTTATTTTTTTGCTTTCCTTGTTTTCTGTTTCAAACAGTTGGTACCGAAGTGTTGTAGACAATGATGGGGGTACAAGATCTAAAACATCTTTCTGAAAAATGAAAGTGGCATAAAAGTAGATGCAGTTATCTACACAATAGCATGAGGCTAAATCTTTTTTGGCAGGCTTAGTATTGCTGAACAGCTACATGAAGACTACAGGATTGGCATTAGAAGGCACAACAAAGAAGTAACCAAAAATGAGCATATCCTGTACAGAATACTAGATGAGATATACAGTATGTGTGTTTGTTGTTTTGTAAGATAGTGGTGTGCCTTGCGATGATTTTGGTTACAAAATGTGCGCCACTACAGAAAAAAGGTGGGGAAACACTGATCTAGGCAATAGCATGGGGCTAATTTTTTTTTGTCTGACTTAGTAAAGTGACTCAGTTTAATCAGAACATAACTGTGAATTGTTTAGGCCTGAAAGAGAGGAGAGTAAAATTTATTTTCAAGGAAATAAAGGCATCCTGAGGCAGAATAAGATTTAGGCTGGACTTGTCCTGTGGGTGTAGTACAAGACCAGTTGGGAGGTGAGTTATTTTTTTAAGATGGTGTCTGTGGATCTTACAATCTGAATTTGTGCCCAGGTGAGGTATGCCTGGCAAACTTGCACAATACTGGGCAGACTGGCAGAATAAGATTAGGGTGGGAATGTGGGTGTGGTAATTGATAAACTGAGAAGCAAGACTTGAGAAAAATCAGAGGACTGGTGAATGTATGATGTGGATTTATGGAATACAGTGGGAATGGCCAAGGACTGGGCGCTCTATTTACAGCGGCAGAATAAGATTTGGATTGGAGTTATGGTATGGATATGATATAGGATACCACTGATTCCGAGAGGCAGTCCTCTCAAAGATCATTAAATAAGACTCTATATCATCCGACTCAGAATGCGGAACGATTAGAGGAAGTGGAGGCCGTGCGGGCTCCGATTTTACCGTTTCTGCCGCCGCCAGCCGTGTTTTGGTCTCCGCCAGCTCCTGTTTCCTGGCTGCCTGCTCCAGCTTCATAACCTGGAGCTCATTCATCATCATCATCGTTAGGACTGTGTTTAAGTCCTGCCCTTCTGACATTCTTGGGGCTGTGTATCCCGCCGGCTACGCCAGTGTAAAACAAAAGCACAGACAAACATAAAAGTTTGGGGTTTTCCGGCCACATATACTGTACGGTCAGTGTTCACATTCACAAGTACAACAGACAATCATGGAATGTGTGGGGGAACAATTTATAGGGTGGGACCAGATGGAATGCTGGGAAGGAACTGTGGTGGTGGATGGGAGTCATGACGTCATCAGAAAGAGACCAGAGGAAAGGAAGGACTGCAGAAGTGGCTGCACATTGTTAGGGAGTCTGGGTGAATTCAAGGCGGTGTTGCTTTGGTCTTTCTGTGGAAATGAATTCAAGGCGGTGTTGCTTTGGTCTTTCTGTGGAAATAAAGAAAGAGAGGTTAGTACCCCGCCTTTGACCTCTGGCACGATATACTACATTGCTCATTGGGTCTTTAAGCGGCTCCTTCACATTTTCTGGCCACAAACCATCTTAGATCAGGAGCTGCTCATCAGAAGCAAGAAAGAAAGCATCATCATCTTCATCATCATCGTCATAAGAAGATGAAAATGGATTGGAAACCGCATCAGAGGAGAGCAAGGCTTTATAACAAAATGGCTCTCTAATTGATGTCAGAAGGCAAACTATAACGATGTAGGCCAAAGAACACCTGGAGGTGAATTGTAGAAAAAAGAACTGAAGACCATAAACCACAACCTGGGAACCACATGGAAACTTGCCCAAGACAGGCAGAAGTGGAGGAACTTTGTTGCTGCCGTATATGCCAGTCAGCATAGTGGACAATAGTAGTATAGAAGTGCCAGTAAGTGTCATGTAGAATGTCTCACACCATCTAGTTGTTATGTCTTTGATGTAAGGCAATACATCCGCAGTGAAATGCACTGCAATACACTCCGTTACCATATGAAGCAATCTGACATGATTGGAATAGGGGGAAAGTGGGGTTTAAAAATAAAATTGAGCAGAAATAATGATGATAATGATGATGGTACATTTAAATGTTTGAGTCACCACATTACACTTTTAGCATTTTTTCCTCACTAAAACGAAAGTTAGATATTTAATGAAGGGTTAAAAATATCTTAGTGGAATGATAAAGTTAAATTTAAAGACATAATTGGAAAAGAGGCAATTTAGAGAGAGTCTTTCTCCACCCAAGCTTTGAACAACAAACCCAATTTTAAAAAAGATATGCAGATTTTTTTTTAATGAATTCAAACTTACTGACTGTGAATTAGTTTCTATTTTTGACCCTGTATCCTAGATGTGTCAAGTATTTTACAATTGAGCGTAACATTTCATTATTGCTTATGTACTTGAATGGGTGCCCAGCAATTGCTTTGTGTTAACACTGCCAGGTGAAATTTTTCCTGCAAGAGAAGGCCTAATGTTGCTGCCAAGTGAAGCAGGAAAGCCGACAGAACAAACATGAATTAAGTGACCCCAAAAAGTTGAAATCCTGGTTTGACAAGTTTATTGGTGCAAATCTAAATGCCTCAAATTACCCACTGAACAATTTTCTCATTGCTGTCAGTTTCTTTGAACATTTAACACTACCTGCCTTTTTCTCTTATTATGAAAAGCATATGTAAATCACCATGGCAACGCACCCCTCAGTATATACACCAGTGAGCTCTGGATAAGCTTGGCATGCCTCGGTTAGAAACACCCATCCTTCAAGAAGAAGCCCTGTATGGTGTTTCCATGGGTCAGAACTCCCTATGAAAGATTTGTGTGAGTAGTGGAAGTGCCCAAGTGCAAGATGACATAGGTCCTCTTTAAAACCTTGGCTTGAAATAGCCAGACAATGCTCTTTGTACCTGAGCTGGGGTGAGTTGCAGTGCCACATTTCACATATAATATTGTACCTCATGTCTGCCCTCTCCCTGTTGGGTTCATTAAACCTTGAAAGCTGAAGAAACAGCTGTATTGTTCTGCCCAGTTTTCAGTTAAAATCTGGATCAAAAGCAAAGGGGAGACTCTTGACAGATATTTCACATGTCAGGCTTGCTCACTTCTATGTTCCAAAATCTTGCATTCAGGTTGATTTTTTGGGACTCATCCGCCTGCATGTGAATGTTTGCAGGTCCCTTTGGCTGCACCTCCCCTGACATTCTGATCAATATGGACATCCTACTTTGTGCTTTCATGTTTCATTTCTATCTATTCCATCACATTTAAAAAATAAAAAGTCTTTATTTTACAAATGAGTGACATTCATTTAACAAAGCTGACAATTAGAATTGCTTAGGCCTGGCTGACTTGTCCAAATTTGTTACAGCAACCACAATGGCTGATTTGTTGCAAGAATATAGGAATGGAAAAAAATCTAATTTTTATTCCTCAGGGATTCTAAGACACCTGACATTCGAATATGATATAAGCAAAGGACTATTCTGCCCCCCTAAATGCTCACAGACAGCTGTGGTTAGTGTGGGATACATCAGGGATTTTTAGCTTTACATGTGATGTCACTTCGATAAACTGTGAGCTGAGCTGTCATATTCTTAGCTTCATCCCAGTTAAGTTCAAGTCTACATTTTATTATTATTAGTATTTGCCATTACTGTATTTATTTGCTCCTCAAGGCTTATTCTCACCTGGACAAAGCTGGCAGCACTGTGTTTTTTTGTTTTCTCCAGCACCTTCAACACCATCCCACCATTCCTGCTTAGAGATATGCAGGTGGATAAGCCTATGGTGTCCTAGATGATGGATCACAGTTTGTGAGGCTCAACTACTGTGTCGCTGATATGGAGGTGAGCAATACTGGAACACCACAAGGAACAGTCCTGTCTTCTTTCCTCTTCACACTGATGACTATTAATATAACACCAGATCATGAGCTTGCAGAAATCTTCTGATAATTCTGTGTGTACTGATAAGGTTGACGACACACATTCAGACAGCATATAGGAGTTAGGTGCAGAACTTTGTTTCTTGGTGCAGGAAGAACTGCCTGAAACTTAACACCAACAGTTATTAACTTAACGTCATCAGTTATTAACTTGCACCAAAGAACCTCTATGTCCAGTATCTATTCAGTGAATGGATGTAAAGGTATTGCACTCCTACAGGTACGTGAATGTCCACATCAAAGATGGGTTGGACTGGTCTCATAACACTGAGGAACTATATAGGAAATGGCAGAGCAGGCTCTCTGCTCTTAGGAGACTGATTTCTTTAATGTGAATTGTAACATCCTTCACATCTTCTATAACTCGGGGACGGACAGTGTGATTTTCTATACTGTGGTGTGCTGGGCTGGTAACATCACTTCAAGAGAGGCCCACCAAATCCACAAGCTAATTAAAAGGGTAGGCTTAGTTATTGGACTCACTCTGGAGCCCCTTGAGGAAAGAATGAAAAGAAAACTGAGAGCCATTATGAAGAATGCTGCATATCCTCTTTCTGACACACCAACATGGAGGACTTTCTGCCAATGAATCATTTGGCAAAGTGCGTCATAAAAGGCTATGGGGGATCCTTTACAGCAGCAGCAATACTATTTATTTATTTAAAGACTACACAGCCCACTTAATGGCCAGGGCTTCCCTCTCCACCGCCGCATACGGGTCTCCCGGTCCAGCAGTTTCCGGCTCAAGTACATTACTGAGTGTTCCACACCATCGATACTTTGGCTCAACACGGCACCTAGGCCTGTGTCCGAAGCATCGGTCTGGAGGATAAACGGAGCTCCAAAATCAGGAGTCCATAACACAGGTGCGGACGTTAGGGCTTTTTTTTAAGTCACTGAATGCCTGTTCTGCCGTATCGTTCCCTACCACCTTAAGGGGAGCGCCTTTCTTTGTTAAATTAGTCAAGGGAGCTGCCCTCTCGGAGAAACGGGGTACGAACCGGCGGTAATACCCGGCTAGCCCCAAGAAAGCCTGCACCTGTCACATTTACGGGGATTAATCGGAGGCCGGCATTAGCTAGTGTTGCGAGGACAGCTGAGAGCTGCAATAGATGCTCCTCCCAGGTGCGGAATAGATGACGATGTCATCCAGGTAGGCTGCACTATAGGACTGGTGGGGTTTAAACACTCTATCCACCAGGCAAAGGCTGTTTTCTCTTTGCGGATGCCGTTACATTGAACTTGGAGATCTGATTCAGGCGACTAAAGTCGTTACAGAACCAGGAGCCGTCTGGCTTGGAAATAAGGGCGATAGGACTGGATAATGCATTGGCTATTATGGACTAGTATATATTTGTAGCCACGAGGGTTCCAGGGGTCCTACTAAGTCGACCCTATTCTTTCAAAAGGAATGTGCTCGATGCCGGCGTGCCTATCTTGGGATGCCTCCGAGCATGGCGTGGAGACCGTATTGCTAGACCTAGAGAGGCTCGGGGCGGTGTTAGATCTTACCGCCGATAGTTTGCGACCAGTCTTGTCCCAAGATTACGGATGGGAGGTTCAGCATCCAAGTCCGAAGTTTTACTTCTTTTTAATCTTTTCTTTTTAGTCATACTGGTGTGTGTTCATATCTAAATTTTATTATCTATTTATTTATTTAAAGAGTTTCTTTTAAAAGCCAAATTTCCCTCTGGGGGACAAATTAAGTTCTATCTATCTATCTATCTATCTATCTATCTATCTGTAGCATCATGAAAATTATAGTGTCAGAGTTGATGGCCCAGAATGGAGGTCAGGTAAGGGAGCATACACTGGTACAGCGTTTTTTTCAAACCCACCACACGATGAAATAGCTTGGGATCCTCGTTGGCAACCCTCCATGCAGACACGCGGTCCAAATGACCATCTCATCTATCTGCCACAGCCACGTGTTAAGTGGGCATCCCCTTGGCCTGGTCTAGCAATGAGGTCCTCAACAATGATGATCCTGTGAGCTGTACACCCTCAGGGAGTCTCGCAATATTGCCTTACTACCATAACTATTGCTCCCTCATAATGCAGGTAATGTGCCTCATTCGGGACTCCAAGAGCAACTGCTAATTCAACACAAAGTCAAACCAGCGATGCCCAAGGATTCTCCGAAGAGACACAGTACCATAGGAGTCCACTCTTCATCTCAGGTCACTGGATAGCATCCAGGTCTCCCATCCATATAGCAAAACAGGAAGCACCAAGACTCTAAAGACTTGGACCTTCATCCTTTTGCATACTGTAGATATCAGGAGCGCCAAACACCCCTTTCCAGTGACCTCATGACCCCCCATACTCTTACAATCCATCTACTGACTTCACAGGAAGAGTCACCAGAGACATGAATGTCATTGCCAAGGTAAGTAAACCTCTCGACAAGGTTGACACTCTCTCCGCAGACAGACACACTGCTGATGGTTGTGCCCAAGAGGTCATTAAAGGCCTGGATCTTGGTTTTTATCCAAGACACTCGCAAGCTCAGATACTCAGACTCCTCGCTCAGTCGATTGAGAGCCCCGATCAGAGCCTTCATTGACTCCACGAAGATGAAAGCATCATCAGCAAAGTCAAGATCAGTGAATCTTTCCTCACCAACAAATGCCCCACAGCAGCTGGACCACATGACCTTGCCCAACATCCAGTGAATGCAAGCATTGGACAGAGTAGGAGCACAAACTCACACCTGATGAACCCCAGAATCAACTGGGATAAACGCAGAGGACAGGGAACATTAAATGAGGTCTTGAGTAATGAAGTTTACCTGTGCATTTGCTTTATGCCCTGGACAGAATGACATACTGTATGTATTGATAAAAATTATATACAGTAAATAAATGATGCAATCCATACACGGTGGCGACAAGTGATTTTGTTTTTATCATTTAAGCTGTTTGAATTGAAGTTGATATTTATTGCCAGGCTACATAGTAGTTTGGAATTTCTATTGGAGTTACATCCATACAATAACAAAATAACTGTAAATACAATTAACAGCACAATATACAATACATGATAACATTATATACACTTGTAGAGAATTGAAGAATTACATTTATCCCCAGTAATACTGTACATCAAATAAGTCTTTATACAGTACAGTATCATTTTGTGAGCAGGATAAAACAAACATGAATCAGAAAGCCCTGTTTCAGCTATTTAAAATCAACCTATTTGAATACTTCAGTTACTTTCTAATTCATAGTCTTTTATAAAAGCTTACACTCACTCAGCCGCATCAGATACCAGGAAGTAAACAGCCTTGGGTGGGTGGTGGTCCACTGCAGAACACACTCATAAACATACCACACACAATCTGCAAATTTCAAAGTGTCAATTACCATAAACTACACATTGTGGGGGAAATTGGGGTATCTGGTAAAAAGAAACAGACACAGAGGGAACAAACAAACTCTAGGCTTACACTGACTAAACCTGGAAATGAAAACACAGGTCAGCAGAGCTTTAAGAAGCAGCATTAACCCTTGTGCCACCACTAATCAGCTACATTGTATACAGTATAACCATTCCAGGAAGTGACTATTGATTCTTTATAAAACTGTCTTTCTGCTCATGCTGGGTCCTTTACTACCAGTTATGCAGATGTTGCTTCACTTTCTCCTGCAGATAAACTTTAATGAAATAAATATATTCAGTGCTGGCTTACCAAAAAATCAGTTTAGTGACTTTCACATTACCACTCGTAGCACATGTTCAAAGTGGTGGCCAGAAGTGGAGCCCTCACTTGTCGATGGGCACAGCTCTGTTAGTTCAATATCCACCTGGACAATGAAAATCCTAGAGCATTTCAGGCCACTGGAACTAGAGTAGGCCTAGAGACATGGTAGAGCTCCTTAGGTGTGTTTCTGTTTTGCTTTTTTTGGGAAAGGGGGGCATTAATTTATTAATTTTTCTGGTGGGTTTTTAAATTTTGTTTTATTACTGAGATTTATGTTTCAGCATCATTTTGTGTGTTTGTTTTGTTTCAGGAATAGTTATTATTGTTAATCATTTGATTTTGAAATCTTGATGCCCAGTAATAGAGAGCGTGGCCACAGACCTTGTGATTTATAATGTTATCGGCACAATGATATTTACACCAGCGTCGCACTTCAGAACTCATTTAAAGTTGTGGATTGCTAAGAGAAACCATAGCTTTTCTATGACTTTTTTTTGGATTGTCATTTGACGAGGTTAGTTATGATGCTGTGCTCTTTTGGTCTTCACCTTGGTTTTCCATGTTACAATTTTGTTTCATTCATCTAGCCTGCTAATAAATAATTCTGCTGCCATCTAAGGCATTGCCCTGCACTGCATCTCTCTGTTCTTTCAAGGCCAAAACACAGTGAACTACTGGTGGGCATCAACTGATTGGCAGACTAGCTGTATTAACGATGGGGGGCATTAGTTAGCTTCACTGTTACCAGTGGCCAGATTTATGACATAATGGCTTATTTCAAGTTGAAGAGATTAAAATTCAGACAAATAACTGCAATCTGTTTGTTCAAATTCATGAAAGTACTCCCTCTATACATATTCTAAGGAACAGCTATATTCTTGGAAACGCTTTGGTAGGCGGAAGATGCGACATTAAAAGTATCTCAAATTAATTAACATCTCAATTAGGCTGTCATATTGAAATAGAATGGTAAGATTTTTCAAGGTAACTCTTTTCCTGGCTGTCAGCTAATTCTCTATACCGTATAGGCATTCAAAAAATTTATACTGTTGTCGAGGTATAAAGAAAGACTCTTTAAACATTCATTTAAAATGAATAATTTGCTACCGACAAAACACTTTACTATTCCAATTTACAATCATTTATCTTGCATTAACTGCCAACTTTTAAAAAAAATCTCTTTATAGGATCCTATACATGTGCATGCACATTATTTTTTTGACTCTTCAAGGTCTTGGAGTTTTCATGCTACATGAAGAATAACAGTTAATCAATGTAAGTAGGTTTCCATTTGATTCCACATGAAATGATTTCTTTAGACGAGCTGTTTATTGTGTCTGCAGAAATTAAAAGGCAAAGAACTGATTAAGGTAAAAGCCTCAGCCTGCATGCCCCAGCTGTGGCAGAGAGATTCATCTGTTCTGGAATCAAAGCTGGAGGGCGGCCAAACCTTCTCCTTCTTCTTTTTAATGGCGATTGCTTGTTTCCCAAGATCTCTCTTGGGCATGCTTGGCATCCTTTGCATCGTATTTGCACAAGAGCTCACACTTATGTTAGTTGCTTTGGAGTGGTAAATAGTGTAATCTAATAACAGTTATAACATTTTACACAAGATGTGCTCAGGGCTGTTGATGAGTCTGAATTAGAGCCTGACTCTCAAACTTTTTTGACATGGACAAACAAATGCTGACACATCAGTCAGTCTTCTATTAATGTCACAAACGCCATGAGGCCCATGGTACTCTTATTGCTTACTTATGTTTGATTGTCACATCATGATTGATTTATATTTGAATCAATTTACAAAGCTTTTAGATTCATTTTTTTGTCTTTACAATACAGTAATCCCTCCTCGATCGCGGGGGTTGCGTTCCAGACCCCCCCGCGATAGGTGAAAATCCTAGGTAGAAACCATATGTTTGTGTGGTTATTTTTATATATTTTAAGCCCTTATAAACTCTCCCACCCTGTTAACATTATTAGAGCCCCCTAGACATGAAATAACACCCTTTAGTCAAACGTTTAAACTGTGCTCCATGACAAGACAGAGATGACAGTTCTTTCTCACAATTAAAAGAATGCAAATAGATCTTATCTTCAAAGGAGCGCCGTCATAAAGGAGCGCGTCAGGAGCAGAGAATGTCAGAGAGAGCACTCGCAAAGAAAAGCAAACAATCAAAAAATCAATACATGCTTTTAAGTATACAGAAGCACCGCGATAAAGCGGCATTTTGTAGAGGAGCGTCCGTGTCCTCTGTGCAAACAGCCCCTCTGCTCACACCCTCCGTCAGGCAGAGAGAGCGAGAAAGATAGAGAGAAGCAAACAAGCACAGCGCGGGAAGCATATCTTATAGCATTGAGGAGTTTTAGTTAATATGCAATACATGCTCTGATTGGGTAGCTTCTAAGCCATCCGCCAATAGCGTCCCTTGAATGAAATCAACTGGGCAATCAAACTGAGGAAGCATGTAACCTAAATTAAAAGACCCATTGTCCGCAGAAAGCGGCGAACCAGTGAAAAATCTGTGATATATGTTTAGATGTGCTTACATTTAAAATCCGCGATAGAGTGAAACCGCGAAAGTCAAAGCGCGATATAGCGAGGGATTACTGTATACCGTATGGAATTCCATTTTTTGTCAATGTGAAATAAATAATTAGGTGAAACAGTATAGCGATATACATTGCATCAGAAAGTATGCAGACCCTTTCACATTCTGCATACTTTATTGCGTTTTTGATTTTTAACAAATTTGAAGACTTTTCTTAAGTCATGTTTTCACTTTGTCATGATGGGTTATTGAGTGTAGATTGGTGGGCAAAAATGGCAAATGTATCCATTTAAAATGAAGTCTACAATACAATAAAGTGTGCTAAAAGAACAGGGGTCTGAATATTATCTGAATCCAATGTATATAAATGAGACGTTAAATTATGAAAAAAGATTAATTAAATAAAAGTCACCTAATTACAGTGAAAATATAAAGTATTTTGCTCGATAATGTTGTTTCCTTATCTGTACTAATAAAAGGCAAAGCCCTCATTGACTGACTGACTGACTCACTCACTCACTCACTCACTCACTGACTGACTGACTCATCACTAATTTTCCAACTTCCTGTGCAGGTAGAAGGCTGAAATTTGGTAGGCTCATTCCTTACAGCTTACTTACAAAAGTTAAGCAGGTTTCATTTCGAAATTCTACGTGTAATGGTCATAACTGGAACGTATTTTCGTCCATATACTGTAATAGACTGCAGCTCGATAACCGTGGGAGGCGGAGTTTCGTATTAAAGCATTTAACCAATCACACTTCAGCCATCATTTGTTGCCAGGCAGAGAGGCTTTCACAATCCGTTGTGCAGGCACTCGGTAACACAGAATAAATGTCGATTAACCTGTTGCTTCAACCAATCAGATTTTGAGTTGGTGTCAGTAGGGCCCTCTAGTAGGCGTACGGTAACATTACCATATTCAGACCAATTGATTAGATCGAAGCCGATATGAGGAACTCTACGAGGCCACTGAACGCACCCCAAACACTCAGAGCAAAAGATCGTCGTGCGCACTACGGCCAACTCCATTACAGGATTCTGGACAATATTATTTGCCAGACACAGACCAGATTTCAAGACCACGAAAACCTGATGTTTGTCACGCTCCTCGAGACCCAGAAGTTTCGGGAATACAAGAGAAATTTCACGCATGCAGCCTTCTCCAGTTTAACACAAGAGCCACAGAGCGTTTTTTGATCTGTCTCGGCTAAAAACAGAACTGACTGTAATGTATGCCATGGATGATTTGCAGGAAAATCTCCCACTGATCTCCTTGACTTCTTTCATCAGAAAAATCTGAATGAGAGCGTGGGGCAGCTGTTCACATTTGCTTCTGTCGAGCGGACATTTTCAGCACTAAAGCGAATTTAAACTTATGCCAGAAATATGACAGGGCAGGTTCGCCTTTCAGCATTAGCTTCAAATGCGATAGAAAGGGACGTTTTGATGGAACTGAAGTGCACGGATAATCCATACAACAGAGTAATTGAACTGTTTTTGAGGAAAGAGAGGAGGATGGATTTTGTTTACAAAAATCCGAATTTTTGGTGAGTAAAATGTTGCGATTTTCCTAAATAATATTGCAAGTTTATGAGTTATTATTGATGTTTTTTATTGTGTGTAGCAGCTGTGGCTGCAGTAGAAAGGAACTTGTTCAACCCAGTTTGTCTATTCAATAAAGGCATTTATTGTGGCTACAGGAGTTATCTTATATATCTATACTAATAAAAGGCAAAGCCCTCACTGACTCACTCACTCACTGACTTATATATATGTGTGTGTGTGTGTGTATATATAATACATATATATAATATATCACAGCAACACTCATAACAGTGACAAAACAATTACATTAACAATCATGTTATGTTATTTTCAAAATGTTTCCTTTTCTTTTTCATTACTTCTTTAACACACTACTTCTCCACTGCGAAGCGCAGGTATTTTGCTAGTGTTTAATAATTGTAGGTTTTTTTTCAAAACTGCCCAATTTTTTAAAGAACATTTTATTTAACAGTTAGACTTTTCTAAATGGCACATTTCTGAATTGCCATTTTAATGTTTGCACTATTTATATGAGAATGCCTTTTTCACGATCATTTTGTCATTTCTCAATCAAGACCAACAAGTAGATCCAATCCCAATTGGTTAATCATTTCCTGTTGGTTACTTTTGCCTTATTTAGGCTACCAAAGATCTTTTAGTGCTATGTTTCTCATACTCAAACTAGCAAAAATACTGAGGCAGAAACAATTGAAATAGTTTTTGCAGATTTAAATTTAATAGACTGTAACTGTGCCTAACAATGGATATGTTTACTAATCAAAATAAATTGTACTTTAAAAACCTAACAAGCTATTTACACAGTCCTAATGTAATGATTCATTTTAAGTTCTTCATAAAACAAATACACACCGAAGGCAGAACACTCCTAGCCTCATGCTCTTTCCCCTCATTAAAGAAATACTAGCTGTATCTATGGTCGCTCCTTCTCTCTGTCACGCTCTTCCTCTATCCTCTGTCCCACTCTCCATGATTCACCAAGAAAAACCCACAACACGTGAATGGGGCTGCTATTTCTTATCTCCATGCAAGTCAACATGTCTTCTTGAATGTTCTGAAGGCTTATGGAATGCTGGGGCACTCTGCACTTCCTTTCTCAGGAGTAGTCCATGAGCTACAATGTGATGCTGTTCTACAATGAAATAACAATATACTGTATTGGGAATGATTGGAGAGAAAAATACTCTTCAAAATATTCACGTCAATGAAGAAGTTCTCGGTGGTTTAAAATCGTTGGAGCCCCGTGTCCACACAGAAGGTCATCTGGACGCATGTTACCTGGAAATTCCAACTGTTGACATTCAACATTAACTTCTGTGCAGACCCTGTGCTCAATCAGTCTTAAACTACTAACAACTTTTTCATCAGTATCAGCATTATGAAGATCAATTATTCATCTGAGCATTTCTAATATGCTCTCAATTCATCTCAATGTGTTCAACAATCTCTTTCTACTTCATTTGTAAAACTGACTACATCAACACTTGACTGCACGTCTTTGCCAGCTGGAACTCTAAATATGGGTGTAGCACCACAGAGTTTTGATTGCCTACTGCCTATAATAAGAGGAAACTAACCGATAGCAAGTGATTAACTATCAGGAGTAGGTTCAGTTTTTATTGGTCTTAGTCCTGTTTGATAAGTGACAAGACCATCATGAAAATTATGTTTTCAAATAAATAGTGCAGGCATTAAAATAGCTATTTGGATATGGAAGGTCCTTTAAAACTTTTGTCTTTAGAAACAAACCCATTTTGAATTAAAATGCACAATAATTAAATGTAAAGATTTTATTGAACCCTAAAAAATAATGACATTGCATTTCATAATAATCAGATGAATTATAGGTAATGTTGTTTTTTTCCAAGATTTCTTGACTCACTTATATATCGCTGCTCTTTAACATGTGTTTATTTATTTCATAATTGCCATTTTATGTATTATATTCCAAAACAATAGGTCTATACATTCTTATTAAATTTTATTTTTATTATTTCATTATTATAAATTACATTTTTATTAGTCTTTGTTATTAATAAACTACAGTCAAGACATTACATGGAACATGTAAGCACACATTTTTCTCACATTTACAAAAGCCAAAACTTAATTATTTTTAGAAAAAATACTTAAAAATGAAAAAAACTGAATGTGTCAGTGTGTACCCCTTTATGATGCAGGTTCAGATTTAAACAGTTACATTGCAGATCAGGTATAAAAGTCTCCTGACATCAATTGATATGATTCTCTAAATAAAGTCAACTGTTCCTGTAGGATTATGTGATGGTTTTTAGGTTGAATAGAAAATAACATTAATCCCTTTTTTCAATGCTCAACATTTACTGGTGTGCCACTTGGTCATATTTTTCAAACTATCTATATCAAAAAGTAAACAGTTACAAATTTATAGAGTTATGCTACTGGACTGTACATAGCACTGTCTTATTGGCTGTACAGTTGTGCCTAGCTAAGGACCAGCTTACTGTCCACCATGTTTGCTTCTGGCCTCACACCAAGTGCTGCTGTGATGATCACTGGCTGCCTGTGATGCTAACCTGGGCAGATTAAATTTACTCCTCAGCATGTGCAGGACTAAATGTATACCTAAAACATTTCTTCAGTTCTTTTTGCTGGATTACATGCTATGCACATGCTTACTTCTCACTAGCTGTCACTAGATGACAGTAAGAGCAATTATTTTTCTTTTTTGGTGTGGTGGGAATAAGGTTCTGTAAATATCATAATGACAGTAGCACATTACACCGCAGTTAAACATTTATCAGTGCTCGTGTATAATCCTGAAAGTTTTCACGATACTATCTGAATTCTTAATAGAAGGTCCAGAATTCATGATAATAATAATAATAAATTTTATTTATATTGCACTTCATATTTTAGAAGTCTCAACGTGCTACAGAGTAAAAACAAAAATAATAAAACAAGAAAATCTATGTATACTTTAACAAAATATCTTTCTAAAAAGATGAGTTTTTAGATTCCGTTTAAAAACATCAGTCGACTGTGGGGCTCTCAGGTAGTCAGGGAGGGCGTTCCACAGTCTGGCGCCACAAATGAAAAAGCCCTATTACCCATACTGCAAAGCTTGGTTCTAGGGACTTGGAGAGTGTTAGTGTGTACAGAGCGGAGAGTGCGTTAGGAGGTATGAGGGGTAAGGAGTTCCTGTAAGTAAAGGGGGGCATGTCCATAGATGCACTGATGGGTGAGGAGAACGACCTTGAACTCAATTCTGAGTGGAACAGGGAGCCAGTGAAGGGTTTTTAGGATTGGGGTGATAAGGTCATGCTTTCGCACCCTCATCAGGATCCTGGCAGCGCAATTCTGAATATACTGGAGTCTCTGAATACTCTTGCCAAGAATCCCAATAAGGAGCACATTACAGTAATCCAGCCTGGAGGAGAGAAAGGCATGGACGAGCTTCTCTGCATCTTTCAGGGTGAGAGTTGGTTGGAGTTTAGCGATATTCTTGAGGTGGTAGAAAGAAGACTTACAGAGGTGTTTGATGTGGGCATCAAAGGTGAGTTGAGGGTCCATTTTAACACCCAAATTGGTGACAAATATGGAAAGGGGAATGTTTTGGCCAGCGAAAGTGATACTGGTGATGGTAGAAGAGCGGATATGGTGTGATGTGCCAACTAAGATGGCTTTTGTTTTGGATCTGTTTAGCTGAAGAAAATTGAGCCTCATACACACCTCTATCTCCTCCAGGCAGGTAGTCAATGTAGATATTGGCAGGGGGGTAGTCCTGAGGTAAAGCTGAGTGTCATCAGCATAGCAGTGAAAAGATAAACCATGTCTGCTAATGACATTTCCAAGAGGGAGCATGTAGATGGTAAAAAGGATGGGGCCTAGCACAGAGCCCTGTGGGACACCACAGGTGACGTTGTGGGTATGAGATTTTGCGCTTCCCAGGGTGTCATGCTTAGTTCTACTGGTCAGGTAAGATGTGAACCAATTGTGAACATTTCCAGAGAGTCCAATGGTGTATTTCAGGCGGTGAAGGAGAATGTTGTGATCTATTGTGTCAAAAGCAGCTGTCAGGTCAAGGAGGATGAGTAAAGAAGAGGAACCAGTATCTGCTGTTATCAGAATATCATTGGTGACCCTGACATGGGCTGTTTCGGAACTTTAGAGAGAAATGGCAGATTGGAGATGGGCCTATAATTGGAGAGAACTTCAGAATCCAGGGTAGGTTTTTCAGTAGGGGTCTGATGACAGCAGTTTTTAGTGAAGAAGGAATATGGCCAGCCAAGAGGGACTGGTTTATGATCCTGGTGATAAGTGGAGAGACAGCAGAGACGTTGGCCCTCAGCAAAGCTCAGGGGATAGTGTCCAGGGAACTGGTAGACAGTTTCATTTTCCTGATGACGTCCTCCACCTCTTCCCGTGTGGCAACAGAGAAGGAGCAAAGGGGCTGGACAGTCTTAGACAGTAGGTCGATAGTGGGGGGTGGGGGGTGGAGTAAGGATATCTGGGGTGGAGAGGTGTAAGCAGATGTTATCTTTTTGTTTGAAGAAATTCATGTGCATATTGCACCTGTCATTGGTGGCCTCAGAGTGGGCAGGTGAAGGAGGTTTGAGAAGGTGATTTATAGTTGAAAAAAGTTTTTTGGGGTTCCTGGAACTGTTGCTGATGATGGTGGAATAGAACCTGGACCGTGTAACCTTCAGAGCTTCTGCATATGCCCTCTTGTGTTCTTTATAAGCCTGTTTGTGGACAGTCAGCCCAGAGGCCTTGAACCGCCGCTCAAGGACACGGCCAGCCGTCTTCATTTTTCACAGTTCGCAGGTGTACCAAGGTGCTGAGCACGAGAATGAGACGGACCTAGATGTGGAAGTCCAGGGGACTGCTCAGGGACTGGTTGTAAAAGTCCACAAGGTCAGCAACAGAGAGGGAACTGGTAGGGTCAGAGGAGAGAAGTTTAAGGTCCAGGGCCAAGGCATCCACATTGATGTTCTTCAGATTTCTGAAATGGATCTGTCGTTTTAGTTTGGTATGGAGGGAAAGAAAGGGCAGCTCCATTGACACTACTTTGTGGTCTGAAATACCAAGATTATATACCTGTAAGTTACTGATTAAGGCAGAATTTAAAATGACCAGGTCAAGTGTGTGACCCCTAGAATGTGTGGGGACATCAACATGTTGTTGTAGATTGAGAGAATCCAGTAGCTCAAGGAAATCAGCAGTGAGATAACCTGTGGGATTGTCAACATGAATATTTATGTCCTCTTAGCTCACCTTGATGCAGAATAGGGTGAACCCAGTATCTGTTCTCATAATTCTGATGACACCCCCTCTTCAGTGCTGTGATTGGTAGGATTAAAAGCACTGAAGTCACAGAAGACATTCTAGAGACACAACAATCACTTTGCAACACTAGAACACCTTCCAACCTGCAGAAAAGTAAAAGGAAATGAATGTCATATTTTCTCTGCAAAACACTTGTTTGAAAACTCTTGAAAAATGCCAAACAAACCCAGGCAATTTTCAACACTCGAGTGTGAATGGACCCTAAAGGGTGTAATTGGGCATTCCCTAAATCTTACGACCATTTTTTTGTTCTTTACATGTCTGAGTTGTGAAATAGGGTGGCAACATTTATCAAAGAAAAAAATAATTAAGAGCATCTTTGCAAAAAAGCCATTTAGTCAACCAAAACCGTGTAGGAAAATGTAATGTGTTCTAATGTAGAGCTTTTTGACTGTAATACTTAAATATTTATTTAGCTGAACTTTAACATCCATCCATCCATTATCCAACCCACTATATTCTAACTACAGGGTCACGGGGGTCTGCTGGAGCCAATCCCAGCCAACACAGGGTGCAAGGCAGGAAACAAACCCCAGGCAGGGCGCCAGCCCACCGCAGAACTTTAACATAAATCATGGTTTAAAAAACACAGTGCCTACTGCCATGCATGGTGGTCACAACATTATGAAATATGGGGCAGTTTCTCTTTAGCTGGAACAAGGCTCTGGTTAGACATTAGCAACTAATATCAAGGCATCTTGGCACAAACCCTACTGCTGAATTTCACTTTCCAGCATAACAAATATCCAAAGCATGCAGCCATCTAAACCTAGTAAACTAAGCGCAATGACATAGTCTGAGGCTGAAGTACTGTAGATATTCTGTGAACTCACCTAAAAAGGGCTGTGTACTGGACATCTGTTTACAGTTTGTGTTCTTTTTCAGCCACCATCTGCTCCCAGGCTTCGGTATATTTTCCATTGTATTGTCAATTCTGTTGTTTTTTTAATTTAAGCAGTTTGTTAAACAAAAATTAACTGCTTACAAGCTACTTAGGGTTAGTAGCTGACAAAGCCATTTTGCTATAACAGCAGGTTATTCATACAGGTGTCTGTCATAAGACGGAGCAGTAAGCTGACCCAGGAAAATTTCCAGTTTCTTTAGGAAGGCGTCTATTTGACGCAGGAAAGATGACCTTTCCTTTTTTTAGGGTCCGTCTGACAAGTGAAAAAAATAAGAACAGATGGCCCAAAGTAAAATAAAATGCTTAAGTATATGATGTTATGTTTTTTGTTATAAATAAGAGGAAGGAGGTGGAAGAAGATATTATAAAAATGCAATGGAAAAAAAATGTAACTTTGCTCTTCTGCCTTGCAACGTAGAATCCAGGTACTTATATTTGACTGAATAAAAATCGAATTGATTGAACTTGTCCTGTCTTCCTCAAGGGGTTTTCTTCCACAAGTTTAAGGTCCTTTAGAGGGAATCTGTAAATTGTAGAGTCTAAAGCAGTGTTTCCCAACCTGTAGGTTGTGGCCCACTGGTGGGCTGTGGCTGCATTAACCCCAACCAAACCGCGCCGGTGATCACAGTTGACTCACAGCAGCAGCAACACAACACCCAGTGATTCACCCCCACCCCACTCTAACGATCAAATTCGATTCACCATATACAGTAGCAAAGCATTGACAATCACTCTTGAATCATCTAAAGCTCTGCTCTGAAGCATTATTTGTAAGTACTTTTTAGACTTACTAGTTTATGGTTCTTTCTGTTTGGATTTTGGACTGGACTTGTTTGCTTTGGGTTGACTTTATAGACATATCCGTTTTTCTTCTTTTGTCCTTTTCCTTGCCTTGCCTTTTTATTTTTGAGCTGTCTTTGCTAATTTACCATTTTTTAATATTTACAGAATTTTTACTTGTTTTGTCCTCCAGTCAGGGGTCTTACAAATTATACTCCTCATTGAAGGACATTTTTGAGTAGTTTGAGTAATTTGAACAATTAAAAGCCTGAACCCTATTTTACCCTATTGAACCCTATTGTTCTGCCACAGCAGAGAGAATTTAAATTTCTGCTCAGGAGATGAGAGCAAAGAGAATTCAGACACAAACATCTAACCAGCACATAAATACAGCCATTTACAGGGTCGTCCCAAAGATGCCTCAGAAAATAAAATCCCAAGAAAAGCTGCAAAAAAAAAAAAAAAATGAAATTCACCAAACATAACACATGAAGGGTGCCTTTTGTGTTTGGAGCCAGGCTGCTGGGGGGAGGCCTACCAGAAATGTTGTTATCTCTGTACTACATGAGATTAAATATTTTTCTCTGCCATCACTACCAATGACTTGGGGTACGTAACATGTAAAAAATCTATCATTTTTCAGTGGAGTATTCCTTTAAATCAAACTAACTAACTTTTTCTCTCCAAAGACACCCATCAGTTATCAATCTTCATAATCCAGTTCTTGGTCACAGCGAGCTCATTTCTTGTTCCAGTGCAAAAGAAAAAAAAAGTAAATTTTATTTTATTTCTTAGCCCTGTTATCCATCCTTTTTAAGCAGCTGCAGCTGTATATTTAGCTTTTTATACAGTATAAATGCAAGCATTAGCCAATAGCAGCATATTTTTAATTAAATACCAATTCAAAAATCAAGACAAATAGGAGGATAATGTAATGATACTTTATTCGCCAGGGTAGAAATTAAACTGCAATTTATGAAATTGAAGACTATTCTTGAAAACAAAGATATCTCAAGGGCAGCTGTACTATTAGAACTTAGGCAATAATTATATTTTATACCTAACTGTTAGTAACAGCAGTCACTTGAAAATATGGCCTGCCTTTCTGTGCACAGTGACACCTGATTAGATCTATGAGAAGTTTCTTCACAATCAGATATTAGACTTTTATTTGACTCTGGTAATGGACGATCTGTTCACATAGTGTACTTTTTTGTCATTGCTGTTCCAAATTGTTCACATCTTACATAAATAATTAAATACATTTTCTGTTATGATTATGTTGGCTCTGATGCCATAAAAGCATCTTTTCAGAGATAGCCTGCCTTGCCTGCAATATATGAATCTGAATAATTAAAGATAATGAATAGACAAGTCATATTTTTAGGAAATTAAAATAACTATATTTCATTCATTCTTTGTATTAAAAATGAATGGTGACACAGTGGAGCAGTGGTTAGTGCAGCTACATCTTGGGTCCTACCAATTAAAATCTCAGTAATTCAGTAGAGTTTAAAGGTGCTCTCTGTGCTCATGTGGGTTTTTCTAGGGGTACTTTAATAATCCCCCTTCTTCCCAAATACATTATGAAGTTTCTGAACTCTTTTATGAAGCCCCCCAACATGCCAAAGCACACCTGCCGCGTCTGTGGAGGACTGCTTCTCCATTGCCGATGCAGCCACAGGGTCACAGCGTAGCAGCAGAGTGCCACGGACACAGCTACGAGCCAATCAAGATTGTGCTATACGTGCCTGTCACTGAAGGGTGATTCAAGGGACATTATAAAAGCAGGGAATAGTATAACTTAGCCACTGACATGACCCCAAGTATGCCCATTTGCTGTGCCTGTGTATAGGAGAGTGGAAGCTCCCACTGTAATAAATAAGCATGCTGTTCCTGTTTCAAGTTGAGTAAAGCTGGTTTTGCTAAAGTACTGAGACACAGCCACAGTGTTTTGGGGTACAAGACAGGGACTCATGCATCACAACATGAATATTAAGTTACTTGGTGACACTGTAATGGCTTTGTGTGAGTGTGGTTGTGTGTCAATAGATGTTACGTTGGATTGTTACCCGATTCTGGGTTTTGTCTTGTGCCCAGTACTATGGATATAGTCTTTGGCCATGGTAACCCTGAATAGGATTAAGATGGTTATGTTTATGTTACTAAAGCTACCTATTTTCTAAACCTGTTTTTTTTTTCTAGAGTAAAGTCATGTACAGTAAGTGAGCCTGTGTGGAGAGAAAGGCAGACCTCAACTCTGAATAGGATGCTTGCCCATCATCCAGAGACTTAAACACATTTGGACAAATTAATGTTCATCAATCCTGGATAAGTTTCCTTTTTCACAAACTTTTCTTGATTGCTTCTGTACACTGTCTGGTGATGGTGACGAGTCCACTATGACTCCTAGGTCCTTCTCATGAGGTGTGCTTCAGTTTCAGACCTCCCATTGTGTATACAAATTTAACATTTTCACTTCCTAAATGTAATGCCTTACATTTACTTACATCTGCCACAAATCTGTCCAAGTCTACATGCAGTCCAATTCCCTCAGTATCAATTTAGCTGAAAGTGTGCTGTTTCAGTTACAAAAAGCGTTGTAAGCGTTCATTTTTGCAGCTTAGTTGAACTCTTTACAAAAAGTGCCAAAAAAATATAGTGGCCTAACTGAGAAAACTCCATTTTTGTAACAGGCAGCAACTAAGGGAGAAAACACTTTGAAGAAAAAGACTCATTAAAGACAGCCAGTCTCGCCTGGCTTACTTGTTTTCATCTGCGAAAGCAGAGCTTACATTTTTCTCAAAACACTCAGAAATGTTACTAATTGATAATCACAAGCCTAAGGTTATTTTCAATTTTGAAATCAGATATCACCCTTACTAACTAAGCAAAACACTATCACTACAGCTTCACCTTCGAGCATGCACTGCACTCCTGTTTAGCTCAGCAAGATTGTCAGGCTTAAGGTCTATCACCTGACATCTGTCATCTGGAAAGGTTAAAGTGTCCCCCGTATATGAAACATTCAGTGCTTTGGCTTCTTTATTTGGTTTTTGAATTCTGGTTGCTGTTTTGGTTTGAATGCTCCTTTCCCCGACTTACTGGCTTTTTGACTTCTGTGTACAAGAAACTCTCTTCCCTTTTCCCAGTAACAGTACCATTCATTTCCAGATCCTGTTGACTTGCCACCACATTCTAATTTATCACACCACTCATTTACATAATGTTATGCAGCATTCCTTCCCTGACTTATGTTCTTTGTTATTTTTTAATTATCATTCATTGTTTTCCATAACATTGTTCTGTCCATTTATTATGTGTTTAATTATGCATTATCTGTTATGTTTATTCTGTTTGGTTATTCTTTAGTATTGTGGTCATCCGAGGGAATGACAGGTCAAAAGGTGCAGGTGTGCCAACCCAGCTTTCCCTGTTAACTTGTGAAACTTCCCCGTTTACTGGTGAAATTGAAAAAGAGCACTTGATATATTGAGTATGAACATGTTGCCCTTTGGTGTTCTAACAAATGAAGCTTCTTTTGGGTGCGTTTTCCTGTTCTGTAGGAGCTCTGTCTCCTCTGTTCTCCAGTAAATGAGTGACGCTTCCTTCCCTGTGGCTGGGCTTTGAAGGTCCCGGGACCAGAAGGGGAGGAGTCAGTTGCTGTCACTAGGCAGTTTCTTAGTACTGTGAAGGCAAAGGAAGATGACACAGTTAGTGGCAGCACCCCCTCTCGTATTATTACATGCCTGTGAGGAACCTAGACCCTCTGATACAAAGGCATGATGGTATCTATGTATGTCTTTCAGGTCAATCATGTTCCTTGTATTTTGTGGGTGGATTCCCAAAGAGGCAGGCCAGCATGTCCATCATGTTAAGGGGCCACCCCAGTCCAATAATGGCAGGCTGGGAACTGAAGTCCGGTCTGGTTCATTTGAATGCATTCTGCTGTGTTTAGATGGTTCTTGTTTGATTTTTGCTCTGGTTCTTGACTTTTTACTACTATTTCTTGGATTATTCTTGAGGATTTTGATCTTGTTTGTCTTGGATTTCCTTTTTAGGCAAGTACTTGTTGATTATTTTTGTACTTCTTCTTGTGTTCTTTTAGTTGTATATTTTTCTATTCCTTTAAATAAATTCTATTTTTATAAAGATTTTTTACGGCCTCACTCTCTACAGCCAGGGGTTGACAGTGATCCCCTTTCTTCTGGGGCATTTTCAGAGTGTTGTTGGAATTTACAGGGTATATATTTTGAACTTTGAGAGTGAGGTGCATTTTGTCCAGATGCAGACAAAAGCCAACTATTCAAGTGTAAGTAAGGCTGCCTTTTGTTTGCACCCTTTCATCTCAGGCTGGTGGGATTCAGGTCTGCTTCTCTAGGAGTTTTTGAAGGCCTGCTGCCACTTTTGGCCACTTGTAAGAATAAATCATAGCACATACAAACCTTCATTTAGTCGGCAATCAACTTAGTTTTTGAAACACTCGTCAAACACAACAATTGCAATGAACTAGTGTCACACAAATATAGTACATTGGCCCCTACTCTGACAGTGTCCCCCTAAAGAGTCACTGACTGGCTAACTAAATGGAAACAGGGAACACAAGTCAACTTAGTAGGTAGTCTGTTGACTATGGGAGAAAAACAGAATACTGACAAACACATGGTGAGTACATTAAAATTTCACAGAGAAGGCACCCCAGTCAAGTATCAAGCAGGGGTCCAAACTCAGAAGTTCCAAGTCATGTGGGAGCTGAAGCTTATACCAGAAATCACAGTCACAAAGCAGCATCAATCCAACATGGCAGACAAGCCCAAACCAGGTCAATTCACAGACACCAATCAACTTAAACATAGTTCCTCAGACAGTGGGAGGAAGCTAACAAGAAGACAGACAGGCTGAAAGCTGCAAAAAAGACAGGAAAAAAACAATATTGCCATAACTGTTCAGAGGCATCATTATGCTATTATCTATGGCTGATTGTACTTTAAAATAGGATAATAATGTTCAACCTGGTTAATCCAATTCAGGACCATGGGGCTAGGATTTGTCATGGCAGCATCAGATGCAACATAGGAACCAACACCATTACAACACACTCTCAGATATACCCAGACTCACTCGGTCTAATTACGAATCTGCAATCAAATAAATTGTGCCTGTCCAGAGTACCTAGAGGAAAAACCTCCACACATACACAGGGGAACGTGCAAACCGAGCAGAGCCAGTGGCCTGGCTAGAAACCGAGCCAAGGACACTGAATTGGTGATGTTCAATGCTAGCCACTACACCACTAGGCTGCAATTGGTTTAAAATATCACATTGAAATAACAGATAGTATTGAGTTTTTTCAATGCTATCTATTTTTTTTTTTCTTTTTACAATATATTCTTAAACTTTCACGCATGTGGTCTCAGAGGATGTTCATGGACCTCTGGGGCGATGATTGGTATTTGGTATATTCCAGATATAAAGACTTCCAATTAAGACTGTGTTGGGTCCTTGAGACTTGAGGAGATGCCAGAAAAGATGGGGAGAAAAATAATTAAGAACATTGTAGTTATACAGATAGTCATCTCGTCTTTATTAATATGCAGTTTTTACTTTGCCCATAAATTTTATGAACATCCTTTTTTTTTCCGGACTGGGTGACTGGAACTTATATCACCCAGGACAGCTTTCATACACTCCTCCATGCACCCGTTCATTGATTATCAAATCTATTCCAATTATAGGGTTGTGAGTGAGTGGAGCCTGTCCTGCCAGCATCAGGGGTAAGGCAGGAGCCTATCCTGGGCGGGATCGCAGGCCATCAGAGACACACTTCCTTCCAAAGCAACACTGAGCCAATTTGAACACAACTTTTACCTTAATACGCTCATTTTGGGAAGTGGAGAATACCCCCAGGGGAATGAGCAAACAGACAGCGAGCTGACAGGGAATTTAATGCAGGTCTCTGGAGCCTTGAAGCAGACACACTCACTGCTGCACCACCTGTGCCACCCTGAGTTTTAATGAAATGAATTTTATTTTAGAAGCATCATGTTATGTCTCCAAAGCTATAATAAAGAAAAAAAAAAGACGGATTAACCAGCTGACTGTTGCTTTCTAATACGTACAACCAACAGTTTCAAAAGCAAGAAGTGCAGCACAAAGCTTGCAGTCCCAATTTTGTATTTTGTACCTTGTGTCAGCAATAAATTGGCAGAAGAATATAGCCGATTACTGTATATGACACTAATGAGAACTCCCTAACTGGTTCATTTTTTTCACTGAGTACCTCGTTCAATGTATAGCTCTGAAACTGTGCTTTTATTAACTACATCTATATCAATCAGTTCATTAAATTACAGGCAACCCGCGATAAAAATAACATGCGATTTGATTTCTGGTTTGAACCAGATTCTTTTTCCCTTTCAATCTCGTTTTCTGTAAGAAAATTAGATCTACCTTGAAACATGCTATTCCCCAAGGCTTCATGGATCTGTTTGAAAACTCTTAACATGTTAACCTGATTTAATGACACATACTGAGCTGGCAGTGAATATTTATTAAAAAAAAAAATCAGGCACCATGGAAAATATCCCATCATGCCACTACAAAGAAAACTGGTGAAGCTTTGAAGGGGGAGACACAGATTGTTTATGATTTCACAGTAAAGGCAATACAGATTTACTCCAATGTTTACCTCCACAGCATTGTATAAAATATGTATTTTTTTGAACTATAGGGAACATTAAACCTTTCTATTTACTGATAGAATGGCGGTGCACAAACAAGAAAAATAAATACATCATTTGTTCCAATAATTGGACAGATTATTCTTAGAAGTAGGTTTTCTCCAGTCATTTTTAGGTGTTTAACTGAGGCACATCTTTTATGGTGCACTTTAAAGAAAAAGGCAGCAGCATGAAATATCTAAGGGACTCTTTCACTGTTAATACAATCTGTATATTGTGCTAATGTGAAAAGAACTTAGAAATACGCCTAGATGCAGAGCTCTTTTGAAATCCAGCAGGACCCACAATATCTAAGAAAGTGTTGTAATAAGACCAAAGAAGATAATGAGAGTGTTGGGGCATCCGTGGGCAAACCCCGTATAACTCAAAATGGGTTAGACCAAATGAAATTGTGTGAAAATGCAAAAGTCCTAATCAGTGTCCAAGACATCAGTTCTTCTGGTCATATGGCTGTCAGACAGGAGGAGGCGGGTCCAGGTGGCTAGACACCGGAAGTGATGTCGTTGGAGAAGAGCTGTCAGTCTTCCGGTCTGCAGAGGGAGGAATAGAGAAAGTGTTACCGCACAGTGCCACCCTCTAGACTGGTGGAGAATTACCATTACCTGAGCCCTTAAATTGTCTCTCATGCGCAGTATTTTTTAAATATGCAGTGGAAAAGTATTTGTCCTCTAAGCTGTGACATTATTGCATATTTCTGACAGTAGATATTATCAGATTTTGGAAATATTTCCAATAAAAAAAAATAAAAATCCAATTGCATAAAAATGTAAAAGCTAGCAAATAATTTGAACACTCTGTGAACAAACCATGCTTTTACATGGAATACCTTTCTGATGATGGTGGAATCATTAACGTTGACCTTATCTTTGGGGAGAACAGCATGCACATCCATAGATGCCAAAATATGAATTCAGCATAACTGCATGGAAAGTGTCTGACCGGATGGTCACTGCTGGGAACATTGACTACTGTCCCAAACATTTTCCGTTTGATAAATCCAGCATTTCTGAAGGTGTAAAGCCATTAAGCCTTACTAATAGAATCGAGTCACTTACCAAACTTTATGTACTGCAGGAAAGTGATAGATTTTTATTGAGCAAGGCTGGCCAAAATCAGGACTGACTGTTAACCATAGTATTCAAACCAATTTATTTCATTAACTTGGATGAGTTTACTGGCAGGAAAAATACATTTTTCACACTTGAACACTGTAATCAAATGAAAGAAGCACCTAATGTTGGTGTCAATTTGTAATTTGGATTCTCCTCAATTCACTACTAGTCTGCCAAAAATAAATAATTATAATGAAACGCCATTGTATCTTCCAAACAGTGGCAAAATGTGCAATTTTATAATATATATGGAACATTTCTATGATGTCTTTTATAAACAGAAAAAATAGCAAAATGAACGAATTTCCATTTATAAAACATTACGGAGATGCGACTTCGGGTCCCCATTTAGGCATATCTATCAGTGTGTGAGACAATGAAGCAGTAGGTATAAAAATAATGAAGAATATGGAGACATTTGTCATCATGCAGGCCACAGAAAAAAAAAAAAACAATATAAATATCTTTACATGCAAAGGATGTTTCAGGCTATATAAAAATAACATTTTAATTGTATTGCCATAGGGTAGAAAATTGGCAGGCAGTTAGATAATTGACTGAGCCAGAAGATGTCATCAAAAACATAACAAAAGGTCATTAGAGACATCAAAGTGTTCCTTAGCCTAAAACAATCATGAGTAGGGGACACAAGAATTTGGTGATGGTGGTTTGATGAGACAGGCAGATGTTCAAAAGAGTTCAAAAGAAAAAGAATAGCTGCTGGTTCTTGGTGGTTCTATTTTTAATGGACTTCAATCTATTTATTATTGACTTCAAACCCTGAAGTTATGGGTTCAAATCCTGTGTAACCATAGGCACGTCACTTCACCTGCCTGTAATCCAACTGGAAATAAAGAAAACCAATATAGATAAAGCTTTAGATAATTAATAAATATCTGATATCCAAAACAGCACAAACAGGAGATAGTGGTTCACCTCAAACTGTAACATACACTGGAGAAGATGATTTGAACAGATCAAGAACAAGCACAGGCAGCCAAAATAGAAGACTTGGACTTGGATTCCACAGCTGAAGACTTGGGTGTAGTGACCTGTGGAGAAGTAGCTTGTGTGAGGGTAGGCTTTGAATAATAAAGCTTCATTGCAGTCATTGTTCGATTGTGGCAGACTGAAAGCTCAGTGTCAAATAATCATTGTCTTCTTCTGGATCAATAATTTGGTCTATAATGGAGGAGACCAGTGAATTTTTTTTTGTTATTTCCTTTAACCCCTTATCAAGCGGGGTCATTTTTGCTAAATCGCCTGTAATTTGACCTCTCCAAATTAGAATCATTGCTGTTATTGAACTATCTGGAGTATAAACACATGTTTGGTCTCTTTGTAAAGGTAACATTCTCTAGTTTCACCCTTAGTAGTCAGAATCACTGTAGGTGTAGACTGATCAAATGTTATGCACATTAGAACTCACAGAAAAAATGAATTTTTTTGTTTTTTGTGAAAATAAAGCTGCAGTAGGTAGGTGGGGACAGAAACACACTATGTACCAACAGAATAACTTGTTGACTACTCACATTTCAAATTTGAAAAGAATACCTGTAAAAATGACATTTTTTACACCAGTTTTTATGTGGGCATGTCCAGGCGCTTTTTAGGGGTACCCATGGTTTATCCAAATCTATCCAAATTGGACAAATTTGGGAACATATGGAAAAAGTGCAATAGCATTTGAATGCTTCAACCCACAGATATCAATGAGGGCTCTACTGAAAGCTTACACCTAGAGGAATGTATATCTACACACAGTGTCACTCTATTAGTTATGGAAATACATATTTCATAATAAAAACAATAAAAATACACATAATACAATATAAAAATAGTCAAAACAAGTGTTATGGGCCAAAATATATATATATATTTGAAAAGAATTTTAATAAAATGAATAAACAAATGCTCTTCTAGATGCACACAAACACACAAACTATATACATTTTTTGCAAACAATTACAACACAGCTCAGCGCTTTTCCACGTGCCACTGATTGTAGCAATCCCTAGTAGGCAGAAAGCACAAGGGCATGTCACATGTAGAACATTTTACAGGGGTTTTTGCTTGGCACCTCCTGCACCTCAGCCGGCCATGAGTTTTGTCCCCACCACTGCTGATGTGCACCAAACGATGATGGTCTTCCCTGTTCTCTTCTTGTTGTGCTGTCATGGTGGATCCCGCAGCTGCTAGCTCCAAGACTAGGGTTTCCCTAAATGCCTTCTGCACAGGAACTACTGCCTTTGTCTTGCACTGGGCTTTGTATAATATGAAGGCATTAACAATGGCGATATCCACAAAATGGTAAAAAAAAGTCTTGTACCACTTCTTTGTCTTGTGGAGAACCTCATAACAGCTGATAAGTGAATCCGACAGGTCGACTCCGCCCATGTGCCTAAAACAAATTGCAAATATATTAGTAACATACAAATACTATTTCAACAGGGTGTAAATACATGTTATATTATACATACTTGTTGTAGTCTTTGATGGCTGGTGGAATGGGGACATCTATCTTGGTCCAACGGCCTGCCTCATCTTTCACCCTACGCGGCACTGTCTCCTCTCCATGGGCGGTGTGCATGGTGGAGCACATGAAGACATCTCTGGTATCTCTCCACTGGACAAAAAGCAAAGGGTCTTCCCGAATCCACCTGATACTGCCACGGGTAGCTTTGGTGTCCAGGATGTTGACAGTAGTTTTGGGGTTACCCTGTCTGTTTGTCCTGATAGTGCCACAGGCTGTTATTTTTTTGCAGGAGATCCTGAAACAGAACTGGGCTTGTATAAAAATTGTCCACGAAGAGCTTGTACCCTGTGCCCAATAAAGAGGGGTTGACAAGAGTCATAACTGAGTCATAGCTCAACCCCTTTTTGCATGCTCCTGCACTTTTGCCCTCATAGACAAAAAAGTCCCACGTGTAGCCTGTTTGAGAATCTGCAAGCACAAACAGCTTGTAACCCCATCGAACAGGTTTGTTTTTCAGGTATTGTTTGAATACCACTCGAGCTTTTGAAGCAACCATTCTCTCATCAATGGAGATATGCTGATTTGGTTGGAAGTTCTGACGACATGCATTTCTAATGTCGTTGTAGATGGGCTTGATCTTGCCCAGGCGGTCAAAATCAGCAGTGCCTCTTTTCCTTTCATTTTTAGCATCCTCGTCTGGACTGCTTAGATGAAGCCCGTGAACAATTGAAAAAAATTTCCGACCTGACAGGACTGAGTGAGGAAATGGAAGACTGTATAATCTGCCTTTTCTCCAGTAATCAGTAAGTGCAGGTACTTTCAAGAGGCCCATGTAAATTACAACTGCCAGAAAAGAGTAGAGGTCTTCAATGCTAATGTCTGTCCATGTGCTGTAAATGGATCTGCCGTGCACATTTGTATTTGCCACAATTGTCAATAACACAGTGCTCGTAAAAAACTGCTGAAATAGTTCAAGCACAGTGTAGTTTGACGTGCTGATTATCTGGGGTCCAGGAGTCCTTGTAGGACAAAAGGGGGGGTGGGTAGGTGTGATGTCTGGATCTTCAACATCAAGCCACTTCCCCTCTGCAGGTAGTGGTGGTGGCTCTCTAGCACAGGCACCACGTCCCGTTCCTCTGCTCCTCCCCTGTCTGCTGCCTCTTCTGGTTGTTGTCAACCGACGAGTCTTGGAGGAAGGACCTGGTTCTGGTGCTGGCTCTAAAGATGGTCTAAAAAGTAATATCAACAACAATAAACGATTATAATCTTATATATAATATGTAAAAACAAATATAAAAACAAGTACTACTATACTACTCCTGACAGCACAAAGACAGCCTCCTTCATAGGTCTGGAAAGTTCTCCAGTCACTCTGATGGGCCATCAGCCAGTCCTGATATCTCCACTAATCCAATCATCATGAACATTCACACCTCTAACTCCCCAGGAGGCACCTCACTAAAACCCCCCACGCCCTCTCAGTCCTGAAAGCCTCAAGAAACTCAACCCCCGCAAGCCCCCCGGACCAGACCACACCCAATCCCAAAGAAGCTAATTATCACTGGGAAGACATGTGGTGGGCCTCACTGAGAAAAAAACTTTATTACTTACTGATCCTTTTCAACATGGACTTCAGCCAACACAAAAGAACAATATTGATAGGTAGATGACTTTTAATTGCATTATAATATACTTTATGTAAAAAAATTACATCTGTTCCAGAGATTCTTGCAAAAACAGCATCTCGGCTTTTAATTGAATTACTACACGTATGCGACAGTTTTTTAGTTTGAAAAAGATGTTTGTTGTGAGTAGACAACACAAGCCTAGCGAACAAATTTGAAAGGCCTCTAAAATAACCCACAGGCCAGTCCTGGACCTTTACTTCCTCACCTAGAGAGAGGCTTCAATTCTGGGATGGTGCCCCCTTACAATGAGTCATCGTATCATTACTACAAATACAGGAATTCAGTAAGCACCTGTTGTGACCTTATGGGAATACAGCTAGATAAGGAACAATAACCATTTGGCAACGCTAGTAATAATCAACTGGACAGAGACATTGAGTTTAAGCTTTTACATAAAAATGACACTTACTCATATTTGTATAATAACCAAAACTAGCAAATATAAGGAAAACAATGATTTCTACAGCCTGGGTGTGTTCATGCAGTCTTCATTTGACCCCAAGTGATATTTCCAAGGTGGTCCAATTCCTTTTTTACAGACTATATATCCTTAATCAAAAGGTGAAATTAGATACTTCTTATCGGAGACATAGATCCTTGTAAAGTGTCCAGCAGCTAAGTAGATAGCACTAAAGAGCCCTTTTTGGAAAAAGTCTATTAAAGGGCCGCCAAACTCTTGTCTCATTCTTGCTGAAAGTGAGCACCTAGGTTTCTTCTGCTAGAAGAGCAGAAAATTTCAAAACATGGTAATACTACAAAGATATTATCACTAAGTCAAGTTCATTTTTTCATTGGAATCTAAAGCTGCACTAAGCTGCAATCAGAGTGGCAAAACAAAAAGGTCTTCCTTTGTCTTTCAGCTTTCCCAGAGTGCACTTCACTTATGTTCAGCTTGACTAGACTTCAGGCTTCATCTGTTTACCTGAAATATGACAATTGAAAAGGTAAAAACATCCCAAAGCACGTGTGTACTTTAGTTTGTCTTGAGATGGACGGGTGTCTTGTCAAGGGTTTGTTTCTGCATTTTGACTGATGCTGTTAGTATGGGATTTAAGACACCCAATAATCACTTAATGCTTTAAGTAGACTAACAAAATGGAAGGGGCAGAGTATTATCCTAGTTTTCTCCCTACAGTCATCTTAAGGACACACAACCATTTCCAAGTGCATACATTTATATTCTAAAACCCATTTAATCCAATTCATCTTGGTGGGGAACCAAAGTAGCAAAGTATCCTAGCAGCACTGAGCACAAGGCAGGAATCAACCCTGGATGGATCAGCAGTCTATCACAGGGACCACTCTGTGTACCCACTAACACAGTCCATTTAGAATCAACAATTAATCTAACACAGACACAGACACACATCTTTAGGGATAGAAGAGAAAAAAACTGGAACATCTGGGGTGGTAGGGGGCACAGATTCCAACACAGAGAGAGCGTTCAAAGTCCAGACAAACAGGGCAGGAATTAAACTCAGGATGCTGGATTGGTGAAGCAGCATCACTAAGCATAACCCCACCATACTTCTGTCAAGGAGGTTTTCTTTAACATTAAATCTGGGTGCACTGGCAACATGAAAAGAAATTGCAGTATTAGAGGGCTGAATGTCTGCCTCCATGTAGAGATTCAAGGAAAGTGAGTAGTGAAGAGGGATGTTCCAAAATATACATCGCAAGGAGACATAGAAATGAATTGTACGAATGAGTTTTGAGTTTGTTGAGTGGGTTAATAATTATGAAATGGGTTGTGGTTGATAAAGAAGCCATCTTAATTAATGCTGTAAAGAAGAAAATAGAATTATGTGTTATTGTTTAAGATACCATAGCAGGTGGGAATCTTCGCTGTACTGTACTGTACTGTAGACAGTAGACTCTGTTGTGTAATTTAGTGTGTGAAAAGATTGGACAGACACAGGAAGACGTTTGGGGAGAGCCAAAATTGCATTAGGCTGCCATAATTGAAAGGCTGGTTCCATAGAACAGGTCTTAACAGACTTCAGTCCAAAAACAGAACAACTATAACAGACAACGATGGTGGTTTTAAAGTCAGGCAGAAGAAGTGATGTCCTTGGGGCAGGAGCCAAAAATGATGTCATTGGGGAACCGGAAGTGACGTCATTGGCCCCGGAAATGATATCCTCAGACCCGGATCTGGAATTGATGTCCTCGAGTCCAGGTTGGTCTGCCGATGAAAAAGAGGGAGGATTAGTGCACCCTACCATCCCCTGGTCTGGCATGGAATTATCCCTTTGTAAGCTCTTCAGCTGCCTCCCATGCACACATGTGTGACAAGTGATACAGTTAAAACAATAGATGGTGGATTCAGAAACTGTTTCAGACCCCTTTATCATCTTTGATTTTTATCAAATTTGCAAGCCTTCCTGAAAACATGTTTTCACTTTGTCATTATGGAATATTAAGAGTAGACCGATTGGCAAAAAATAACAAAATGAAATACACAGCACAAGAAAGTGTGCAGAAAGTAAAGTGGTCTGATTTCTATGTGAATCCACTGTAGAGCAATACAGTATGGCCAACTTAAACACATGATTTTTAAGTTATTTCTATACAGTAACAGAAAGCTGTGATTATGTAACAGGATTAAAAACACAAAACTTGTTTTTTGGCTAATTATTATATTTCTGTGTGTTACCAAGAATACACAGTATGTTCCTTATTCGCCATCATTTCCTACACTCATGTCTTTTATAGTGCCAGGACACATCATTCTATTAGTACATCAGTAGAAAAATGTCAAGTGGATGTAAGTGCAATAAAGGACAGCCGTGTATGCCAGCTGGATGGGAAAATGACTTCTTGCCTGGTTGGATGGTTTTAAAGGATGGACCAGTGGAAGCCGTAGACCAGAAGCAGTTCCATCAACCAAATGACAGGTGGCATTTGTCCTTCTGAGGCTTCCCAGTTTAGACACACAGGGGTACATGAGATTTAGAGTCCAGAAGTGCAGCCTTGTTGGGGTCCCTAGGTACCATTAGAGGGCGCTGTTGAGGGAGGACACATGACCCAGAATTTCTTCCAAGAGGACGGACTGTGGCACTGGCAGCATTTGTGGATAAATGAATTTAAAAGGAACCAGGTGAAGCGGTGGGTTGGAAAGCAGCTGGTGACACTCAAAAGGAGGAGCGGAAGGAGAGAAAGAAGAGACACTTGCTTTATAATTGTGCTTTGGTTGGTTTTGTACACTTAATAATTTTTATTGTGTAATGAAAATCCTTCATTTGAACCTTAAGACTGTGTTAGGTAATTATTGTGTCTGAGGTTTGGGGCACCGCGGCATCCTCTTGTGGTCACCTGGTCTTGTCGAACATGAGTTACACCAACATCCAGGGTCTCCCTGACTTAACTTTATCCTGGGTTTCCCATCTGGAGATGAGAGCCTCACTGCCTTAAAATACTTCATTTGAACAGCTGGTTTACATGCTGGCCCTTTTAACTAACATGCACAATTTTCCTACAACTAGAGTATAGCTGTGTGACATGACTTATTTAAACGCAAAGGAATTCATCCCATTTTAGTTAATAAATCAGCATAACTTATTGCAAATTTTCAAAGTTTCTAAAAGACTGCAGTAAGAATTAGAACAAATCAAAATGTAACACATTTCTGAAAATCCATATCCTAAAATAGACTAACTGAAAAAACTAATGTATGCCACTTCATAATGTAGAATCATATGAAATGTTTGTCTTATATTTCAATATATTTTTAGTTAAAGAGCGTTGCCATGACAATAAAATGAAGAAACCAATCAGAATAAAATGGTTTAGAATAACCTGCGGATAAATGAGAAAAGAACTTTATTTTTCATTTCTTAATTTGCAATATTATATTATTTCGTATTTTTGCACTCTTCTTTATTTTGTATTTCTTCATTTTCTAAATTATATTATTTCATTTTTCTGCAGACTACTTTATTTTTTATTTTTTAATTTGCTGTATTATATTATTTCATATTTCTGCAGTCTAGCTTTTGAAACATATTGCAGATTAATTTTCAGGGGCCAGGCTAATCATTGTGCCAGCTGTCAGAAATGAGCCTAAGATTAACATTAAAAATTAAAAAAAAAAAAAAAGAAAAGAAAAAAATAGACATTGTAAAAATATAAATAAACTTTTTGTTCTCATTTTATATGTGTGGCTTCATAGTGAAGTTTTAGCATTATGTACTCAGAATGGTGTGATGTGAGGAACTCTTGAAAGCTGTAGCTAAGACAATGTTTATAGAGAAAAAAATATGTAGAAACTAGGGTGAGAGATTAGAATTTTTAACATAGCATTATTGAGCATATTTAGTAGAGTTTAGAGTGATAGGGGAATGGAGCCTAACCTGCCAGCACTGGGCTCAATGCAGGAAACACCCACGGACTGGGAAGAAGAGACTGGATGCGGATGTGCATTTGAGCCAATCGGATTGAGTGTTTATGTCACATGCTTTAGGCAGCAGGAAATCTGAGAAGACAAGACGTTACAGGACAGTGTTGTTACCTGAGAGACAGTCATAATATATGACACCTCCACTACAAGACACTCCTACTCATCATTACTCACGCGCCAGATAAGCCTCCCAAAACCCTAACCTTAACCATAATGTAAAAATGTTTTATGAGAATGAAGCATGAGGTACTCTTTGGAATGGGTGTGTTGAGGCAGATGGAAATGATTAGGTGTAGCGTATAGAATCAGCGATGTATAATACAAAGGCTGCTAAACATCATCCTATGTGCATTATTTGATTGGCACCTCAATGGAGCAGAGCTCAGCTAGATTCTTTTGGGACTGGGTGCCAGTCCATCACAGGACACTCATAATGGGGCCAGTTTGGAATCACCAATGAACCTTAACTGTGTATATTTGGGAATGAAGGTGAAAATTTGTTTTTTTAGCAGTCTTAATATGTACACTTCGAAATATCATACTGGAGACAATTCAAAGAAAAACAACAAACAAAATGTCTCTAGTTAAAATTGTGAATATTTCAAAAGTTAAACCGAAATTAAAAAAAATGCTTTCATAAAACTACACATATGTTAACCCTTTTCACTAGTTTAATGATTTGTCTTATAGGAATATTTTTTTAATGAATATTCCATCCAGTCGACTATTATGCATTAATTAATACAGCACCATATTTTTTCAATACTTTAAAATGTTATGTTAATGTCTGAGCAAAAATTCAAGGGTCCTCTCACAGCTATTGTGCATCACACTTGCAGGCAACTGATTCAACACATTTACAGTTTCAGACTTATAACAATAACTTCTGCAAAATGATTTACGTACTGAAGAGTTGTCTATGTCCTTTATGCAGCAAATGAATGGCATGTATTCATTGCTCTGACATTATCTTATTCAGATCATTCATTCTTTACAAATGATCTGATTTGTACAATATTTCATATTGCATGCTTAGTTGAATCTTTCACTCACACTTTTTGCCTGTAGCGACAGCTAAATGTTTGATTTATTTTAGCAGGTTTTGACTGACAACAAAACAGAATCCATGGAATGGATGATTTGTAAAGACTGCTCCAGAAGACCAGCAGTTTACCTAAATTAACTTAACACAGAAGATTTCTTTTCTATGAAGTTTTATTAATTCTGTTGAATTACCTTTTTTTTACCTCCAGAAGTTCCAAGCTGCCTTTGTGCTTTAGAAAAGGTTACATTTTGCACACTTCATAGTTATGGCAGCCACTTTCCTAAATGTGCCTGATTCTAAAAATGGTGCACTGAAAGTTTCCTCTCAAAGTGTCCCCATTTTCAAAGAACCAGCTACCTTGAGCCACAGATGTTTTGTTACTTTAGAATTTACAAAATAAATAGTATTAGGGTGTTGTACTGTGTTATCCATTAGGTTATGGAGTGAGAAGTCAAGCAAAATGACACCTTTTATTGGCTAACTAGAAAGATTATAATATGCAAGCTCTTGAGGCAACTCAGGCCCCTTCTTACATGTTGTACCCTTTCTAGTTAGCCAATGAAAGGTGTCATTTTGCTTGACTTCTCACTACAAAATAAAAGGTGTAAATGAGTGTTTCTAAATTAGGTTCTATGTAAATGGTTGATGGGAATTCTTCCTAACTGGAATTCACAAGCAGTTTACAAATATCTTGTGTATACATCACACACAATATAAACATGCCATTTACTATTCTGACTTTGCTTTGTATTCAACAGTTAAAACAAATTAGGTCGGAATCTTACATACGCACACACACACACATAGAGTATACCGTATATTTATATCTCTATTATATAAAAAAAATGAAAACATCTTGGGACAAGACTTTTTTACGGTGACAAGACGTGATCTTTTGAAGAGATCCCGCAAGACAGGCACGTCACGTCATACTTACAACCTTTTAAAGCAAGTCCTGTGATACACATGCAGAGCAGGTTAGTGATAATGGAAGGAGGAAAATTCGAAAGTAAAAAAAGTAAAAAGATCACATTAGCACAAACAAATGGAAAATATTACTCGGTGAAATAACAGAAAAGCGAAAAGAGATGGCATAGTGTTTGAGGACAAAACGACAGGTGCTGTACAGGCTTTTAAACATTTGAAGCACCGCCCGAAATGCCAATCACGTGGAATGGAAGCAGCAGCAGACTAGCAGCAAGCCAGTAGCTGATTGAGCAAAGAGGAGGTAAAAAAACTTGTGTTCCAAATTTATCACCGTTAAAGAGGGGTTTCAGAGGTGCAATGGCATCACCTTGGTGTGCATTCAGTCACACTCTTCATAACAGTGTGTGGCGCTTGGTTTGGGGGTGATTGGTATACGAGCGAAGTTCTGATCATATGGCATGGCAGCAACAGCAAGCCAGCAGCTGATCGAGTAAAGAGAAGTTAAAAAAATGGATTTGTTTCCCATTGTCTCACAATTTAAGAGGGGTTTCAGTGGAGCGGACGCAGCTCCCTGTTGTGTGTTTAGTTCCCCTCTTCACAATGGCGCAAACCACAGGTGGGGGAGGGTTTGGCGAGCGGAGCAAGCAGAGGGTGAAGCCCCCTAGTATGGTATATATTAGTCCTGTATGCACATTGAAGAAGCACCTTCTGGGCTCATCAGAGGTGTGTCATACCACCCCGAGATGAGGGGGGACATTTTCACTAACCACGCACTCTCCTTTTCCCTGCACAGTTCAGAGAAGATGCCCCATGATGGTCAACTATAAAACCCGGGCTCTCCAGAAAGAGGGCTTCTATTATTAGACTGAGCTAATCACAAGATGGAGCTCCTTTATTGATAGAGATATGCGCCAAGGACAGCTAACTTTTACTTATCAAAGCTGTTTTCATTTGAAGCTTTGTCTGAACTTTTCATAGTTTTTGGGTGTGTCATTTCCCCACTTGATATATATATATATATTGTCACACACGCGCGCATGGGAGGCAGCTAAAGGGCTCGAGTGAAGGCAGTTCTGAGCCATGCCAGGATGTGGCAGAGCGCACTAACTCTCTTTCTCACTTCCCTGTAGACCTAACCCGGGAGGTTCCACCTGTCTCTCTGGACGTCACTTCTGGGACCGAGCCAATGGAGACAGACCTTGCCAGCTCCGGCCCCCCTGATGTCACATCCGGGACTAAACCAATGAACAATGAACACGTGTCCGACCCTTATGACCTCACTTCCTGTCTCCCCCTTTAAAAGCCTTCCCTTTTCCCTTCTGTGTCAGTCTTGTTTTGGACTCTGTTGTAAGCACTTCAGTGCTGGTATTTGAAAGAAAACGAAGTTGCAGCCAGGATACCAAATTACATGGGTGGCTGCCCCAAACCTTTTTCTGTCTTTGACTCGTTTTGTGACAGTGGCGTAGTCGGCAGGATGGAGAAGTCCCAGAAGAGAAGGGGACAGGACCTGCAAAACACCCAGGTGGGAGCGCATCGGGCCGAGTATTCAGGCGGGAGGGTGCCCGTGGTTCGGCGAGACCCGTGCGGGCTCCGCTCCCAGCACGCAGAACTAGGCCGCCTAGAGAGGCCAGGGAGTGTGCGGGTGGGGCTCACCGAATTGGGCTGCCCTGGAGGGGGGAGACAAGAGGGACTCAGTATGCTCTCTTGGGGGAGAGTGCCTGCCCCCCAGTGAAACCACAGCCCCTTTACCACCTTGGGGTGCCCCAGACTGGCAGGTGAGTAAAATAACGAAGTGGAGGTTGGACCCTGAGAGGCCGACCAGTAAACAAGCCTGGTCCTTATGGGCAAAAGTATGGCAGTGGCTACGCCCTTGGAAAACAAGCCCCACCAGGTCATTGAGCAGGTAGCGTGCTATCTGCTCCTGAAAGCACTTCCCCAGGGCTTCACCCAGCCGGTCTGGGGCGTGCAGTTTAAGAACATGTCTGAGCTCATAGAGCTTCTGGAAACACAGAGGGCGGCCTCACACTCTGGGAGAGCGGAACCGCCCTTCTGCCAAACTCAGCCGGGGTATGTCCCAAGACCTATCCCCTCCCTGTATAACCCGGAGCTTGCATCGGCGTCCGGCGCCGCTGGCACGCAAAACCGCTTGGAGGCGAGGAGGAATGCAGGTGGAGGGGAGGAGGGCTTGGTGTGCTCTGACAAACCCGCTGACGGTCCCGCATACAGACGTGGTGATCGTTAACGGTTTAAAACTTCCGCTTGCTCGATTCCGCAGCAACATTTCCATTGTTGCCCGCCGCTTTGTGCTACCGCGACAATGGCTAAAATTCAAGACCAGTATAACCTGTGTCCACGGGAAACCCGCTGGTACAGCACCGCCGCTGTGTCATTAGCTACGGAGGATCAGTCCAGAAAGTAACCGTGGCAATCCTTCCTGATCCTCCGCACCCGGTGATACTAGGGCGGACTGGTCTGACATTAAAAGCGGTGAGACACATACCACTCCCGGGGTTAAGTTGGGCCTCGCTATGGACGGAGATGAACCGTCTCAAGCTGCCTCCACGCCGTGTAATCAGCCGGCAGAGAGAGGTGAAGCAGCCGCCCTGGCTGACGTGGCAACTCCCGGCCGTCGCAGGCTGACACGCCATCCACCAACGCCGGGCGGAGCGGGAGGAAACCACGCCCATTGAGGTCGGCGCTGACCCTCTCTCCGTGTTGCGGTTTCAATTTAAAAAGACGCCGGCTTCTTTCAAAAGGGAGCAATGGAATGACGACTCCCTGAAGTTTGTAAAAAATGCAGTGGTCCTTGTCAATGGCCAGCGCACTAGTCAGTCGATGCCACAGGGCCCCTACTTTGTGTTAGATAATGACCTCCTTTACCGTGTAGCAATGCATGACGGGCAGGAGACGAGGCTGCTGCTAGTGCCGCGTACCTTCCGGCGGCAGGTCTGCGAGCTAGCACACGCCCACCTCCTAGGTGGCCACCTGGGCACCAAAAAAACTCTGGAGCGGATCAAGCTCCGGTTTTACTGGCCAGGAATTAATGAGGAGGTTCGCCGCTTTGGCGCTTCCTGCCCGGAGTGTCAACTGCGACAGATTCCTAGGAGGGACCGTGCTCCTCTTGTTCCTATTCCCTTGATTGACGTTCCCTTCCACAGAATCGGGGTCGACCTGGTGGGACCTCTAGAGCCCTCAGCCCGAGGACACAAGTACATTTTAGTCCTCGTGGATTATGCTACACGATACCCGAAGCTGTTCCGTTGCGCCAGCTACCTCTAAAGCCATCGCACGGGAATTACTAGGGTATTCAGCGTGGGGATCCCCAAAGAAGTCTTGACAGACCAGGGGACCCCTTCACCTCGGAGACGTTCAAGGAGACTGCCAGATTACTGAAAATAAAGCATTTAAAACCTCGTGTATCATCCTCAAACCGACGGATTAGTAGAGAGGTTTAATCAAACTCTCAAGCAAATGCTACGTAGGTGGTCAGCGAGGATGGAAGGAACTGGGATCAGCTCCTCCCCTCGTCCTTTTGCCTATCGGAAGTCCCACAAGCCTCCACGGGTTCTCCCCTTTGAACTACTGTATGGGCGACAACCTCGGGCATATTGGATATTTTGAAAGAAGGCTGGGAAGAAGAGGCTCTTCCCACCACTAACATACTGGAGTATATCGCGCAGTTACGCGATAGATTTGGAAAGATTCGCCTGTCCTTAAAAGTCACATGGAGGAGGCTCAAGCAGCACAGGTTCGCTACTACAACCGCTGCACGCCTCTTCGGGAGTTCCACCCGGAGATCGGGTCATGGTCCTAGTGCCTACCTCCCACTCTAAGTTGCTTGCCCACTGGCAGGGCCCCTACGGTTAAGGAGAGGAAGGGACTGGTCGACTATTTGGTGAGTCAACCCAATCGCCGGCCAAAGGAGCGGTATATCATGTGAACCTGCTGAAACCGTGGAAGGACAGGGACCCTGATCCCTCCTCCGCCAGCCCGCCACTCTTCGCCACACACACGACCTTAACTTTGCAGACTTGAGACCCAGGCAACGGCAGGAGCTGGAAACAGTTATCCGGACCGCTCGAGAGGTAGTCAGTGAACACCCGGAAGGACCTCTCTGATTGAGCACAACATTGTGACAGAGCCCGGGTTGTTGTCCGAGAACGCCTGCACCGCCTTCCCGAGGCAAAAAGGCTGAAGTGGAACTGAGATCAAGCGCATGCTGGAACTAGGTGTAATTGAGGAGAGTTATAGTCCCTGGTCCAGCCCCATTGTGCTCGCCGGTAAGCCTGACGGAGTTGGAGGTTCTGCAATGACTTCCGTCGGCTTAACCAAGTCTCCCAATTTGATGCCTATCCAATGCCACGCTGTGGGACCTCCTCGAGAGGCTTGGACAGGCTCAATACCTGACCACACTTGACATGACAAAGGGTACTGGCAGGTTCCTTTAACGGACTCCAAGGAAAAACGCTTTAGTACCCCTAGCGGACACTGGCAGTATCGTGTCCTTCCATTTGGGTTACACGGGCTCCAGCAACCTTTCAGCGCCTGGTGGACAAAGTGCTTCGGCCTCATAACTCATACAGTGCTGCCTACCTAGATGACGTGGTCATCTATTCCAGCACATGGAAGGAACACCTACAGCATGTCCAAGCGGTATTACGGACACTTGGTGAGGCCGGGCTCCGGATTAATCCCAAGAAATGTTTCTTTGGATTAAGCGAGGCCAAATATTTAGGCTACCTGGTGGGTCGGGGTACCGTAAGGCCACAGTGCTCCAAAATTGATGCCATTCTGAAATGGCCCGTCCATGAACCAAGCGGCAGGTCCAAGCCTTTCGGTTAGCCGGGTACTACCGCCGGTTTGTACCCGGTTTTGGAGAAAGCGCGCCTTGACTGATTTAACAAAGAAGAGGGCCCCAACATTGTGGTATGGACTGCAAAACAGACGCTGCATTTGGTGACTTGAAGAAGGCCCTTACGTCCGCACCTATTTTGATGGCACCTAACTTTTCTTTGCCTTTCATCCTCCAGACGGACGCTTCGGACACAGGCCTGGGAGCCGTGCTGAGCCAAAGTGTCGATGGTGTCGAACACCCCGTCATGTTCCTGAGCCGGAAACTGTTGGACCGGGAGACCAGGTATGCGGCGGTGGAGAGGGAGGCTCTGGCGATTAAATGGGCGATCACTCAGCTGAGGTACTACCTGTTGGGCCGTGAGTTCACCCTTGTCACGGACCATGCACCTCTACAGTGGATGGCCCTGCACAAGGAGTCGAATCCGCGGGTCACCCGGTGGTTTCTTGACCTGCAGCCGTACAAGTTTTCGCCGCTCATCGCGGGGTGCTCTCCATGCCAACGCCGATGCTCTCTCTCGGGTTTACGACCTCTCGGTTAAGGTCGCCCGACCCGACGGGTCTGGGCTGAGGGGGGGGCCTTGTCACACACGCGCGCATGGGAGGCAGCTAAAGGGCTCGAGTGAAGGCAGTTCTGAGCCATGCCGGGATGTGGCAGAGCGCACTAACTCTCTTTCTCACTTCCCTGTAGACCTAACCCGGGAGGTTCCACCTGTCTCTCTGGACGTCACTTCTGGGACCGAGCCAATGGAGACAGACCTTGCCAGCTCCGGCCCCCCTGATGTCACATCCGGGACTAAACCAATGAACAATGAACACGTGTCCGACCCTTATGACCTCACTTCCTGTCTCCCCCTTTAAAAGCCTTCCCTTTTCCCTTCTGTGTCAGTCTTGTTTTGGACTCTGTTGTAAGCACTTCAGTGCTGGTATTTGAAAGAAAACGAAGTTGCAGCCAGGATACCAAATTACATGGGTGGCTGCCCCAAACCTTTTTCTGTCTTTGACTCGTTTTGTGACAATATATATTTATTTACAGATGATTCAGAAAGAATTTAGACTTCCTCACTTTCTTCACACCTTATTATGTTGTAGATGTAAATTTTTGCTCACCAATCTACACTCAATAACCCATAACGACAAAGTGAAAACATGTTTTCAGAAAGGCTTTCAAATTTATTAAAAATCAAAAACTGAAATCTCACGTTCATATAAGTATCTAGACACTTTTCTCTGGCATGCCATATTGTGCTCAGACACATCCTGTTTGCATTAATTATCCATGAGATGCATCTAGAAATTGGTTTGGAGTCCACCTATGGCAAACTGAATCGACTGGGCATTGTAAAGAAAGGCACACCTGTGCATGTCAGGTCCCACAATTTAAACAGCATGTCAGGGCAGGGGTATAAATCCATTTCTAAAGCCCTGAGTGTTTTCAGGGCAGTGGAAGCAGTTTGGAACCACCAGTGCTCTTCCTAGTGTTAGTCATCCAGCCAAACTGAGTAACTGGGCAAGAAAGGCCTTGGTCAGGGAGGTGACCAAGAACATAATGATCACTCTAACTGAGCTTCAGACGTTCTATGCTGAGATTAGAGAACTTGTCGGAAGGATAACTATCTCAGTAGCATTCCATCAATCAGGTGTTTGGCAGAGTGACTAGGCGGGAGACAGTCTTGAGTAAAAAGGCATATGACAGGCTGTTGACAAAAATTGCACTCTTTGGGTTGAACTTCAAGCACAGTGTTTGGAGAAAACCAGGCACTGCTCATCAACTGCCTAATACCATCCCTATGGTGAAACATTATGGTGGCAACATCATGCTTTGGGAGACTGGTCAGAATTGAGGATAGGATGAATGCAGCCAGAGAAGTCTTTGAAGAAAACCTGCTCCAAAGTGCACATGACCTTGGACTGGGGCATCAGCATGACAGTGACCAAACAGAATACAACAAAGACAACACTGGAGTGGCATTAGGACAAGTCCCTGATTGTCCTTGAGTAGCACAGCCAAAGCCCAGGCTTAAATCACATCAAACATCTGAGGATGTGACCTAAGAATGGCAGTTTACAGACCTTCCAGTCTAATGGAGCTTAAGAGGGTCTGCCAGGAAGAAGAGGCTGTAATTCAAAGCTGTAATTGCTGCCTGAGGGCTTCTACAAAGTATTGAATTAAGGGTTTGAATACTTTTATAAAAGAGAGGGATTTCAGTGTTTGATTTTTAATACATTTGCAAAGGTTTCTGAAAACATATTTTCATATTTGTAATTATGGGCTAGTGAGTGTAGATTGATGGGCCAAGATGGCAAATGTATCTAATTAAAATTAAATCTACAACACAATAAAGTGTATAGAATGTTCAGAGGTCCATAAATAAATCTTGAGACAGCTCCAATTAAGTATAAGATGACCTTATCGGGAAAAGGGATACCAGGAACTATAAGTACTTCTTGAAAGTGAAGAGTAAAAGTCAGGTCCAATGCCAATGGGTTGGCAAAATAAGAGTCAGAGGAATTTGGGCATATGAGGTCATGGCAATGAAAACTGTAGTGATTTTAGGCATAAAATCTTTCCTGACAGGGAATGAGCTGGCCACAGCTACAGAGAGCTGTAGCCAGAAGGTTTTTCATGCCTATCATAGTAGCACCCATATGACCCACTGCTAGACAACAGCAGGAAGGGAAGCTGTTAACATGAAAATGTGACCATCCACTAAATGTAAGCAAAAGGGATTTCAGATATGACTGGCAGGTACTGGCACACCAAGAAAGCAGCTGATACAGCAGTGGCAGGAAAAAAGGCACATGAATAGGAAGGGCAGTTTGTGAAGGCATATTTGGGCAGGACTGAATCCTGGCTTATTTTCAATTAATTGGGAAGGTTAGGCAAGCCATCAGCCAGGTAGTTCTACACCAAAAAGTATTGGTAGCGAAAATATATTTCCCGGTCCGAATTTTCTCTACTATTGATAAGTATGACACTAAGTATTTTCCAGTCCATCAGTCTTAAATTAAAATATCCAAATCAAAAAACTTCATTTATTGAATGAACAAATTTACCCAACACTAACTGACACTGTGTGAAAAAGTAAATTGCCCCCTGACACTTAACAATTGCTTTTGACATCTGTACCTATAATGATTACAAAACATTAGAACAGTTTTGATGAAAACAGGCCAACCAGCCTAAAAACCACGCCAATTCTATTCACCTTATTTCTCCAAAACAACTTTAAATCAAGATATAAGGGTCCATAAAGTTTTACTTTACCAGCACTACTTGGTAACTTATTATATGTGTCTCTATATCTTTGTTTGGAGAAAAAAATTCAAATTTTTGTGCAAACTTTGCCCTTACAAAGTTTCCAACGGTATACCTGTTTTCTTGTTGAAGAATTATTTTTAAACTAACAGCTGGGATCCACTGTATGAATTTCTTTCCTAATTTAAAACACTTCAGTCTTGTCATCTCTTAATGTCTGTTTGTTTAAGCTTTAAACATTCTCCTTTAATCTCCTTTCACCGTTCATCATAGGTCATGTCTCTTATTCCTGGAATCACCCTAGTTGCTCTTATCTGGATTCTCTTTTGCTCTCTAACTTTTTTTGTAATATGGAGACCAAAACTCTAGAAAATACTCCAGATGAGGCCTCACTAGTGAGTTATATAGCTTATTCATAACTTTCCTTGACTATAACATAATGTCCTATTAGCCGTTTTATTGCTTCTATACACTGTCTGGATGTAGAAAGTGACAAGTAAATTACAACTACCTCCTAGGTCCTTCTCATAAATTGCACTTACAAACTTTCCAACATGTAACACTTTACATTTACTTGCAATAAGTTTTACCTGTTACAAATCTGCCCAAGCCAGTGTACTGTCTAGGTTTTTTTCTAATAATTTTTCTGATTCTACAGTATCCATCATTCCTTCTAGATTAAAGGAACACTTTGAAAACACATCAGATCTCAATGGGAAAAAATCCTGCTGGCTATCTCTACTGATATGGACTGGCATGGTAATGTGTTAGGAATGAAAGGAAGCCACATCATTTAATGGAAATGAAAATGATCAACCCACAGAGGGCTGAATTCAAAGACACCCTGCGAATCAAAGTGAAAAAATGATGGGGCAGGCTGGTCCATTTTGCCAAAATTTCATTGCAGTAATGGCCCCCACATGTTTGTATGCATGCTTGACAATGTTTTAGGGCATGAACCTAATGAGACGACGGATGGTGTCCTGGGGGATCTCCTCTTAGATCTGGACCAGAGCATCACTGAGCTCCTGGACAGTCTGAGGTGCTACCTGGCAGCATCGGATAGACCAAAACATAATGTCCAGAGGTGTTCTATTGGATTGAGGTCAGGTGAGTGTGGGGACCAGTCAATGGTATCAATTTCTTCATCCTCCAGGAACTGCCTGCATACTCTCGCCACATGAGGCCGGGCATTGCTGTGCACTAGGAGGAACCCAAGACCCACTGCACCAGCATAGGGTCTGACAATGGGTCCTAGGATTTCATCCCAATACCTAATGGCAGTCAAGGTGTCGTTGTCTAGCCTGTAGGGGTCTGTGCATCCCTCCATGGATATGCCTCCCCAGACCATCACTGACCCACCACCAAACCGGTCATGCTGAATGATGTTACAGGCAGCATAATGTTCTACACGGCTTCTCCAGACCCTTTCATGTCTGTCAAATGTGCTCAGGGTGAACCTGCTCTCATTTGTGAAAAGCACAGGGCACCAGTGGTGGACCTGCCATTTCTGGTATTCTATGGCAAATGCCAATCGAGCTCCACAGTATCAGGCAGTGAGCACAGGGTCCACTAGAGGATGTTGGGCCCTCAGGCCATCCTCTTGAAGTCTGTTTCTGATTGTTTGGTCAGAGACATTGACACCAGTGGCCTGCTGGAGGTCATTCTGTAGGGTTCTGGCAGTGCTCATCCTGTTTCTCCTTGCCCAAAGGAGCAGATACCGGTCCTGCTGATGGGTTAAGGACCGTCTACGGCCCTGTCTAGCTCTCCCAGAGTAACTGCCTGTCTCCTGGAATCTCCTCCATGCCCATGAGAGTGTGCTGAGAGACACAGCAAACCTTCTGGCAATGGCACGTATTGATGTGCCATCCTGGAGAAGTTGGACAACCTGTGCCACCTGTGTAGGGTCCAGGTATCAACTCGTGCTGCCAGTGGTGACATTGACTGTAGCCAAATGCAAAACTAGTGAAAAAACAGATGAGGGAAAAATGTCAGTGGCCTCCACTTGTTAAACCATTCATTCCTGTTTTGGGGGTCGTCTCATTGTTGCCCCTCTAGTGTCCCTGTTGTTCATTTCATTAACACCAAAGCAGCTGAAACTGGTTCCCATTTAAGGGGCCGCCTCCCTCCAGTCATCGGCAGAAGTCGGGTGGAAGAGGACGGAGCTGGCGGGAGGACTAGAGGCGGCCAGGAGAAAGGCAGTGGAACTGTGTGGCCTGGACTTTGGGGAATCGGTGCTGGAGGCACTGGGGTTGAGAGTGCACGTAATTTGTAAATAAACAGTGTGTGGTGGAGCCAACGATATCCATCTGTGTTTGTCCGGCAAGCGTTCACAATATATATATATATATATATATACTAGGGAGTTTCCCCTGCTTGCTTCGCTTGCCAGCCAATTCATGTCTCTGCCAGTCACGTTTCGAAGAGGGAGGCTAAATGCATCCCAAGGAGATGCGTTCACTCTTCCGAAACCCCCTCTTAAACGGTGATACAATGGGAAACAAATACAGTTTTTTTTTTACTTCCTCTTTACTCGATCAGCTGCTGGCTTGCTGCTGCTTCTGCTGCCATGCTGCGTGATCTGCATCTCGCGTGGTGCTTCAAACATTTAAAAGCCTGTACAGCAGCTGTCCTACTGCTTGTGTTTTATTTCCAGGCCCAGGCATTGTTAAATCTTTTGGTACAAAGTCCCGTCACGCGAGACATGAGTTCTTGATATTTGACATCATTGACATCATCAGGAGGGGACTAGAGGCAAGAAAGGAACCTGGAAGTCGGTGGAATCAACGGTGTTCTGGGAATGGTTATGGCAGTGGTGCTTCGTTCTTTCTGAAGAAACAGAAAAAGAGAGGTCAGTACCCCGCCATTGTCCCCTGGCATGACTTGTCATGGCGCCCGTCGGGTCCTTTAGCCTCTCTCCATGCGCTTATGTTTGACATTACCCCCCCATCAGCCCAGACCCATTGGGTCAGGTGGCTTGAACCGAGAGGTCGTGAACCCAGGAGAGAGCATCAGTATTGGCCTGAAGGTTACCTCAGTGATAAGTGACAGTGAACTTATACGGCTGCAAGTCCAAAAACCACCTGGTGACCCGAGGTTTCGAATCTCTGTGGAGGGCCATCACCAGGGTGAATTCACGGCCCAGCAGGTAGCACCGCAGGTGAGTTACCGCCCACTTGATGGCCAAGGCTTCCCATTCCACTGCTGCATACCTGGTCTCCTGGTCCAACAGTTTCCGACTCAGGTATATCACAGGGTGTTTGACACCGTTGATGCTTTGGCTCAGCATCGCACCTAGACCTGTCTCCAAAGCATCGGCCTGGAGGAGAAAAGGAAGAGAGAAATCAAGAGATCTCAAGACAGGTGCCGTTATTAGGGCCATTTTTAAGTCACTGAATGTCCGTTTCATAACATGTAAAGGGGCCCATTTCTTTGTCAGATCCATCAAAGGGACTGCTCTTTCAGAAAACCGAGGTACAAACCGGCGGTAGTAACTCGCTAATCCCAAGAAGGCTTGCACCTGTTTTTTGACTATCGGACGGGGCCATTCAAGGATGTGTTTTATTTTAGAACTCTGTGGTTTCACCAGCCCTCCTCCCACCAGGTAGCCTAAATATTTGGCTTTGTTCAACACAAAATAACATTTCCGTGGGTTGATCCGTAGTGTAAACATGCAACAGATGTTCCTCCCAGGTGCCGGAATAAATGACAACATCATTCAGGTGGGCGGCACAATAGGACTGGTGGGGCCTTAGCACTCTATCTACCAGACGCTGAAAGGTCGCTGGTGCCCCATGCAGTCCAAATTGGAGGACCTTGTATTTCCAGTGTTCACTAGGGGTGCTAAATGCCGTTTTTTCTCTTGCGGATGCCGTTAAGGGAATTTGCCAGTATCCCTTTGTTATGTCAAGAGTAGTCAAATAACGGGCCGTTCCCAGCTGTTCAAGGAGCTCATCCACACGGGCATGGGGTAGGCATCAAATTTGGAGACTTGATTGAGAAGTCGGAAGTCATTACAAAATCTCCATGACTGAACCAGGGACTATGACTTTCTTCAATGATGTCCATGTCCAGCATGCGCTGGACCTCAAGTTCCACCTCTGCACATTTTGCCTCTGGGAGGTGGTAGGGCGTTCCCTGACTACCACCCCCGGGTCTGTCACTATGTCGTGCTGAATCAGCAAGGTGCGGTCTGGTGCTTCACTGACAACTTCCGGGACAGACAGGATTGCTTGTTTGAGCTCCTGTCGCTGGTGGGAGTCAGTTTACGACCAAGGTTAAGGTCATTTGTTTTTGAGTAAAGGGAGAGGGTAGGGCCGGCAAGAGGATGGTCTTCCCTGTCTTTCCATGGCTTCAGGAGATTAATGTGATACACCCTCTCATTTGGTCAATGATTTAGTTGGCTTACCAAATAGTCCACAAGCCCTTTTCTTTCTTTCACCTCGTAAGGGCCAGGCCAATGTGCCAGAAATTTAGAATTGGGCACAAGCACCATTACTTGGTGCCCCGGCTGAAACTCTTGTAGGGATGTGTTTCTATTGTAACTCTGCACATGTGATCTTTTAGTAAAGGTCTAATTTTTTCCGATCTATCACATAACTGCACGCTATACTCTAATATATTGATGGATAGAAATACCTCTCCTTCCCAACCTTCTTTTAGGACGTCCAAAATGCCCCAGGACTGACTTCCGTATAGCAACTCAAAACGGGTAAACCCCGCTGAGGCTTGTGGCACCTCCTGATATGCGAAAAACACCAGGGGTAAAAGCTAGTCCCAGTTTCTACCATTTGCCGTGACTACCTTGCGTAGCATCTGCTTGAGGGTTTGGTTAATCCTTTCCACCAACCTGTCCATTTGAGGATGATAAACGGATGTTTTAAGATGCTTAATGCAGAGTAACTTGCCAACCTCCCTGAATTTATCCGAAGTAAAGGATGCGCCCTGGTCCTTAAGGACTTCTTTGGGTATGGCTACTCGGGAGAAAAGCCCTACCAATTCTCGTGCAATATTTTTTGTATTAGCGGTTAACCGCTTCTGGGTACCGGGTTGCATAATCAACCATAACTAACTAATATATATTTATGGCCTCACATCAAAGGTTCCAGGGGTCCTACTAGATCGACACCGATCCTCTCAAACGGGATGTCTATAAGGGGAATCGAAACCAGAGGAGCACGATCACTACGGGATATCTGATGTAGCTGGCAGATTAGGCAAGACTGACAGAAACGTCGGACCTCCTCATTGATTCTGGGCCAATAGAACCAGAGTTTTACTCGCTCCAATGTGTTTTTGGCCCAAAGATGGGTGCCTAAGAGGTGGGCGTGAGCTAGTTCACATACCTCCCGCCGGTAGGTCCGTGGTACTAGCAACAGTTTCCGCCTCTCATCTTTCTGTTCCACAACTCAGTACAACAGATCGTTCTCCAGAACAAAGCAGGGTCCCAGTGGTGTGGAATCCACCGATGGTATGTTGTCTACAGACACGATGGCATTCCTGGCAAATTTCATGGAATCATCGTTCCACTTCTCTCTTTTAAATGATGCAGGTGTAGAGCGAAACTGATGCTCTGTGCTGGCGAGTGGATCAGGTGGGCAGTCCAAGGAAGCGTCTGTCCGACGGGGTCAGATCAGGGTCCGTCGCCAAAGAGGACTCCCTCCTGCTGTCTACATCATCAACAATTGCCGAAGTGCACGGCATGGGAGCAGCTGGGAGAGCCCATTGGCCCTCCACAATCAGACTCAGGTTGGTATAGGAGTGGTCTTTGTTCTACCGCGGTTACTCTCCGACCAGTCTTGTCTGAGTATAAGCTGAAAGGGGGGCTCAGGCAAAACAGCGACAAGCAGTTGTTTCAGCTTCCCCTTCCAGGAGATGTAACACTTCGCAGACCTATATGATCTGGTCTCTCCCTGAACACAAGTCACGTTCATTCTCTGAGCCACCCATTGTCGCGGTAGAACATAATGGTTAGCAACAATGGTAATGTTATTCCTAGAGTCAAACAGTGCCACCACCGAGTGTCCAATTACCAACACCACTCCCGTATTAGGAACCGCCAGGGGATGTGACAGAGCACAGTACCTCTCTCCTTTGGCCCAGGTGCAGTTGGCGGTGCTTCGTTCTTTCTGGAGAAACAGAAAAAGTGAGATTAGCACCCTGGCATTGTCACCTGGCACGACTTGTCGCGGTGCCCGTCGGGTACTTAAGCCGCTCCCCATGCTCTTGTGCGTGACTATATATATATATATACTAGCAAAATACCCGCGCTTCGCAGTAGAGAAGTAGTGTGTTAAAGAAGTTATAAAAAAGAAAAGGAAAAATTTAAAAAATAACATAACATGATTGTTAATGTAATTGTTTTGTCATTGATATGAGTGGTGTTCTCATATCTATCCATCTATATATATATATATATATATATATATATATATATATAGCAAAATACCCACGCTTGGCAGCGGAGAAGTAAAAAGAAAAGGAAACATTTTAATAATAATGTAACATGATTGACAATGTAATTGTTTTGTCATTGTCATGAGTGTTGCTGGCATATATATATACAGTGGTGTGAAAAACTATTTGCCCCCTTCCTGATTTCTTATTCTTTTGCATGTTTGTCACACAAAATGTTTCTGATCATCAACCACATTTAACCATTAGTCAAATATAACACAAGTAAACACAAAATGCAGTTTTTAAATGATGGTTTTATTTATTTAGGAGAAAAAATCCAAACCTACATGGCCCTATGTAAAAAAGTAATTGCCCCCTTGTTAAAAAATAACCTAACTGTGGTGTATCACACCTGAGTTCAATTACCGTAGCCACCCCCAGGCCTGATTACTGCCACATCTGTTTCAATCAAGAAATCACTTAAATAGGAGCTGCCTGACACAGAGAAGTAGACCAAAAGCACCTCAAAAGCTAGACATCATGCCAAGATCCAAAGAAATTCAGGAACAAATGAGAACAGAAGTAATTGAGATCTATCAGTCTGGTAAAGGTGATAAAGCCATTTCTAAAGCTTTGGGACTCCAGCGAACCACAGTGAGAGCCATTATCCACAAATGGCAAAAACATGGAACAGTGGTGAACCTTCCCAGGAGTGGCCGCCGACCAAAATTACCCCAAGAGCGCAGAGACGACTCATCCGAGAGGTCACAAAAGACCCCAGGACAACGTCTAAAGAACTGCAGGCCTCACTTGCCTCAATTAAGGTCAGTGTTCACGACTCCACCATAAGAAAGAGACTGGGCAAAAACGGCCTGCATGGCAGATTTCCAAGACGCAAACCACTGTTAAGCAAAAAGAACATTAGGGCTCGTCTCAATTTTGCTAAGAAACATCTCAATGATTGCCAAGACTTTTGGGAAAATACCTTGTGGACTGATGAGACAAAAGTTGAACTTTTGAAGGCAAATGTCCCGTTACATCTGGCGAAAAGGAACGCAGCATTTCAGAAAAAGAACATCATACCAACAGTAAAATATGGTGGTGGTAGTTGACGGTCTGGGGTTGTTTTGCTGCTTCAAGATCTGGAAGGCTTGCTGTGATAGATGGAACCATGAATTCTACTGTCTACCAAAAAATCCTGAAGGAGAATGTCCAGCCATCTGTTCGTCAACTCAAGCTGAAGCGATCTTGGGTGCTGCAACAGGACAATGACCCAAAACACACCAGCAAATTCACCTCTGAATGGCTGAAGAAAAACAAAATTAAGACTTTGGAGTGACCTAGTCAAAGTCCTGACCTGAATCCAATTGAGATGCTATGGCATGACCTAAAAAGGCGGTTCATGCTAGAAAACCCTCAAATAAAGCTGAATTACAACAATTTTGCAAAGATGAGTGGGCCAAAATTCCTCCAGAGCGCTGTAAAAGACTCATTGCAAGTTATCGCAAACGCTTGATTGCAGTTATTGCTGCTAAGGGTGGCCCAACCAGTTATTAGGTTCAGGGGGCAATTACTTTTTCACACAGGGCCATGTAGGTTTGGATTTTTTTTCTCCCTAAATAATAAAAACCATCATTTAAAACTGCATTTTGTGTTTACTTGTGTTATATTTGACTAATGATTAAATGTGTTTGATGATCAGAAACATTTTGTGTGACAAACATGCAAAAGAATAAGAAATCAGGAAGGGGGCAAATAGTTTTTCACACCACTGTATATATATATATATATATATATATATATATATATATACATGTGTACATATATACACACACATATACTATGGGGTGCCAAACAGGCAAATACATTGATTTTGTGAATATATAAAGTCAGCGCCAGAATATATAAAGTCAAAACTTGAATGTATAAAGTCATCACTGGAATATATAAAGTCAAAACTTGAATATATAAAGTCATTCCCAAATATATAAAGTCATTCCCAAATATATAAAGTCAAAACCTGAATATATAAAGTCAGCATCGGAATTTATAAAGTCATTCCTGATTATATAAAGTCAACATTGGAGTATATAAACTCACTCTTGAATATATAAAGTGAAAGTCAAAATCTATTGATTGAAACGACTCTGAACTGAACAAAAACGTATTCAGAAAAATAAATTTAAAAAAACACTGTTCGGTTAATGTTTTGAAAATGATGCATGTGCCCTGCCCAGGATTGGTTCCTGCCTTGCGCCCAGTGTTGGCTGGGATTGGCTCCAGCAGACCATCGTGACCCTGTGGTCGGATTCAACGGGTTGGGAAATGGATGGATATTCCAGTGCTGACTTTGTATATTCCGATGCTGACTTTATATATTGAAGTTTTGACTTTATATATTGCAGCACTTACTTTATATATTCCGATGCTGACTTTATATTTTCAAGTTTTGACTTTATATCTTCAGAAACAAGTTTTGACTTTATATATACCAACGCTGACTTTATATATTCAGGTTTTGACTTTATATATTCGGGAATGACTTTGTATATAAAACTTTTGACTTTATATAGTTAAATTTAGTCATCATTGCATAACTTTTTCTTTACCATAGAAATTCAACTTCCATTCCTAACAAAGATATTTCTGGCGACTAAATAGAACCTACTTATATCCAAATTCGAGCTATTGAGCTGTCGCCTGTCTGCCTGAATAAGTCACCCTCGCTTTGCTCTTAATTTTTTACCGTTCATTTAACTATGGCTAGTGGCAGAAAAATTATAAAATGGAAGGAGGATTACACTGAGTATGGCTTTACCAAAACAATTATTGATGGCGAATCAATTATTCATAAAGCTTCAATTGGTGATCTGTTTTTCTGTGTTAACCTCATATTTTTTCATACTTCTTCTCAAACCAAGGTGGTGCGAGGGTAAAATGAATCAGGAAGCGCTGATCAATGTAATCGGTGTACCAGGAAATCATGCATTGACAGACGTTCCCCTTTGCTTGTAATGCAAAGTGTGATTAAATGCGTGATTTTTAATCTGTTATGGAGCACATGCATTAAAGCTTCTCAGCTGTGCTTGTGCTAAGAAAAAAGAAACATTTTAAAAATAACGTAAGACGATTGTCAATGTAACCTTTTGTAAGTAGTGCCTGGAGGATTCAGTGTGGAGAAACTGTAGAGACAGCGTGTGTAATAAGATTTTTCTGTGAGTATTTGGTGGCAGCGTCACAAAGTCGCTTCCGTAACACAGCGTTATAGTGATGGGTCCTTCTTGAACGATTCGTTCATTTTGAACAAATCTTTAATGTGACTCGGGAAGAACGAGTCGACTCGTGGGAGTGATTTGTTCAGTCGCGCATGCACATTTGCACAACTTCATATAGTTTCTGGATTGGAATTGATTCACCTGTTTCGAGTCGTTCGTTTATCATGTGACAGCCCCATAAGCTTAACCAACTCAGTCTGAGCCGGAAACAGAATTGATTAGTTCATCGCTTGAGCCTTCGGGTTTGAGTCGTTCTATCATTACGTGACAGCCCCATAAGCTTAATCTATGCACCAAAGAGAATTAAACGAATTGACCCGAAAAAAGATTCGTTCATTTTGCTGAAACGAGACTCAAAGGTCTGAGTCGGTAAAATGATCCGAACTTCCCATCACTACTGCGTTAGCTGCGGAGCTCAGCTCAGAGCGAAATGAGGTGAATGGGATGGGAGATGATAACATGACTCCCCCACCCGCCTTAACTGTCAATCCCCCACAAACACAGTCTCTTGGAATTTGCATAAGCACAGCCCTTCACGTGCAATTTTAACTTAGTTACAAAGTGATCAAAACTCTCGTTTATTTCTTGTGTCGTCTCATTAAACTTGTATCCCGCATTACCTGTGGGCATGACAAACGCCAGCGGCAGCCTGTCTATGAACTTAATTTAAACTTTAGGTTTACACCGTGCTTTGTTTCCGAAGTAGCAGCACTCATGAATATGGTTGTATATGTCACTCGCTCACTTGTTATTGTTTCGCTGCCTTCTCAATTTTATAATGCATGCTTTCTTCAGCGCTGTTTGGAGCTCTTCCTGGTTTTCTACGCACTGCGTTGACAGTCAGTTTACGTGATTACGTGGGAGGTGTGATGATGTCACACGAAACTCCGCCCCACGGCTTTCGAGCTCAACTCCATTACAGTAAATGGAGAAAAATAGCTTCCAGTTATGACCATAACGCGTAGAATTTTGAAATGAAACCTGCCCAACATTTGTAAGGAAGCTGTAAGGAATGAGCCTGCCAAATTTCAGCCTTCTACCTACACGGGAACTTGGAGAATTAGTGATGAGTCAGTGAGTGAGTGAGTGAGTCAGTGAGGGCTTTGCCTTTTATTAGTATAGACATATATATATATATATATACAGTAATCCCTTGCTATATAGCTCCCCCAGTTTTTGGTGGTAGGGGAGCAGGAACCCCCTTTGGGTACGGTTGATAATCAACCAGACCAATATATACTTATGGCCGGTTGAAGGTTCCAGGGTCCTACTAAGTCGACCCTATCCGTCAAAGGGTACATCTATCAGGGGTATCGGACGAGAGAGCACGTCCTTCCTAGGAATCTGGCAATCTAGCAGTCCGACAGAACTGACAGAAGCGCCGGACCTCCTCGTTGATCCGGGCCAGTAAAAGCGGAGCTTGATTCTCTCCAATGTTTTCTCGGCCCCGAGATGGGCGCCTAAGAGGTGTGCGTGAGCTAGCTCGCATACCTCCCGCCCGGAAGGTAGCTGAACTAGCAGCAGCTTCCGCACCTCGCCCTCGTGAGTTGCCACCGTACAACAGATCATTCTCTAAGACAAAGAAGGGCGCATGGCATGGAACCATCCGCTTGTGAGCTGCCTGGCAGAACAATGCGCATTCCTGGCAAACCGCGGGAATCGTCATTCCATTGTTCTCTCTTAAACGAGGCATGGAGCGAATGAGGTCCAAGCTGCTCAGGGATCTAATGAGAGGTTGGGGGATGTGTTCCTTGGCTCGTCCCTTCGCTGGTGGGAGGTCCGGCTCAGAGTCCGTCGCCCGAAACCTCCCCCATTGTGCCTCACATTGTGGCTTGCCTCAGTGCATGGCGTGGAGACCAGGGAAGGGTGCCTTGTCCCTCCATAACCAGACCCAGTGAGGTTTCGGAGCGGTGCGTGCTTACCGCTTTTTCTTTGTGACCAGTCTTGTCCCAGGATCACTGGAAAGGGGGTTCGGCAACACCGCACCAACAGTTCGACAATTCCCTCCAGGAAAGATAGCATGCTGCGAACGGTAAGCCCTGGTCTCTCCATGTACACAAGTGACTCGGACATGTTTGCTTAGCCACTGTCGCGGAAATAAACGCGAGCGACAATAGTTATGTTGCTGCCGGAGTCGAAGAGAGCCACCACTGAGTGCCCGTTTACCAACACCACTCCCGTGTTCGGACTTGCCAGGGTGCGGCAGTACTCTCTGCCAAGTCCAGGTGCAGTCCATCGGTTCCATGGGGGTGTTCAGCGGGCAGGTTGTAGAGATGGCGGTCTCCCCGCACTTGTAACAGCCGGAGAGGCCGGCTTTCTCGGGTCTGGAGGTGCTTCTGCAGCGCGTCGAGGGGCTCGGGATGGCCGCCGCCCGGCCGGTTCCCCGAGCTGCTTTCTGCCCCCGCTCGAAAACCGCTGAGCTGGCGCTCCAGGACTTCCAGGAGTCCTGGCATGTCCGTAGGGGTGGCGCCCGAACCTGCTGGGCGAGGGAGCGGGCAGTAGCGACCAGGCCTCACAGGCCACCTGCTCAACGACACTTCCGGGCTTGGGGCCTCGGCGCAACCACCGCTCATTTTGCCCCAGAAGTCGAAGGCCTGTGCTCGGCCGGCTTCTCGGTCAAACTGCCAGCTCCGCCATTCACTCGCCTGCTGGCTCGGCGTAATGCGAGCATGCCAGGATCTCCTGTTTCAGGAGCTTATGCGCCTCCTCCTCAGGAGGTCATAATAGGCTCGCCTGTGGCCCTTAGGTAGGGGCGCCAGAAGGGACGCCCACTCGACCACTGCCACTCGTCCGGGTGGCCGTCCTCTCAAAGATCCCTAAGTAGGACTCAATGTCGCCGCCTCCGCATCGGACAAGGGACGGAGGTTTTGACGAGGCGGGTCGGCCTTACCCTCTCGGCATGTGCGAGTTTCCGCCTTCGCGGCCTCCATCCGGGTAGTAGTAGCCTGTGCTTGCTGCAAGGACTGGATTTGGCGTTCTATGCCCTGCAGCACGGTGTTGAGGTCCTGCCTTTCAGTCATTTTTCTTTCTTCGGTGCAGTTATCCTACCGACTATGCCACTGTAAAGAATAAACACAAACACAGCGTAAGAGTTGGGGTTACCGGCCCCGTATACTGTAAACAAAAGGTCAGGGTTACAAACAAAAATATTGTTCATGCGCTACGCTTCCCATGCCGTGCATTTTTATATAGGAGGAGCCGGAAGTGGAGGAATGCTGGGAAGGAGGCATGAGGATGACGGGAGTTGTGACGTAGGAAGATGGTGGAGGAAGGAGGCAAGTGGACGAGCGGTCAGGTTATGATGGCGGAGCGCTTTTTCCTGAAAGAGAGAGCAGAAAGGTTAGGTACCACGCCATTCCCTACCGACAAACGTCCTTCAAGCGATTTCGGTCTGCCCGCTGCCTCCTACTCGAGATGGTGACAATATATATATTCTATATCTATATATATAGCAAAATACCGCGCTGAGGAGAAGTAAAGAAAAGGAAACATTTTAATAATAACGTAACATGATTGACAATGTAATTGTTTTGTCATTGTCATGAGTGTTGCTGGATATATATATATATATATACATGTGTACATATATACACACACATATACTATGCCAAACAGGCAAATACATTGATTTTGTGAATATATAAAGTCAAGGCCAGAATATATAAAGTCAAAACTTGAATATATAAAGTCATTCCCAAATATATAAAGTAAAAATTTGAAAAAAAAAAGTAAAAATTGAATATATAAAAGAAATTTTAAAATAAAAAAGTCAAACTTTTTCTAATATATAAGGTAAAAGTTGAAATAAAAAATTCGGGAATATATAAAGTAAAAACCCTGAATATAAAAAAAACCTCAAATTTAAAAAAGTCAAAATGGAATTTTAAAAAGTAAAAACCCTGAATATAAAAAGTAAATTTGGTTTTTTAAAAGTCACCGGTTATATAAAGTCAAATTGGAATAAAATCATCAATATAAAAAATAAAAAAAATTTTTGAAAGTCCTGAATAAGGAAAAAGCTTTATTAAAAATAAATAAAAAAAAAAATTTTAAGTTTAAATATCTCCCCCAGGAGGCCCCCTTTTCCCCAGGGGGCGGGGAGGGTAAACGATGGATTTGGTTATTAAAGGGGGTTTTTTCCGGGATTTGTTTTCCGGGGATTTTATTGTTTTTGTTTTATTTTGGGGTGTTTTAATTTAAAGGTGTATTGGGAAGATTTATATTACTTTTATTTATTAGTTAAATTTTCACATTATAATTTCTTTTAAAAAAAATTTTTGGGGAAATTTAATTCCCACAAAAAATAAATAAACCACTTATAAAAATTAAATTTGACTTTTCCGAATAATTAAAAATTTACTTTTTAGTTTTTTAAATCATCAGGGGCAAAAAATTTTTTAAAAAAAAAAACCCCTGGTATCTTTCCCAAAAAAATTATAAGGGTTATTATTTTTTTTGGGTGATTTTTTTTCTGTTTTCTATTTTTTTTTCATTAAAAAAAGGGGGTCGGGGGAAATAAGGGGGGGGGTTTAATTTGTTTACCGGGAAAAATATTAAAGAACCCCCTTTTTTTTATTCAATGTGATTTTTTTGTTTTTCCCCTTATAAACCCAAACCCCGGGCTTTTGGAAAAAAAAACTTTTAAAAAACGAACCTTTCAAGAACCTTTTGTGTATCCCGGGGATTATGGGAAAATTAAAACGCGTTGTTTTAAATTTTGGGTTTTCTTAGTTTTGTGGGGTAAAATTTTAACAGCTTATGTAGGGGCCTTTTGGGGGTTTTTTGAAAAATTTTTAAAGGGGCCCGGGGAAAAAGGAGTTTTGGGGAAAATTTCAATCCCTTATTGAATCCTTAAGTTCGGTTAATTAAACATTTTAAAGTCTCGGGAAAGGTCGTTGGGTATTTTTTCAGCCCAGCAGCAATCTTGCACAACCAAAGTGTTCTATGGGAATCTTTTTTTTTGAGCCCTTCGCTTATATGGACAGCCCATAAGCAACCAATCATTAACCCGAAAAAAAAGTTTTGTTCATTTGAGCCTCGGTTGAGTGGGTATTTTACGGAACCCCTAACTATGCACCGGAGAGTTAACGAATGAAAAAGATGTAGTGTGAACGTGCCCCCAAAAGGCCTAATCAAAAAAATTTCCCCAACTTCCTTATTGCAAGCAGCTATACAGTAATCCCTTGCTATATAGCGCTTCGACTTTCGCCGATTTTAAATGTAAGCATATCTAAATATATATCACGGATTTTTCGATGGTTCATGATTTCATGGACAATGGGTCTTTTAATTTATGGTACATGCTTCCTCAGTTTGTTTGCCCAGTTGATTTCATACAAGGGACGCTATTGGCGGATGGCTTAGAAGCTACCCAATCAGAGCATGTATTACATATTAACTAAAACTCCTAAATGATATAAGATATGCATCCCGCGCTGTGCTTGATTGTTTGCTTGTCTCTGCCTCTATCTCACCCTCTCTGACATTCTCTGCGCCTGACGGAGGGGGTGTGAGCAGAGGGGCTGTTTGCACAGAGCTCCTCTAAGAAATGCCGCTTTATCGCGGTGCTTCGGCATATTTAAAAGCACAAAAGCACACGTATTGATTTTTTGATTGTTTGCTTTAATCTCGCGTCTGCTCTCTCTCTCTTTCTGACGTTCTCTGCGCCTGACAGAGGAGATGTGAGCAGAGGGGCTGTTTGCACAGAGGCTGTTTGCTTAGAAGATACTGATGCTCCTCTAAAAAATGCCACTTTATTGCGGAGCTTCGGAATACTTAAAAGCACACATATTGATTTTTTGATTGTTTGCTTTTTTTTTGCGAGTGATCTTGCTCTCTCTCTCTCTCACTCTGAAATTCTCTGCTCCTGATGCGGGCACTCTTTTGAAGAGAAGATATATTTGCATTCTTTTAATTGTGAGAAAGAAGAAAGAAGATCTCTGTCTTGTCATGGAGCACAGTTTAAACTTTTGACTAAAGGGTGTTATTTCATGTCTAGAGGGCTCTAATAATGTTAACAGTGTGGGAGAGTTTATAACGGCTTAAAATATATAAAAATAACCATACAAACATATGGTTTCTACTTCGCGGATTTTCATCTATCGAGGAGGGATTACTGTATATATATATATATATATATATATATATATATATATATATATATATAGTATATTGTGAAATAATGAGTCTTGACACAACACAAAAGTTTGGGGGAGCCACCCTTGTACTTCACCAGCACAACAATGTACAGAATGGAGTCCAAAACAGAACTGATCAATAGAGGAAGGAAGTGGGATTTTATTGGGAGGTTTGCAGAAGTGATGTTGTCCTCGGGGTGGGGACAGGAAATTACATCCCCAGAACTCAACTGTCAACTGTTATGGATGTAGTGAGAAGTCAAGCAAAATTACACCTTTCATTAGCTAACTAAAAAGATTACAATATGCAAGCTTTGGTGGCAACTCAGGCACAGGCCTTTTTAGTTAGCCAACAAAATATGTCTTTTTGTTTGACCTCCCACTATACTACTGTACACACATATATATATATATATATACACACACACACACACACACATATATATATATTGTCAGGGATGCCAGGGGCCATGACCCGGCCGGGACGCCAGGAGGGACCGGAAGAGGGTCAGAGCCCGGCCTGGATCACGTGGTTTGCCTTCCGGGTTGCTTTGGGGCCACGGGTCAAGGGCATGGAAGCCTTCCTGTAGGGGCCCGTGGTCACCGCCAGGAGGCACCCCAGTGCCTTGGGGACCTGTTGCCCCAAGGAAGTGCTGGGGGGAAGATTTATAACGGCGCCCGGAGAGCAGCCGGGAGGACAACTGCACTTCCGCCACGCTGGGCGTGGCTAACGGAGGAATGCCGGAACACCAGGTGCTCATCCGGTCATCTATAAAGGGGCCGGCTCCATTCATTCGGGCTGGAGTCGGGTGGAAGGAGGACGAAGCAAGAGGAGTGTGGAGGCGGCCGAAGAAAGGTATTTGTGGCCAGGACTGTTTGGGGTACTGTGCACTGAACTGGGTCTTGTGACCATTATTTGGGGTCTGGGTGACCAATTAACTGTAAATATTGTAAATAAACGTGTGGTGGTTTGTGCAAAACAAGATGTCTGCCTGTCTGTGCCCGGGCCAGGTTCACAATATATATATATATATATATATATATATATATATATATTGTCACACACGCGCATGGGAGGCAGCTAAAGGGCTTGAGTGAAGGCAGTTCGGAGGCATGCCGGGGTGTGGCAGAGTGCACTGACTCTTTTTCTCCCTTGCCTGTAGACCATCCCCGGGGGATTTCACCTGGATCTCCTGACATCACTTCCGGGACTGAGCCAATGGAAGTCGGCCACACCAGCTCCAGTCCCTCTGATGTCACCTCCGCTACTTTAACCAATGGTGGAAGACCACGTGCCAGATCCATACGACCTCACTTCCTGTCTCCCCCTTTAAAACCTGCCCCTTTTCCTTTGTTTCCTCAGTCTTGTACTGGACTCTGTTGAATGCACTTCAGTGCTGATTATTTTGTGAAAACGACCGATTATACGGGTGGCTGCCCCAACTCTTTATCTGTCCATGTCTCGTATATATACAGTGGTACCTTGGTATACGTCCTTAATCCGTTCCAGATCCTTAGGCTTATACCAAACAGGACATACCAAATGAATTTTTCCCATAAGAAATAATGGGAAAATGATTAATTTGTTCCCATGAAAAAAAATCCTATTGTTATTGGCATATTATACATTGATGAGGTTGTATAAAATAATTTAAACACTGCTTAATACTAAAATACATAAATACAAAAGCAATTAGATGAAATAAATGAAAATGACTTGAAATGAGTTTAATTTTACTGCACAACAAAGGAGAGCGTTACAGCCCTTAAAGGAGCCACTTCAGGCGATTGTGTAGCACTGCCGTTGTTCTTCTTCTGGCAGTCTTCAATCCAAATCCCTAAAGCAGATTCCATTCAGACTACTGCATCCACTTACAACTCGTTTTGCACCCTGGTTAAAAGGACACTGCGGCCGTAGATCTTATATTCCTTTCCTACTTTTTAAATAAAAAGAATCGTAGTCTTCAACAAATCCAAAACGTTCACCTTTTCTGCAATCATTAACATCTTCCGTTTGCACTTGGGCACGGCCCCTGAAGCAGTAGCAGATCGTTTTGGAGCCATAATGAAGGGCTTGACTATGCACAAAGATAAACACAAAAGAGCACAAAAGTTAACTCTTTACACAGCGAAACACGTTGATGCTGAATGAGCGAGACGAGACTTCCTGGTTAACACTGCATTCAGCACGCAGGAACTTAACTGCGTGCTCTGATTGGTTAGCTTCTCAGTCAGGAGAACTTAACTACGTGCTCTGATTGGTTATCTTCTCAGTCATCCGCCAATAGCGTCCCTTGTATGAAATCAACTGGGCAAACCAACTGAGGAAGCATGTACAGGAAGTAAAAAGACACATTGTCCACAGAACCCGCGAAGCAGCGAAAAATCCGCGTTATATATTTAGTTATGCTTTCATATAAAATCCACGATAGAGTGAAGCTGCGAAAGTCGAAGCGCGATATAGCGAGGGATTACTGTACAGGTTAAAACTTGGCCCTTTTTTTTGAAGGCGCCGCGCCCGGTATACCACACGTGTTGTTCTAGCACACGAGTCGATTCCAAACAAAGGTCGTATACCAAGCAAAATATTTCGCCTCTAAACAGGACGTATACCAAGTTGGACTTATTCCAAAGGAGACGTATACCGAGGTACCACTGTATATAGAAAGAGAGCAGCAGCCCCATCACTGATTCCTGTTCAGTGCCACTTTTAACATCACATAATTTTGAAACAGACCTTTTCGCCATAACCCCTGACATCCTGTGTTTGAACCAGTTTTGCACCTATGCACACATTCTACCCTTAATTTCCTCTTCCTCATAGAATTAAAGCCCATTGTAAAACGCAGTTTTCTCCATCTGAACCCATGCTGATTATTTACTAATACTGTTCTTGATAGGTGGTGCTAGATCTTTTTGTAATAATTGCTTCCATTCATTTATCTGTGATGCGTCTGAAGTTTACTAGCCTATAATTACTCAGATAAATATGATCCTCCTGTTAATATAATGGGATAATATTTTCTGACCTGCAGTGCATAAGAATTTCCCCAGTGTACAGTGAACTATGTGTCAATGGTTTATTTATGCACTCACTAACCGCCTTAAGCACTCAAGGATAAATGTTATCTGGTTCTAGGATTTGTTAGATTTCAGCCTATTTAATCTAAGCAGTACTTCTCCCTCTACAATTTCCAAATCACTAAGTACCTCTTTGGCAGTCCCAGTTACTGTTGGAAGGTTACCAATTGCTTCACATGTGTGAACCTCTGAAAGTATTCCCTACAGTTCAATAGCATATTTCATATTGTTGTACAGGAATTTCATCCCACTCTTCCTTGAAGAACTACTTTAATTGAGAAGCTTGAACTGTTCGTTTCGTGTTCTGCCACAGCATCTCTAATGGTTATAAGTCTAGACTTTGAGCAGGCCAGTCAAAATCCTTAATTTTACCTCTTTTTATCCATTCTGATATGGACTTTGCTCTGCGTTTGGATAATTCCCTGGCTCCAAGACACAATTACACTTTGGTTTATGGACAGATGATTGGATATACTTATGATTTCATGGTTCTTTCAGTTATAACCAGTTGTCCAGGTCCTGAGTTAGCATCCCCTTACCATCACACTACCATCAATATGATGTTCTTATTCCAGAAAACCATGTTACTATGGTACAGAATAAAATGTCCCCAGAGAGATTCCTGTTTAATTAGTAACAATGCTAAATAAGTTTGCCAGAAAAAAAAGCAGTAAACTTAACACCCAATTGTTCAGCGATCGTCACCAATTGTTTTTGAGTGCTCCTGCAAGCAGCCTGGTTCAGACTGATGTGGTCCTTGAAATGAATGCTGACTACTTCTTCTTTTCAGTGAGCTCCTCCTCCACTTTTATGCTCTAAGAGGAAGGCAGGTTATTAATTGTTTTTCATTGCCAACTGTTCCCCAGTTTCCTTATGAGCTAAGATATCCATGTGCTTCCATAACACATGCGCATGACAACATTTTCAAGTCGCACTTAGCCCCAAATAGCTTGGGGTCTTCCAGCTTCTTCCTGGTAAATGATAAACAAGATATTACAGGAATACACTACCCAAAAATTATACATGCAACCTACCCCATGCAGTTTGTAATAATGGGCAAAAAAAAATTTGAATGTCATGTTTTTGTGCAGAACAAATACTATACTAAAAACGGTTCCAAAACAATAAACCATTGGACAACAGCAAACGATATTATCAAAACATCCTTTAAAAAAATCTCACGATACTTGTGTCATATAATCCACATGTGAATTCATTCAGTCGTATGCTCGCAACGTCCCAAACACATGTATTTTTGCTAAAAAATTGCTAAATAAGTCACTTTCAGAAAAATGCTCTTGTGGATTAAAATGGAACACATCTAGAAATGAATGAGCATTTAAATTGAAGACCTGCCCCCCCACCCCGTATTTTTTTGTTTCGATTTCAGCCCAGTAATGGTTTTTTAAATTGACTAAGATTGGCTAACACAGTGCAAAGCTCACTTAGAGACATCTAAACAACTAAAAAAATGTAAAGTTCAGGATTAACGAGCGTGTGTATCTGAGATGCTTCAATAAGCACAAAATGAATTCACTGATGCAATTTCACAACCTTCCACCAAATAATTCCAAGGTACTTCAGTTGTGTACAATTCAAGTGCTCGTTCACACCCGAGTACAATCCATTTTAATTCGCAAGAGCATTTTCCAAAAGTGATTTTTTTAGTACAAAACATAAGCATACAACTGGATGATTTCACGTGTGGATTAGGCAACACATGTAACATGAGATTTTTTTCATGGATGTTTGGATATTGTTTGCTGTTGTCCAACGTTGGTCAATGTAGACTTATAGCCGAAACTTTTTTTTATCTCCATTCCGCATTAAAACATGAGATCAAAGTTTGTTCTTGACAAACTACATGGGGTAAGTAACAAATAAAAAATATGATGCTTGGGTGGGTTATTAATTTAAGTCCTTCTTGCTTAGCAGTTTTGCCCATTGTGGAGTCAGGACCACCGGCCTTTGCTGAGGCAAGAGAAGCCTACAGTTCTATGGCTGAAAATTAGGATCCTTTGTGACTTCCTGGATGAGTTTACCCAGCCCTATTGGACTTGGACTTCTTTGTAAGATTCATTTCTGTTCCAAGTGCTTTTCATTAGGAAGTTATGGCTCTTACAGTGGCATACAGTAGTTTATCTCTACAGCCTGAGAAATGGCCCTGCAGCCCCATCCAGTCTGATGGTACGGGTCGGAATAAGTGAGGCTTATATATCGAGCAGTTCTGGCTGTAATCAAGCCAGGCTGTGTTCAATCACCTGACTCTCATTATCACTGTAATTGGATTGATTTAACTACGGGGAATTAGTTTTTACACAATGCTAGTTGGTGTTGGATAACTTTATTCATTACATAAATTAAATAAGTTAAAAAGATACATTTGTTTGCACAGGTGTTTTTTTTATCTAATATTCGATTAGAAAGGAGACAAATATATTTTCATGGACATTGGGATACATTTATATATTTTTGTGTACATTTTCAATGGTGTTTTTGTGCTCCAAATTGTACTTGTTACTTTGTGTTTTAGACACCAGTTCTGTGTGTCCCTGAACTGCACAAGGGAATTAGAAAATGAACGGACTGAGGGGTGGGTTAATGAATTTTCATCGTGCCACACCACTCTTTAAACCTATAAACATGTACCATGTAAAAGATAAATGCATTCATTAACACTGAATATTGTCAATCCATTTTCTACAGATAAATTTATAATTAAATAAATTGCAGCTTTTTTAGCCAAATATAACTATAAAATGAAAAGATTATGAATACCTCCAATAATGTACAGTTTTACAGGTTGCTGGAAAACAGAATGTAGCTTTTGCTGTGAGAGTTTGAGCTCGATTAAACTTGACAGTCGAAGTCATTTGTGCACTGCACATCATCCAAAAGAATAACAATAAATGATAGGAGCTTATGAAGCTCTGAACTGGTTTGCATTGCATAATTAATTTCTTTTTGAATCACTCTGTTTTCTTGCAATGAAACACAATGTGTTTGGCCGCAAAATGGCAACTGATCGATGCAGACTAGGCGTCACAGGATATTAACCTAGGTTATGTCAGGCAATATAAAAGACCACTTTCTCAGAGTAGATACAGCGTTTGAAATATTCATTAGTACAACAATGCACCAGAAGGTCTGTCTACCACATCTCTCTCATTTTCTTGTGGATCTAGCCTAATGAAATGGAATGCCTCCCATTGGAATACTACAGCATGTGAATAAGACACATGATGAGAAAATTGCTTATGAGAATTAACCTAAGATGCCAGGTAAAGTAACACAAAGCTTCAAAGGCACCTTGGCTTGGAAAAATACAGATAAGCAAGTGTGCTTTTACAGTCATACTAGAGTTCTTAGGCTTAGGCTTTGAAAGCTGAAATAGTCCAAAACAAAAATGTTTCGGCCTTGTGCTTCTACCCTCTGAGGAATTAAGCATCACCACATGTTGTTATTAGTCAACAGTTAGAGTCATTAATAATTTTCTTGTTGAAACAAATCACTTAAATATAAGCAAAGTAGTTAGTGTGGCTCAGTTGGTAAGGCATTGGACTGTACAGAACACAACTGCTTCATGTGCAATGAGACAGGAACCAACCTTGGTTAGGCTGCCAGTCTGTCCCAGGACACACTTCCATGCTCACTCACACCACCCCTGTTCTGAGTGCTTTGTAAGTCTCAAGAAAATACCACATCCAACAAACCTCCAAAGCAGAGATATCTCCATTAAAATTTTAATAAGCCTGCTTTCACAAACTCCTCCTGTACTCTGGTCTACCCATTATAATCCACGATCAAGGGTGAGTGACCAAAGTTTCTGATGATTAAAGGTCCTCCCTTTTTTCTTTTAATATACGGTTAAAAGCATTGATGTGCTGTAATCTTTTGTTTCAGGTTTCAGTCACGCTACCTGATATATGTTGTTAATAATAAAAAGTAATACTAAATGTGTACATTAAATGCAGCTTAAATTTTAAAATAAATTACAATATCTCCTACCAAATGCATACACAGTATGTGTTACTGGGTAGAGCTGGCATTGTTCGACTGGAGCACAATTTTTATGTTTTGTTTGCACATGTAGAAAGGGACACTTTATATATTTATATATATATATATATTATATATATACAGGTATATATAATATATTGTCACAGATGAGCGGGGACACTGCCCGGCCGGGACGCCTGGATAGTCCCCGACTTGGGCAATACTTCTCCTCGGCTACGAGAGGGCAGCCGCCCGGGTCTATTTGAGGTCCACAAGGACGGAGCTGGGACACTCGTGAGAGGACGTGGCCACTACCAGGCGGTGCCCGGACAGTTAGGGAATCCTGGATGGCAGCACTTCCGCCACACCAGGAAGTGCTGCCGGAAGTAATTCCAAGAAGACCCGGAGTGCTTCCAGGTGCTTTCCTGACACTTCCGCCACACCAGGAGGTGACATCAGGGGGAGCACCTGGGGCTCATCCAGGTCATAATAAAAGGGGCCGCCTCCTTCCAGTAGACGAGCCAGAGTTGGGAAGAAGGAGACGAAGCTTGTGAGGAGGGGACAGGAGGTCAAAAGAGAAAGAAGAAGAGAGTTGGTGAGAGAAGGAGAGAAAGAAGAAGAAGAAGAGAAAGAAGAAAGGAAGAGAGTTGGTGAGAGAAGGCATTGTGGTGCAGAAAGATTTAAATAAAGTGTGTTTTGGACATTCTGGTGTCGGTCTGTCTGTTTCTGGGGGTACGCTTTCCACAATATATATATATATTGTAAGAATGGACGCTGTATAGCACCCAACTCGACACAGAATGGACACGGGAGACACGTGTAAAATAAACAAAAACTATTTATTTTCTTCCCCTGTGGGCGCACGTCTTCCCTGTGTCCCACAGGCAATACACAGTCCCAAATAAAGTACACTAAGCAACACTAAGCACTTACTTCACCACCACTCCTCCCAGGCAACCTTGTCCTCCTCCAACCGACTCTGGCCGCAGAGTGGTGGTCGCTGGCTCCTTTTATAGTTCACCAGGTGCTCCAGGTGCTTGATCACAGAGTTCTGGCTGCACTTCCGGGTGTGATGTATATGCTGCCCACACGGGCTCAGGAGTCCCAAACACAGCACCCCCTGGCGGTGCCTGCGGGACCCAACAGGGCTGCACACAACTCCAATTCCCAGGGAGACCTGTGGGAAACCAAGGCACTGCTCCACCCCAGGGGGGTGGCCATCTATTGTCCAGGGGGAGTTTATTGAGTCTAGGGCTGCTCCCCCTGAATATAGTGTGCAGGGGCATCCCGGATGGTCAAAATATATATATATATATATATATATATATATATATATATATATATATATATATATATATATATATATATATATATATGTATAGAGAGTAGAGTGCTATTTTATATATATATATATTGATTATTAGATTTGTGTTACAATGCTATTCTGTTTGGGTGCTGTAGTTTTTTTCTTTTTTTCTCACACCAATCTTCTATACCTGGACACTTACATGCAAACTTTTGATTGACTGTTTGATCCACCTATGGAAGCAGAATGATGTGAACCTTGGGCCAATGATGTATGAGCTGGACGGGGGGCTGTAAGTTTAAGTGGTGCAGCTGTGCCCCTTAGTGCGTGGGAAGAGACAAAAAGAAAAGGGTGCATATAGGAAGATACTCACAGAGTGGAACACAATTATTGTCTCACCCGGTGGCTACAGAATCCCCTTTCTGTTTCAGAGGTACACCACAGAGGAACGCTGGAGAGTGAGACGAAGTGTCTGTTGAGTGCAGAGGAGGAGATGAAGCTGGCAATGAGACAGAAGAATAGTATCTTCTTAGGAGTTAACACCACAAGGCACGAGCAACTTGGTCTGAGTGTGTGGCGGGTGTCCACGGCCCAGACATTGTGTGAGTAACCCCATTTTTTTTATTAGTGGTGTTTTGGATTGATGCGTAATTGTGGGATGTGACCCATCATTTTATGTTTTATCTTCTTATATTTATATTTTGTATTCTGTATTGTACTTGTATGTTGCACCAATACTTCTTCTTCCGTTAGTGGTCGCCAAAGAGGATCATCTTTTTCCATCTCTTCCTGACCTCTGCATCTTGCTCTGTTACACCCATCACTTACATGTACTCTCTCGAAACATCCATAAACCTTCTCTTAGACCTTCCTCTTTTCCTCTTACTGTACCTGGCAGCTCTATCCTTAACATCCTTCTCCCAATTTACCCAGCATCTCTCCTCTGCACATGTCCAAACCAATGCAATCTAGCCTCTCTGACTTTGTCTCCTAACTGTCCAACATGAGCTGACCCTCTAATGTACTAATTTCTAATCCCATCCATCCTCGTCATACCCAATGCAAATCTTAACATCTTTAACTCTGCCACCTTCAGCTCGGTCTCCTGCTTTCTGGTCAGTGCCACCATCTCCAACCCATATAACATAGCTGGTCTCACTATCATCTTGTAGACCTTCTCTTTCACTTTGCTGATACCTGTCTGTCACATATCACTCCTGACACTCTTCTCCACCTATTCCACCCTACTTGCACTCTCTTTTTCACATCTCTTCCACAATCCCCATTACTCTGTACTGTTGATCCTAAGTATTTAAACTCATTCACCTTCGCATAATCAACTCCCTGTATCCTCACCATTCCTCTGACCTCCCTCTCATTTACACACATGTATTCTGTCTTGTTCCTACTGACCTTCATTCCTCTCCTCTCTAGAGCATACCTACACCTCTACAGGGTCTCCTCAACCTGCTCCGTACTTTTGCTACAGATCACAATGTCATCAGCAAACATCATAGTCCACAGGGACTCCTGTCTAATCTTGTCTGTCAACCTGTCCATCATCATTGTAAATAAGAAAGACTCATAGCTGATCCCTGATGTAATCCCACCTCCACATTGAATGCATCCATCACTCCCACCACAGACCTCACCACTGTCACACTTTCCTCGTACATGTCCTGTACAACACTTAGATATTTTTCTGCCACTCCCGACTTCCTCATTCAATACCACAGCTCCTCTTGAGGCACACTGTCATATGCTTTCTCCAGGTCCACAAAGACATCACATCTGTGGTGCTCTTTCTTGGCATGAAACCATACTGCTGCGAACTAATCATCACCTCACTTCTTAACCTAGCTTTCACTACTCTTTCCTATAACTTCATGCTGTGCCTCATCAATTTTATTGCTCTGTAGTGGCTACAGTTCTGAACATCTTCCCTTTTTCTTGAAAATTAGTACCATTACACTAGTTCTTCACTCTTCAGGCATCCTCTTATTTTCGAAGATAGCATTAAATGATCTGGTTAAAAACTCCAATGCCATCTCTTCTAAACACCTCCACGCTTCAAAGGTGTGTCATCTGGATCAACAGCCTTCCCATTCTTCATCTTCTTCATAGCTGTCATTATTTCTAGCTAATCCATTACATTTAGGGCAGATTTCAAAATCCTCCTTTTAACATATAAAACATTGAATGGCCAAGGTCTGGCTTACTTCTCTGAACTTATCATGACTTACAAACCAGAGCGCACATTAAGATCTCAAGATGCCAGTCTGCTTAGGATTCCAAGGATTAATAAAATAACAGTGGGAGGTCGAGCTTTTAGTTACAGGGCCCCTAAACTGTTGAATGCTCTGCCTGCTACTATAAGAGATGCCCCTTCGGTCTCAGCTTATAAATCCCGGCTGAAGACTCATTACTTCAGTTTAGCATATCCTGACTAGAGCTGCTGATTAACTGTACATACTGCATCTCTGTTGTCAGTCATTAGCACTAGAACATAAGTAACATGATAGTTATAATTGGATACTAACCCTCACCTATTCTGTTTTTCTTCTCGGTACTCAAATGTGGCACTTGGTGCCATGGCTCACCTGTCAAGTTGTTTTGCCTGCCTAAGGTAAAGTCATCCCTGATGGAGGATTGCAGGAATCGTGGGAAAAAGGGGTCCTTTCATCGGATTAGCTGGCCCAGCACTGTTTCAGCCGTGGAATGGCCAAATGGGGAAGGCAGCTTGATGGATGAGGTCTCCAGGATTCTAAACAAATCCAAATCATATGGGATATCATCTACTTTTAAATTCTGCTACGTACTTCTAAAATTTTTATTTGTATACTGTATTGAGAATTTGTTCTGTTCTGTGTATTGTATTGTATTGACCCCATTCTTTTTGACACCCACTGCACGCCCAACCTTTGAACTTTGAACTGCATTTCCTCAGGTTTCTTCCATTTTTTCCCTACTGGGGTTTTTTTGGGAGTTTTTCCCTTGTCTTCTTAGAGAGTCAAGGCTGGGGGGCTGTCAAGAGGCAAGACAGGTTAAAGCCCATAGCGGCACTCCTTGTGTGATTTTGGGCTATACAAAAATAAATTGTATTGTATTGTATTGTATCTCCTGATTCACTAGCTCCACATCATCCAGCCTTTCCTCTCTCTGATTTTTTCATTCATCAGTCTCTCAAAGTACTCTTTCCATCCGCTCAACACACTTACCTCACTTGTAAGTATGTTTCCATCTTTATCCTTTATCACCCTAATCTGCTGCACATCTTTCCCAGGTTGGTCCCTCTGTTTAGCCAATCAGAACAGGTCCTTTTCTCCCTCCTTAGTGTCCAATCTCTTATACAACTCATATACCTTTTCTTTAGCCTTCGCCACCTCTTTCTTCACCTTATGCCTCATCTCCTTGTACAGTAATACCTTGCTATATCGCGCTTTGACTTCGTGGCTTCACTCTATCGCGAATTTCATATGTAAGCATATCTAAATATATAACGCAGATTTTTCGCTGCTTCGCGGATTCTGTGGACAATTTACTTTTGGTACATGCTTCCTCAGTTGTTTGCCCAGTTGATTTCATACAAGGGACACTATTGGCAGATGGCTGAGAAACTACCCAATCAGTGCACGCAGTTAAGTTCCTGTGGGCTGATTGGCTTAGCGACGGAGCGCCAAATTCTATTCAGCTGCATTAACCAGGAAGTATCGTCTCGCTCATTCAGCATCAACGTGTTTCGCTATGTAAAGAGTTAACTATTGTGTTTATCTTTGTGCATAGTCAAGCCCTTCGTTATGGCTCCAAAACGATCTGCTCCTGCTACTGCTTCAGGAGCCGTGCCCAGGCGCCAACGGAAGATGCTAACGATTGCCGAAAAGGTAAAAGTTTTGGATATGTTGAAGTAAGGGAACAGCTACACTGCTGCAGGACGCCATTAAGGCATCAATGAGTCCACGATTATTTTTATTTAAAAAGGAGGAAAAGAATATAAGATCTTTAACCAGGGCGCAAAACGAGTTGTAAGTGAATGTAATAAGGCGGTAGTCTGGATGGAATCTGCTTTAGGGATTTGGATTGAAGACTGCTGAAAGAAGAACAACGGCGGTTCTGCACAATCGCCTGAAGAGGCTCCTTTAGAAGACCTGTAACGCTCTCCTTTGTTGTGCAGTAAAATTAAACTCATCGTTATCGGACAAGTCCTCGTGTCATTGTTGATGAGTACCCATAACTAATTTTCTACGTACTTAGTACATGTACGTATGTTTATTGTAACTGTACACACATTTTATACAATGTTTCTTGCATTGTTGGTATTTATTGCTGGTGGCCTGTCTATCTTAATGGCTGTAACATATGTGATATCGGAGACGCTCTACAGTATCTTTAAAATAACATTTTGGTTTTATGTACAGCATTTACATGTTATAGATTTTTCACTTATTTTTATATTATCTAATCAATTACTATATGTTTAAAACTGTATTACGTATTAAATAAAACTCAATGATATACGATACGTATGTTTGTGAGTAGTATATAAACAGTGTGTTTACATACATAATTTCAACGAATCTTACCTAATAATATAAGAGAATATAAAGGGTTTATGCTGTATAACTGTGCGGGGAATATTTGAAAACAGTGTGGGAGAGTTTATAAGGGCTTAAAATATATAAAAATAACCATACAAACATATGGTTTCTGCTTCGCGGATTTTCACCTATCACGGGGGATTCTGGAACGCCATCCCCGCGATCGAGGAGGGATTACTGTACTCCTGTCTATTTTCTGCATCTCTCTGACTATCGCACTTCTTCTTCGACAATCTCTTTTTCTGTATACTCTCCTGTACTTCCCCATTCCTCCTTCCACTGTCTAGATGTCACATCAAGCACCCTTCTAGCTGTCATCCTTACTTCTTCTGCTATAGCTTCCCAGCTATCTGGTAGCTCTTCACTGCCACCCAGTGCCTGTCTTACCTCCTCCCTAAACTAAACCTTACAGGCTTCCTTTTTCAACTTCCACCATTTAATTCTTGGGTCTGTCCTCACTGTCCTTATCTTCTTGATATCCAATGTCAGCCTTTCCCCTGCCACCACTTTTCAGCCTCCAATCTTTTTCAGACTGACCCTCCTGTATTATCTTTTGTGTATGTGTGCGTGTATGTTTATATACAGTATGTAGACTATATTTTGTATGTGTGAATTTTCTTAAAAGATTAATTTGTTTCTCCTAATGGATTTTTTTCATTTACTTAACAACCACAGCACTGTTTGTTTTTAATCTATTTATAACTCTTTTTTTTACTTTGATAAATAAATCAACTTCATGAATTGTCACATATTTTATTTCTTTAAGAAAAATACATTTATTCAATTGTATTTATTTTATTCTTGCTAAGCAAACTTGAAAATCACTGTAAAAGAGAGACTAATTGTACATACAGTATGTTGTTTTCTCAGGTTTTTAGTTTTATTTGTCAAATGACTAATGCTTGGCTCTTAGCACTCAGGGGATTGTTACACAGTGGCATTCTACAAAATGATGCATTGTTATCACAACAAATTAGTATGTACGCTATTTAAAATTCTTAAACATACTGCCTAATGTTTTATCAGACAAAAATGGTTGTCATATGTAAGATTTTAATTATCTTAAATCATCAAATCATCAGTTCCTATGGTCTGAGTAATGAAATGTATTGGGCCATGAAGAAATAATTCTTGAGTTAAAGTGTTGTCTAAATTATCTAATGAGTAATATCACAGAAATAAACCTGTGGGATTGAAAAATATTTCTGTGGTAACAATAGGAGCTTGGTCGTAATGTTAAAGAATCCCAGAGGAAGGAATTTTGTCGCAAATATATCTTAAGATACGAGCTGGGGCCCAAAAAAAATGTTTATTGTGAAACTTACAGCAATTCCCTTTAAGTCTCAAATAAAACATTCTCTTTTACATGTAATACCATTGTTCCAGTGCTTTTCCCATTCCTGGAAACATTTTCTGTTCTCATCTTTCGTTACTGTGTCTACAGCCTCCTGAGTTTTATTCTTTCTTCGGTGGTAGAAAATCTTCCCTTCAGTCTCAATTTTAATTTTAGGAACGAAAAGAAGTCACATGGATCAAGATCTGGAGTATACGGTGGCATCTGAAGCAACAAACACATTGTTTTTGGCCTAAAACTGTGACTGACAATGTGGTGTGTGCAGTTGCTTTATTGTGGTGTAAAGTACAGTTTTGGGTGTGCCACTCCTCCAGAATTATTTTTACTGATGCTTTCCTGTAGATGTAGAGTTTTCTTTCCATTACAGGATTACAATATGGCAGAGCCCGTCCTTGAATTGAATATCAGTCCATTTTACAACTCTTTCATGCTATGATCTGGAGAGGGAACTGAAGTTACTTGATAAAATCCACATGGAAATCGATCAGTGACCAAGATGAAGAGCCTCCAGTCTATGAAGCTGTAAAGGAGTAGAGCTAGTCACATCATTATTATATATGGCTAATGTTACATTTGTTGTTGTGAACAAAAACTACACTCTACTGGATTTCACCTAATAGCATTTGGTTTTAGAATAATAGTCTAAAACCACACTTTTGCACAATGTTATTTAGAACAAGTACAACTGCTATTACGCTAAATTATATTTCCAAAGCATTGTTTTAATCTTTAAGTCTAAGGCTCCTATTGGAAAAAAAAACACTGGTCAATATTTTATGGTGGAAAGGAAATAAATGAGTTGATTGCTGACATGTCAGGTTTTCACTAGCAATGAATTGGGGGCAATTGAAATACGTACTGTTCAGTTATACAAAAAATATGAAATTTAAAATAAGCCTTACAACTGCTTCTTTATGGGTTTCCAATATAAACATTAAGTAGCAGTAGATTTAAAAGTTAAATGGTATATCCTACTTATAGGCTGATTTCAATCGAGCTGGAATTCTTTCTTCTTTGTCAGGAAAACATACAAGACATGGAGACCCCAGCTGATTAAAGGTGGTTGCAATCAGTTACCTCTTCAGTTCTTTGACTCAATATGATTCACATCAAAATAACAATGAAACAATTAAATTGATTTCAGTCTATTTCAGAGAAGGTATCATTCTCATTCCTTCATTTTCACAAAATTCATGTTCACATTTAAATAATTAAAGCTTGTAAGAACAAGCCCTCAGGCTGCAAAGAGAATGGCATCAGAATATGATATGATTTTAGTCAATTATGCTATAATTATGTGGTGAGTACTCCTTAATATGTTAATCATGACTTTTCCTAATCAGACACATATTTTTGGAATCCCACTAAGATAAATTTTGCAAACAAAATGGTATGACTATTTACTCTGTTTTATGCATAAAACGCAACCTTTGGTGTGTTACTATTTATTTTATAAATTACAGACTCTATCATTAAATAAATATTTTATTTGTTTTAATTTGCTGTTAAAGTTCAATATTAAATGGAAATGAATAAAAATGGAATTCTTGATGGATGGCAGAGAGATTAACATTGTAAAGCCACAGCTCCAGAATAAGAAGTTCATACACTGGCCCAGTTATTGTCTATGCAATCTGTATTTTCTGCCATCCTGAAATTAGTTTTCTCGGAAATTCCAGATCCTAAGCATATGTGTCTTAAGGCCATTTCACGTTAGATAACTTTTCCAGCAATGTACATTCTTAGCCTTCATTTACATAATCTAAAAATGATTTACATAACAAAAAAACAAAAAAGGGACAAGATTGCGATCTGAACACACCATGCCTGTTCACCTTTCATACAGCATTGGCTCTGTCAAGCAGCATGTTATTCATTGTCAGAAAAAGACAGTACAACTGTACTGGAAAGTCGGTACAAAGTTGCTAAATGTAACATGCCCAGCGATTTTCAGACATTTAAATTGACATGGTCCTGCGACAAGATCAGCAACTGCAGTCAGCAAGTCTGACATATGCTAGGACTAAAGAGTTGCATAATGTGACATCAGCTTTATGCTCATTGTCACCTCTGAATTGTCCCATATGTGAGTGTATGTTTAAATGACTCCCATTTAAAGGTGGCTCTTGTTTTGTGCCAAATACTGCTATGATAGAGCCCCGTTTCCTCCATGACCTTGAAATGGATTATGGGAACGTACAATTTGTCTGATGTACTTATTGATACTATACTTAAATTTTATTTTACTTTGTACTGTGTAATTTTTTAACAGGATGTTCTGTGTGTGCAGATATTGTACTGCAGGTTACTAACATGAAGAATAACATGAATAGAGTAAAGCCTGACCTGTTCATTAAATCACAGTGCTGCCAGAAAAGGGTTCTTCTCCTTTGACCCATAAATTAAGCAGCTTTGTAAACAGATGCATGGGTAGTTTATTGGATTCAATCCTTTTTAGCAGAAGCAGCTAAATTCTAATTTGAATATTTATTAGACCCCACCAACCAAAACTCCCTCTGCACTACAAGTGTTATAACAACAGCTATTTATTTATTTCTTAGATGGGGACAAATTATAATTTTTTTACAGCAAGAACAACCAATTTTGTACTCATAATAATTAGGTTCCTAGCATTGTATAATACTAATAACTATAACCTGTTTGATTAATATTTTAGTTAACATGTTAATAGGCTTACTGTACTTCCACTGAGATACAGTAACAGGAACACAGACAAGAATACAAACAGACATAACTACATAAGTGATCAGATATAACTGAAAATGGCCAAATGTTATTCAGAGATACCTAAAACATGTAAATCTACTGAAAAGTATAAGTCATAATTATGACCCTATACTGTATATACACCCTTCGTTCAGCATGGTTTTGACAGAAAATTACAATAGTTGATGAAGTGTATTTCCTTGGGTCATTGAAAATAACCAATAAGATAAGTATGAGATATAAATTGGCTTGGAGTTTATTTGTTTTAAACATAGCTTACCATTATGACTAATACATAACATTTTGTTATGTTGAATTCTTGTACTAAAATCATTTAAGATAATTTTTTTTTTCCCAAATCAAGCAACACTCAATACCCTTCTTGGATCTGGTTCAATAATCGTCACACACCTGGATTTGGCGATGTTCGACCATTCTTCTCTGCAGATGATCTCAAGCTGTGTTAGGTTGGATGGAAACCATCAGTGGACAGCTGTTCTCCGGTGTCTACAGAGATGTTTGATTGGATTCAAGTCTGGGATCTGACTGGGCCACTCAAGAATGTTCCCCGAGTTGTCGCTAAGCCACCCCGTGTTGTGTTTGGTTTGTGTTTGGGTTCATTGTCCTGTTGAAAGGTGAACCTTCAACCCAGTCTGAGGTCCACAGTGCTTTGGAGCAGATCTGTAATTAGGATATCTCTGTACTTTGCCCCACCCAGCTTTCCCTCTTTCCTGTCTCATCTCCTAGTCCATGCCACTGCCTGCAGCATAATGAGCAGTGTGTGGTTTCCTCCAGACATTACACTAGTTTTGGTTTCAAAAGAACTAAGAATCATGTTTTTTTACAATTTGAGAATCATTTAAGTGCATTTTTGAAAACTTCCATGTGGCATTTACCGAGGAGAGGCCTCTGTCTGGCCGCTCTATCAAAAAGCCCAAATCAGTGATTTTTGTCCCTCTGCAAGATTCTCCAGTCTCTGCATAGGTTCTCTAGAGCAAGAGTGGCTATCAGATTCTTACCAAGGCCCTTCTCCCAGGATTGTTCAATTTGGCTGGGCAGCCAGCTCTAGCAAAAGTTGTGATTGTTCCAGACTTCTCTCATTTAAGGATTATGGAGGCCACTGTGCTCTTGGGAACCTTCATTGCCTCAGAGATGTTTTGTACACTTCCTCGGGTCTGTGCCTCAACACAATCTTGCCTTCAAGCTCTGCAGGGAATTCCTTTGACCTCATGGCTTGGACTCCCATTGCCACTTGTGTGTAGCTTTCCTAATCATGTCCCATCAATTCAATTAACCACAGGTGGATTCCAAACATCTCAATGGTGACAAATAGAATGGGTTATACCTGAGAACAATTTCAAGTATCAAAGCAAAAAGTCAGAATACTTCTGGCAATGTGATATTTCCATTTTTTATTATTAATACATTTACAAAAATATCTAAAATCCTGTTTTTGCTTAATTATTGTGGAGTATTGAGTGCTGTTTGGTAAGGGAAAAATGAATTTAAATTATTTTTGTTTTATAGATTAGGTATTTGAAACAGAGCCTTGATTTAATTCATAGCGTGGTCATTGTCATTGTCTCAATGTACTCCAGGGGTCTCCAACTCTGGGCCTGGAGGCCTGCAGTGACTGCAGGTTTTCATTCTAATCCTTTTCTCAGTGACCTGCTTTTGCTGCTAATTAAAATCTTTTGAATTCATTTTAATGGACTTGTTTTTTACAATTTGTTCCCTGAATTTCTTCATTTCTTCATTTTTTTCCTTAAATGGAACCCAAACAGAAATGAAATGGGAGGTGAGTGAGCCAACAGAAGACCAACTAAGTCAGGGCCTCAAAATCCAACCAGTTCCACTCCAACCAGTTGTTTAATTAAGCGCCGATTCTTGTTGTTGTAATTAAACCCGTTCTTTAATTCCATCACTTGCAGCTGCTTGTGCAATAGCATACATTTCTGAAACCGTTGATTTTCTCTTTTCCAAGAGCACTGTTAAAATGTTTTGGGGATCTGAGCAGATCATCAATCCTGAGACCTTTATCTTTCTTTATTTTTAGATATTGTAAGACGGACACAGTTTGCTGGTATTGTTTGGCTGTTAATGAAGGACAAAGAAAAAAATAAGTCTGAGCCTTCAAGAGCAAATCAAATAAAATGAATTCAAAAGAAGTTCATTAGCAGCAAAAACTGGTCATTAATTTAAGAAAAGGGTTAGAATGGAAACCTGAAGCCACTGCAGCCCCCCAGGACCAGAGTTGGGGACTCCTGCCATTGGATACTTCAGGCACAAGACTTTCATTAGTGCAGATTAGAGAATAACACTGTCAATTTACCGTATGAAACTACAATTCATGGGACTCTGATTCTATTCTTTAGGTATGCAATGATTGTGACATCTGCCAAAACAAATAAACCATTTCTGCCCTCCAAATTTTCAATTTGTGCCTGATCAACTAATTGAAATGATGCTGGTTTGAGGTCCAATGGGTTAGCCTTTGCTTCTCCCTCCATTATTAAAAAACAGGTAATTGGGAATTTTAAGGTTGGATCTTGTCAAGACATTTTCTGTCCTGTGTACATTTACTCTCCATCGTCAGAATTTGAAATTGCTTGATGTGAGGCCCAAATAAAATGTGATTTCTCAAAACTGCATGAAAATTTCAAACCAAAGGCTTTGCTACTGTAGTTTTTAACCTACAGCTGCAGTGGTTGGTAGAGCTGCTAAACCTATACACTTTGATCTATAACAATTTAAAGCTTTATCCCACAGATGCAATTTTAGTTTGGTTTTATATTGAGTCGTGTAAGGGTCTGTTTTATCTGGGGGCTTGAGTTGAGATTCTGAGTCTTAGGCAGATTATTGGGAAGCTTTGGCCGACTACATTGAAAAGATAATATACTGTAGATCCAACGCGGATTTCCGATCAGTTGCTGCCAGACCTTGTCATCCTGAATTACCAGAAGCCTATAAAATTTTACAAGGAAATATCAAAATCAAAAGAGGATTACAATTTATAAAAAGTCAATTTTATTTTGTAGGTTTTTTAGGGAATGGGATGCAAACATCTGTGAGTAAATAGCCTCTCTATGTTTGGTCATTCATAATCAAATAACCAACTGGGCACATGTCCATATCTACTTAGCACATGTTCGAGTCAGGACCCAAATGCCCCTGCATATGATAAGGAGGTAGCTGACAAGGCTGCAGATTTTCTTTCTTTTTAATTTTACTTGTGTATCTAGTCCATGGTTCATCTCTGAATCTGTCATCAGATGATGATAAGCAAATTAAAAACTGAAATCTGAGTATTTGATGTATAAGCCTGTCACAGCTCAATGAGAGCATCACCACAAATCAAATAAAGTTCATGAGTGTTGTTTGCAGAAGATCAGCTGGTTAAGTTGCAGTCCATGCTCAGGCAGATAGCATATGGAACAAATCTTAATTCCAGGTTTGCTAACTTGGTCTTAATAAACATGGAGTGAGAAATGACATACTCTTTACCAGGGCAGTGCACTCATGAGGAAAGTCTGCAACTGTGTTGAAAATGTGAGGCTACAATGGTGTAGTGTTGTTGCATTCTATCAGTGATTATATTCATGCAGGTTTCAAAAGTGGCTAACCTGTGGGCTTAATCACAGTTGGGGGATGAACTATGGTGGCCACTGAGAGAGAATGCAATCTTAGTTAAGACAGGGTGAGATTGGGAATGAATTTAACTAAACAGAGTATACTACATTTGCTTACACATGCCTATAAGATAAGAACAGGCAGAGTAACTGAATTTCTTCCAGCCACACTCTGAGTCAATGGTGGGATTTGGTCTTGTGGCTTACAGTTCAAAGTCTTAACTGGACCTACATACTACAGTCCTTGGTTTATTTGCCAATGTCAATGTGTTAGATGTCACTTTAGAAACAAATCACTAAGGTTGTACCTTAAAACCATATTGCTCACATTGTCTGAGACAACACAGCCTTTACACTCAAAACTGATGTGAAAATTTTCAATTCTCTCTGCAACCAAGGAGTACTTTCAAAATTTACATATAATATGTGTGATGGAATAATTTGCAAATCAATGATGAAAGATTGACTTTGCAAAGTAAGTGCAACATGCATAAAGGTCATAGCGTTCTTTATCATCTGTGGATCACTCAGTGACAGGACATAATATCAAATGTTTTGATCTTCATGTTCATGTTGGATCTTGGCAAGAGAGGAGCCTGGGGGAAAATAGAGGAATTAATGCTGGAATTTTGCCTTGCAGAAAAATGTATTCAATTTTGGGTGATCATTATTTTCAATAGGTATATTTGCTTTGTTCAATGCAAAAATAAGTCAAAAATGAAATCTTCCTGCTGCTATTTGCGCTCTTTCCTATAAGACTTTTGCACTGAGTTGTCATTGGCATGTGCATCTGTAATTTTATGTTATTTCTAACTGTTCATGTACATTCTTCTAGAACTGCAATAATGAATTTTGGGAGGAATTGTTTGAAAAATATGCTATATTATGGGATGCTGTTCAGGAAAAAAAAAAGATTGCTTCATAAGTATACAAGTTGGTTTAGATAGATAGATAGATAGATAGATAGATAGATAGATAGATAGATAGATAGATAGATAGATAGATAGATAGATACTTTATTAATCCCAAGGGGAAATTCACATAATCCAGCAGCAGTATACTGATACAAAGAAACAATATTAAATTAAATAGTAATAAAAATGAAAAAAAAAAAATTAAAATAAAATTAATGTTAGCATTTACTCCCCCGGGTGGAATTGAAGAGTCGCATAGTGTGGGGGAGGAACGATCTCCTCAGTCTGTCAGTGGAGCAGGACAGTGACAAAAGTCTGTCACTGAAGCTACTCCTCTGCCTGGAGATGACACTGTTAAGTGGATGCAGTGGATTCTTCATGATTGACAGGAGTTTGCTTAGTGCCCGTCGCTCTGCCACAGATGTTAAACTGTCCAACTTTAATCCTACAATGGAGCCTGCCTTCTTAACAAGTTTGTCCAGGCGTGAGGCGTCTTTCATCTTTATGCTGCCACCCCAGCACACCACCGCGTAGAAGAGGGCACTCGCCACAACCGTCTGGTAGAACATCTGCAGCATCTTACTGCAGATGTTGAAGGATGCCAACCTTCTCAGAAAGTATAGTCTGCTCTGACCTTTCTTACATAGAGCATCAGTATTGGCAGTCCAGTCCAATTTGTCATCCAGCTGCACTCCCAGATATTTATAGGTCTGCACCCTCTGCACACAGTCACCTCTGATGATCACAGGGTCCATGAGGGGCCTGGGCCTCCTAAAATCCACCACCAGCTCCTTGGTCTTGCTGGTGTAAGTGGTTTGAGTCGCACCATTTAACAAAGTCTTTGATTAACTTTCTGTACTCCTCCTCCTGCCCACTCCTGATGCAGCCCACAATAGCAGTGTCATCAGCTTAACTTTTGCACTGGCAGGACTCAGTCATATTGGAAGTCTGATGTATATAGATTGAACAGGACCGAGAAAGTACAGTCCCCTCGGCGCCCTGTATTGCTGCACACAATGTCAGACCTGCAGTTCCCAAGACGCATATTGAGGTCTGTCTGTAAGATAGTCCACAATCCATGCCACCAGGTGTGAGTCTACTCCCATCTCAGTCAGCTTGTCTCTAAGGAGCAGAGGTTGGATGGTGTTGAAGGCGCTAGAGAAGTCCAAAACATAATTCTTACAGCACCACTGCCTCTGTCCAGGTGGGAGAGGGATCGATGAAGCATATAGATGATGGCATCCTCCGCTCCCACCTTCTCCTGGTATGCGAACTGCAGAGGGTCGAGGGCAGGGCGGACCTGTGGCCTCAGGTGGTGAAGCAGCAGCCGCTCCATGGTCTTCATCAGATGTGACGTCAGAGCAACAGGCCGGAAGTCATTCAGCTCACTAGGACGTGATACCTTTGGGACAGGAGTGATACAAGATGTTTTCCAAAGCCTTGGGACTCTCCCCTGTTCCAGGCTCAGGTTGAGCTGTAGAGGACTCCCCAGTTCCAACGCACAGGCCTTCAGCAATCGTGGCGATACACCATCTGGACCCGCTGCTTTGCTGGCACAAAGTCTTTTCAGCTCTCTGCTCACCTGGGCTGCTGTAATTGTGGGTGGGGATGTCTCACCTATGCTGGTATCAGCAGAAGGATGGTTGGAGGATGCAGTACTCGAGGTGAGAGTGGGTTACTGTGATCAAACCTATTAAAGAAGTTGTTCATTTGGTTTGCTCTCTCCACGCCTGTCTCGATGGCGGCACCCGCTCGAGCTGCAGCCAGTGATAATCTTCATCCCATCCCACACTTCCTTCATGCTGTTGTTCTGCAACTTCTGCTCCAGCTTTCTCCTGTACTGCTCTTTCGCCCTGAGCTGGACTCGAGTTCCTTCTGCACGCACTTGAGCTCATGCTTATCACCACCTTTAAAAGCCCTTTTCTTCTGGTTCAAAAGGCCCTTGATGTCACTTGTAATCCATGGCTTGTTGTTAGCATAGCAGCATACTGTTCTTACTGGAACTACAATGTCCATACAGAAGTTGATGTAATCAGTTGTGCATTCAACAGCCTCTTCAATGTTCTCACTATGTGACCCAGCAATATATCCCAGTCTGTAGTTCCAAAGCAGTCTCTCAGAGCCTGCTCTGCCTCAGGGACCACTTCCTGAATGAGCGTGTAGTTGTAGGTAGCGCCTCACTCTTGGTTTGTATTGAGGCTGAAGCAGAACCAGGTTATGATCTGCTTTCCCAAGCGCAGGCAGTGGGTGGCGCTGTATGCGCCTTTAACGCTTGCATACAGTAGGTCGATAGTCCTGTTTCCCCGAGTGTTACAATCCACATACTGGGAGAAGGCAGGTAATGTTTTGTCCAGCGTTACATGGTTAAAGTCTCCAGCGATTAGCACAAGTGCCTCAGGGTGCTGCGTTTGTAACTTAGCAACTGCGGAATGGATGATGTCACTCGCCATCTCCGCGCTCGCTTGAGGGGATGTAAACAATAACAGCAATCACGTGTCCAAACTCTCTGGGCAAGTAATAGGGCGCAGACTTACGCCAACAGTTCGATGTCCCTGCAGCAAGTGGAGATTTTAACGCTTACATGTCCTGAGTTGCACCACTTTGTATTGACATAGAGAGCGAGTCCTCCTCCTTTCTTCTTTCCACAGGTACTTGCCTCTGTCCGCTCTAACTGTGCTAAACCCGGGTAGCTCCACGTTAGCATCTGGGATGATAGACGTTAGCCACGTTTCACTAAAACACAGCAAGCTGCATTCTCTGTAGGTTCTGACATTTTCACCAGCACTGCCAGTTCGTCAATCTTATTTGGTAGTGAGTTTACATTTCCCAGGATCACAGAAGGCACCGACGGTTTATAACGCCATTTTCTTTCAAGTTGTCTTGATTTAATCTTATCTTTTATCTTTGCCGCTCGGCTGCCCGATATCGCCTTCTTACCTCGTCAGGTAAATAAGGAACCACACCGGCATGAAGCATTTCTTCTCAGTGCTTTAAGCTGACTACTTGAATAGGCGATTCTCGGAGTGTAAAAATCCATGTCAAATAGTAAAATAGTAAAAGTGTCCAGGGAGCAATTCCACATAAAAGAAAGTGGTAGAAGTGATCAGTGAAATAGAGAAATAGAGAAAAATAGAGATAAAAAGATAAAGTCATATACGGAGCTGCTAGAAAGGCTGCCACTCGGATGCGGCGCCGGAAATGTATTTTATATTTATATATATATATTATGTATATGTTATGTTTGTATTTATCTACAGTCTCTTTAAATGTGCCTCCATTCCTAGTTCTTTGTGGTTGGTGCCCCAGGAGGGGGGGCCACCCTGACATCACTACCGGTGGGTCTCATTCTGACTTGATAAGGAACTCTGAGAAAAGGATTCAGCAGTAGTTCACTGATTGTTGTTTGGGATTCATTTAGTAAGTATTTTTATCTTATGATTTTTCTGTTTGTTTTATTGTGATTTTTTACTGCTTTTGTTCTTGGGGTACTGCTTTCAGATTGTGTATTGGACTTGGTTACTTCACTTTGCCTTCACAGAAAATCCCTTTTTGCTCCTTTGAGCATTTTGCCTGGCTTTTTAATTCATTTTTCTTAATACATATATACATTTATAAAGAATCCTTACTGTTGTTTGATCACAAGCCAGAGTTTTCATCGTTTTCTCCCTTTTATTTTGCATTTTGATATTTTTGACACATGTAAAGAACATTTTGAACTTTAAAACCAGTTTCACCATTTTGGGCCCAGCTAGACCAGGAAGCCAGCAGATAGTAGTTAGATAGATAGATAGATAGATAGATAGATAGATAGATAGATAGATAGATAGATAGATAGATAGATACTTTATTAATCCCAAGGGGAAATAGTAATAAAAATGAAAAAAATTAAAATAAAATTAATGTTAGCATTTAAGGGACAGCTAGACCTCTGGGTTGACCAGTGAAATTCCTGGCCTGCTTTATGGTCATTTTGGAGGCCTCATACACCCTTTTGTTATGTCTGGGACTCCTTATTATTATAAAACTCATATTTTTCAAGGGTCCTTGTTTAGAAAACACTTTACTGTGTTTTCAAAATGTAACAAATTGCATAGATGTCTGTCTCCTCACCCTTCTCCTTCAACCTCCATCACTCTCACTGTCCGCTACCATTACATATGCTCAGAAAATGACTTTTCTCCTACACACATAATAGAACAAATTGATATTTAGATATTTTTAAACCAGGACTGACTGCATCTTGCTTCGTATATAAACTGGCCTTAGTAGCGTGCAGTGTGAGTTTCAAAAAATAAATTCGCTGTATGTTCATTAAAGCTGGAGACATCAAATACTGTATCTAGAAAACAATTAACACGTACAAAGAGCAAAGCACTTTTGACTTGTGACATCACAAGAGGGACTAGATAAAGGTTGCTCTTGGGCATTTCAGGAGAAAATTAGACCTTGCACTATGATAACACATCTGTACAAACCACCAGATCTCGCTACCTTTGGGTTCTTTTTATCCCCAAAATTAAAATTGAGACTGAAGTGAAGAAGATTTGGTATCGTGCACAAAATCTAGGGAAGAACAGAGGAGGCTGTAGATACAGTAAGAAAGGATGATGACAGAAAATGTTTCCAGATACTGTATGGAAGAAACACTGAGTCAAGTGTATTGCATATCAAGGAGAGTATTTCAAAGGTGACTACAAGGGAATTGCTATAAGTTTTATAAGAAATATTTTTTAACAATCCTGGGAATTTTTGGTACCCCTTATATTGGTGTTAATTGTTTAATCAATGGATTGATACATTGATGACTTGCAGCATTATATGCTAAATATATTATGGGAAGTTCAGCAAAGAAAATCCTATTTCTGCTGTAATATAAATGTTTCTTATTTATTATAAATCATTTCTCCAGTGCTGCTGACTTAATTCATCCCCATCATTAAATCAGTTTTGTAATACAATGTCATTACAATACAAACTTAAGAAAAAGGTGTCTGGGATCAATTACTCATAATGAGAATATCAGGCATGATTTGTATTCTAATAAGCTTGGTTAACCTATTTTTTTGAATGAATATTTCAAGTAATAAATAAAAGAAAAAAGCAGAAATAAACAGTCCTATGCAAGATGACAGTTCATCTCAATAGTAAGAATGATGTGGGGACAGCTGCCAGATTTTATTTTTGCCTTGATTAGGTTTTGCTGCTGTCAACTGTTCTGCTACCACTGATGAGAGAAGGATTCCTTGCTGTGCTTTGATGCAACAAACCAGATGACATGTATAACCTGAGATATTGAAATATTCAAGTGTATGGTCCTGTCTTGTCACTATGATGACAGCAGCAAAGACCAAGGCTTTTCTTTATGCTCCTGTCAGTTAGGTGAGGTTTTCACTTTTTTATTACATTTACAAATGATCTCTTCTTAATATTGCCCAGTACTCCATGCTGAGGTGCTCACTGCACTGTGGTAAACAAGTCGAAGGAGAACACCTGCTAAGTTTCTATGAGCTCACTCTACAATATGTGGAGCACTTGTGTAAGGCGAAGAAATCGCCACAGGGTGAGGCAGCTCTCGGTTTTGATTTGCTTTACTATACTTAACTGCATGCCTCCTGCAGAAAAGAATTGTGTTCTGTGGCTAAGGACGTATTTCAGATAAAGGTGGTCCAGCCTTGAATTACCACAAGAATAGGGCAATCTATAGTCCTGGGTTGTTTTTAAACAGTCTGGAATGTTATACATCAATGCCAAGGACACCATCAATACTATATGAGACATTGACAAATTGCGCCATAGTAACCATTTCCTTGGTAACTAAATTAATGTGGATTGTGCAGACAATAATGTATTATAGCAAATATTGGTTTTCAGCACAGTGCTTATAACATTGTTTAATACCTAAATTAATAATTTCTCTTTGTGGGTATACTGAGTAAATAGAAAAAAATAAGTAATTTTCTTGAATAAATTAGAAACTATTGAATATGTTTAAAAATTCACAACATTAAATGGAAGTTTGTTTTCTTAGGGTCATTACAACTTTTCAAAGCATAATGGTCGCTATTTATTAAAAGTACCTTTAGAATGGAGAAGTGTTTGACATGTTTAGAAATCATTTGGTATGTAATATGAATGAAAAAAGCTGCTCCAGTTTGAAAGAAAAAGAAAAAAGCAACCAAGGAGGTCTCAAATACCTTGCTGTTGAAGCTTTGTGTGCTGCAATGCTCAAGAAGGATTGTAGTGGTGGACTTAAAAGGTGTGGGAAATAACATTTTACCAGATAATGTGCAAGAGAATAAAACAGGTTTAATTTGCTGAAGGGATTGACTGGACCTTTAAGATTAGAACATGGGATTTTTTTTTTTTTTGTGAGCTTCATCAAAACAGTAACATTATGTATGCATTACACATAACCTATCTGTTTCGTTCTGTCGCTTATACTGCACACTGTATATATTAAGAAAAAATGTCAAGCGCTACTATAGCAATTATTAGTTTTATTCGTATAATGTGAAGTTTGGCTTTAAACAACAGAACACATCATTTGTTAAGGGAAACATTTACTTTTCATTCTGAGTGCCTTAATTATTTGCAAACGGATGTTTAATGGCATATCCTTTGATAAATTAGCTGCACTTGTGTGGGCTTTAGGATGACACTAGATCTGACTCTTAAAAACAGAAATGTAAAAACATCCTCACCTACCACTTTAGTAAAATAATATTCAATGCAGCTTGTCAAGTGTTGCATTTATTTTGTGTACGCCAACAAACTTTCACTACGAGCTAATGAATAAGAATAGCAGTGCAGAGTGATTGATAATCTGATAATCTTGCTCTTCACAGCAGCTCAAAATGTCAACAGTAATTGCAGCCTCTGTGATCAAAATTAATTTTATAACAGCTTGCTAGGGGGATGCTAGCTAATGTGCAGAATGAATAGAAAGGAACAAAATATTTCTGTCATTTTCTGCTTTTGAAGTAGAGAAGGTTTGGAGGTAACAAACAGTTGATGAAGAGCCAGGACTAAAATGATGACAAAATGAAGAAACTCAGGTAATTGGCAGTAGTACTTATTGATTAGTATAATCAATATAAGACTGTCAATACGAAAGTGTGAGCTCTGCTAAAGCATAATGAAATATTTAATAAAACTGAGACATGTTTTAGGGTGAATGTATTAAAATATATATTGTACTTAGGAAAGATATGAAATTGTTCAACAGAGAGTGGTGGCTCATGACTAAAGGAGCTGTGTTGGCAACTGAAAGGTTCAATTCCCGGCAGTGCTAGGAAGGAATGCTACTCTGCTGGGGTCTTGATAAAGGCCCTAAACCTACTAATGGGTTACCCTGCGCTCTGACCACAAGCTTCTATCTGTGTATCTCTCGAGAGTAAGTTGGGGTCTGAGAAAAATGTCTAATTCTAAGGCAAGAAATTGTGTATAGCAAATAAAATGAAATTATCATCATTATCAGCTTGTAAGGAGTCAAAACACATGAAAGAGGGTGAAAAGCTCTTGATGCCTTTTAAAAACTTCCGTTCAAATGGAAACACATAGAAAAATCAGCACCATGGACAGATTATTTGACTTTCAGAAAGTATTTGATAAGGTGGCACATGAGAGGTTGGGCGTCAAACTAAAAGAAGTGGGAATGTGTGTTCGCTGGGATTGGCTCCAGCAGACCCCGGTGACCCTGTGTTCGGATTCAACGGGTTGGAAAATGGATGGATGGATGGATGGATGGATGGAATGAAGGGTGTTGTTTTTAGATGGGTGCAAAATTAGCTCACACACAGGAAGCAGAGGGTGATGGTGCGAGGAACCTCATCAGGATTGGCTGATGTTAAGAGTGGTGGTCCACAGGGGTCAGTGCTAGGGCCTCTGCTATTTTTAGTATGTATAAATGTATGATTTGAATAATACCAAGCTAGGAGGATTCACTGATAATCTGGACTCCATTGAATTGTTACAGAGAGACCTGGACAGCATTTGGGGTTGAGTAGATTTGTGGCAGATGAAATGAAATTTAAGTAAATGTAAAGTATTACATGTAGGAAGTGAAAATGTTGAGTTTGAGTGCATTGTAGGAGGTCTGAAAATTGAAAGTATACCTTATGAGAAGGATTTAGGAATCATAGTGAACTCTACGCTACCAAATGCCAGATAGTATCCAAAAGCCATTAAGAAGACAAACAGAATGTTAGGTTATATAGCACGGTGTGTGGAGTACAAGTCCAAGGAGGTTCTGCTCAAGCTTTATAATACACTGGTGAGACCTTATCTTGAGTACTGTGTGGAGTTTTGTTCTTTAGGCTACCATAAGGACATAGCAGCGCTAGAAAAGGTTCAGGGAAGAGCAACTAGGCTGATTCCAGGGCTACAGGGGGTGAGTTGTGAGGAAAGATCTATACAGCTTAAGCAACAGAAGATTAAGAAGAGACATGATGAAGTGTTTAAAATTATTAAGGGAATTGTTATTTCAAAATGAGTTCATTAAGAGCATAAGAACACAGTTGGAAACTTTTTAAGGGTAAATTTCACACAAGTGTTAGGATGTTTTTCCATTAGACAAATATATTTGAGATAATGGGGAAACAAAAATGTGTATTCTTCAATTGCTCTAAATTCTCACAGTGTAAAAGAAGAGTGTATGCTTATTTATTAGATAACCTGCAAAATCCTAAATTCTGTGTGTTTGATAAAGGAAAAAAAAAACCAAAAAACTTGTTCATACAATTGCAAGTACAAGAAGACACTAGGCATCTTCATAACACCTGTCTTCAATTCCTCTTTATTAAACAGATAGCATTTGATGCTTTTGTAATGAGTTTCACTTGGTGACTATCATGAGCTATCCCTCTCTACAAATGAGTCTGTGATCCTTTGGGTAATTTTAGTGACAAGACTGTTGAAGTAAAGGGACAGCTGCACATCTTAGGGTGCTCACAATACTCTGGACAAAGGGAGATGTGATGATCTCGCTTCAATTGGAGTTTATTTTGCTCCTCTTTTATGCTTCCTTTTTGAAAATCATCTTAGAAACCAGTGTAAGAGATTTTAATTGACCTCTTCTAGCCACTTAAATCTTTCTGTTTGTGAACTAGCAGTGTCATTGTTTCAGCTCTCTTGGGAAAGGAGACCCCCTAAATCTAATGAAATTACTCTTTCTAGATTACAGAAGCCATAAGGACATCTTAGCTTCTCTGAAACTTTTACATACTGAGCTTGTGTGATAAAACCAAAATCAGCAATGCGTATAAACAGCTCCACAGTAGATATCCAAAAGTTTAAGATAAGTTGTTCAAACCCTGAAAGATGTGAATCCTTAATAATTTATTACATCAGCCAAATGCATTAGAAATAGCCACATGGAGCAACACATATCAAAAGAAACCTTAAAGGGCGTACTAAGAGTAAGAATACATATGATTCCCTGTGAAATAATAATAACAATGACAGATTTATTATTGTTTACAAGGTGTTTCTATTGTTTTATTGAAGTAAAAAGTACTAACTATCTGCACCGATCAGACACAAAAAAGACGTGATAGTGGCAAGAAGCATGACTTCAAAAATAATGCTGGCCAATCAGTGCCTCAGAGACTGGAACTAAGTGAGCGAAATGTTTTATTTTATTTTTTTTATTTTAACTTATTGCTAGTTTATGGGTGTTTTTTGGTTGCTGCATCAATACAGGAAGGCAAACTGCCAAGAGACTGCTACCTCTGCAGCTCCACCACCACTTGTGTCACTGCTTCTATACAGTTTATCATTCTGCAGCTGGAAGTGCTACCACCAGTATGTGATAAACAAAAGGCATATGATGGCCTTTGATGGCCTGTAGCAGCTGCTTTTGGAAAGTTCTAGAACATGATTGCCCTATTGTTTTCCTGTGGCTCCCAGCCCTATGTACGAATGGTCAAAACTCGGTCAGTCCTAAATGATTCTGCTTGCAAAACAAATGGTCTCCTGCCACTAGCTTTCTCAGTTCACTTACATAGCCAAGGTGAGGACTCAGAAGCAGTGCCATCAGGGTAATAATCGAAATTAACAAAAGCAATAACAAAACATACAGTAAAATGCCCACAACATTGAAACAATACGTAACAGCTACACCAGGTTTTTACTCTAACACAGATATCCTAATTAAGATGTTTTTTATCTTCCATTTTGAGCAACCTTTCACTTCAGTTATATCATATGTATATAACATTCTCCCCATCTTTTTATTCTTGCCTGTCATTTCCAAATATTATGCATTTAAATCCTTTAGATGTTGCCAGATTTCTTTCTGTGAGAGTGTGTTCAGTGAAGATTAATTTTGCATCCCAGATTGGTTCCAGGCTTGTACCCAATGCTCTAGCTCAATGCTAGTTGAACATCAATCTGTTTCCTACACATGGCACTACTACTACTACTGGTTAGAAAGGTAATGCCCTCTTCTGATAAACTGCAAATAGAAATGTGAAATTAGATGGGAATAGGCAGTCTGTTTTGAATATATTGCAATTCTTTCTGTTTAAGCTTTTGAACAGAATCACATTTAACACAAAGAAAATTCACTTTCTTCATTACAGAAGCAAATGCTGAATATGGATTTTGGTGTGTGCTCTGTTCCTTAGGCAGCCATGCCAGTATTGTAAGAAAGCATAGATTTATGAAAGCTGTTTTTTTCAGTCACAGAGGCTGATTGTGTTCAAGAAACATCTTAGGTAAGATGGAGAAACTAAAATTGAGGTAAAGCCACTGTTGAGGAGTGCAACAACTCAGACACCAAAGCAGATTTTTATGGTAATTGAAAATTCCCTACAGCAGGCATATACTGTAAAGAGCCAGCTTCACATTTGGGCAATCAAGGATTATATTGTTATTGCTTATTTCAGTTTTGGTGTAGTGTGTGCGACAATGGACTGATGTCCCGTTCAGTGTTAGATCATGCTGGGATGCCAGCTTAAATGGACTGTTTCCTTTAAAATAAGCACAGAAAACGAACTAAAATTGTTGCCTATTTTGCATTTCGGTAATGTATACCAGCATTCGTGTGAAGATTATTGTAGTCAGTTTAGTAAAAGCCATAATTTGCAAAGGCAAAGTGTATTAAAGCAAAGAATTCTTTTTTTTTTCTTTTTAAAAGCTAAAGAGCTTGCAATAGCATATGTCCTATCTTCTTTGCTGCTTGTGATTCAGTAGGATTTTCTGGAGAATTAATTAGATTTTCCACAGTTCATCAGATTCTGGGCACAGTCTGATTGGATTCTTATGAGATCTTGTGAAGAACAAATATGTGGGTATTTTGTCAACTTTATGTCAATCTCTTGACCTGGCTGGACAGGCACACACTGATAAGACTCAATATCTTGTCAGATCAGCAATAGAATCTTTTTTTAGCCTAAGGAAAGATATAATGTTGCAAGGACGGGTGGGAGGGGGGGATTGGGGGGAGATAACTTGCCTTTTAAAGCCCCTGATCTCCTGCTCAACCATGAGATGTCAATAAATCTCATCAGGCAGATCAAAAGATTTTCAGCTGAAGTATACAGATGGTAGGCAGTTGTATAGAAAAATACACAAGACTGGCAGTTGGTGGACATTCAGACATGGTTGCTAGATCAGCCTTATCAAAAAAGACCACAGAGGTGATTTATAAATATCCCTGGGGGGACCAAGGTCTATGATGGCAAATCTGTGAAAATGTGCATTATACTAGACTACTCAAAGTCAGAATCCATGTTAAAGATTTACATTTGTTTTATGTGGCAGCTGCACTGCATGGGGTTGGATTTCAAAATCGACAGCTGCACTGCTAACTCTTTTACTGTATCTAAGCATGTCAGCTCAATCAATACTCATACGTAATATGTCTCTATCCATCTGTAAATCTCGATGTTCTATGTGCACTGATAACACAGACATTTAGAGGCATTTCTGAATGTCTATACTTAATATACTGTAGCGCTTAATATAGTTTTAACAAAGAGACTGCTAAGAAACTCAGAAGGCAACATGCATATTTATAGAAAAAAAGCTTCTTATTCAACAAACAAGGGAAAAAAATGCAGTTTGAAACATAAACAAAATAAATAATGACTGCCTACCAACTGAATATTCTGTGATAGACTAGACTTTTAGTCAGTAAGTATCCTTTAATCTGAACTCCTTTCGATGAATATTATATATAAACTGATCAGGAGCTAAATGATTCATTTACCAATAAGCTGCTTTATATACCAGTGGTTCTCAAACTGTGGGGCAGCAGGCAGCAGTAACAAAAAAGGGGGCGCGAAGATGTTAAAAAAAGAATAAAAAAAAATGAAAAATACATCTATTGAAACCAAAACAAATGAACTTTAACTACATTCTGATACTAGAAAAATAAATGTAGAGCTAGATAAATGTCGATAAAAGTTAAGTAGGTATATTAAAATATGCATCTATGGTATATCATTAATTAAAAAAGAACAAATTGGTACGTCGTATTAGTGGGCTCCTTTCAAAAAAACATTACGGTGGCGCGATTAAAACTGTTAAGAAAACTCGGGTCGCAAATACTTAAAGGTTGAGAAAATTGCTGATTTTTTTCTTTCATTTTCTAAGAGCAGTGTTAAAATGTTTTGGGGACCTGAGCAGATCAACATTCCTGGGACCTTCACCTTTCTTTATTTTCAGATATTGTATGATGGTCACAATTTGCTGGTCATGTTTTGGTTCATTTCGTATCTCATTATTGTTATTAAGGAAAAAGAAACAATTATTGGGACTGAGTCTTCAAGAGCAAGTCAATTAAAATTAATTCAAACAAAGTTACTTAGCTGCAGAAACAGGTCACTAATTAGGAAAAGGGTTAGAATGAAAACCTGCTGCCTCTGCGGCCCTCCAGAACTGGAGTTTGAGTCCCCTGCAATAAGCAAAAGTCTAATTGATTTGTTTTTCCATCACCTGTGTGCTGTAATGCTCACCATATTTGCTAGGGTACCTAGTCTGTTAGAAAGCCATGAATTTTATGACCTGATTATCAAGTTGAGAGACTAGTGAGGTCAGAACCTATTCAGGTAGAACCACAAACAAAGCAGTAGTCAGTCCTGTGGAGGGGATGACGAGTTTGCTAGTTTTGGATGGTTCTCAAAATGTCCTCTGTGCTATATAATTCATGATGCAGGTTTACTGTTTTGTTAGTTTCTTTATTGTAAAGCAGAGCTGCTGTAGTGATAAGGCCACCTTTTTATCATTTGCATTCCTTTCATCTGGTTCATTAAATAATTTTATGAAGGTAAGTGGCATTTACTGCCATTATAATTACCACATCCTGAACTACTGACAGAATTAATATGAGTCTTCTCTCTCTGCAATAATTTGCAGGCTGCTTTTCAGCCTTTTAGCCATACTGTTTTTAGGTTCAGGTTAACCGTGTCATTTTGAATTTAAAGTAGGCTCAGTAAAGCTTCAGAGTCTAAAAATGAATTGGTAAGGTAAAGCTTCAAAGTGCACACATGACACTTCCATTCTAGTTACGTTTTGAAGACATAGCTGTATTCATGTTCATCATCAATGGGCCACTCTCAATGGAAAACATAAATACATGAATCACAACTGTTTGCCTACTGACATTCCTCTTGGATGGTCAAAGTTATCTTGGAAAACACTCTTTAAGTAGTTAAATTTGAATACGTTTATCTTGTGTTTTGTCTTCAGTCTTAGAATATTTCATATTTCACTATTTCTCTATTTATCAGAAGCATGGTAGGTTTGCGCAGAAGTCAAGGTTCATTATGCCTGCCGAAGGAAACATTAATTAATGAAGGCATTTAAAAAATAAAGTAAGTGATGAGTGGCCTATTGTCTTTTCATGTTTACATATTTAATATGTAAATTCTGTTTTGTATTTCCAGAATTGAAGTTTCTAAAGGAATGACACCCTGAGTCAGAGTACAAATTCTCACCTACCAGCAGATCAATACAGGTACTGTAATAATGGAAATCAATAGAGTGTAAGTAAAAATTGCCAACAGAAATTTAAATACCCAAGGAATTTGTGAACCCGAAAACATCCCATATTCATTGTGGAGGCGTAATAAACCTTCATACTGTTCAAAATGTAGACATTCTAAATTTATTAGAAACCGATTCTTAACATAAAAGAACATCATCTTTAGTATGTCTCAAATAGGGACAAATGTGTAGCCATGTGCAAAATATACAGACAAATGATTTAAATCTGTGCACATAATGCAGGCTCAGAAACAAAGCAATTGTTCGTCAAAAGATTAATGAAGGTATCAAAGCCTCATAAATGAATTTCCCCAAGGGAGCGCCAACCTTATAAAGTGTTTCTATTTTACTGTTTAATCAATGGGTGATAAAGTTCATCTTTCTGAAAGGGTTTGCCAAGTTTCTGACAACAGTTATCAGATTGTGTGTGCACTTATATGCCATGCTTAGGCAGATATTTATCTCAGGGAGCACAACATGAAAAAGTCATATGTGGTTACATTTTTTTATTTTTTTATATACAGAAAATGGCTGTCAAAAACGGAAATGTTGTGTTTAATTATTTTTATATTCTTAATGTGACCGCACTGTTAGGATTCCCTCTTTCCAAAATAAACAAATACTGGCTAAGATGAGTTATTACTATTATTCGTGTTAATAATATAATGTACTGACACCCTTGTCTTATAAGTTTAGCATGGAGTACACGTGTTCGCATGTATATTTTTATAAAAGTAGCACAAAGAGGTTAGTTGACTTACTCAGAGTCACAAAGTGAGTTAAAGGTGGGATTTACACCCATTACTTTCATGTTCAGAGTCCAGGGTTAGCCGTTACACTAGGAAGAATTTGACTTCATGGAACTTGTCACTGGCGAGGACTCTCTCAGGGTTGGCACTTCCAGTCTCTCACAAGCAATCCTTCCATGAGATCGCAGAAGTGGGACGCAAACTCATGATGCTGGGATTACAAGCCATAAGTTTTACCTCTTCACTAATGGAAAACCCCTTAGCCAGGCCTATGTCTGCTTCTTTTAGCTACCAAGCAGCTTTTCCCCAGCCACTATCATGAGTAGTTCTGGACCTCAAAACTACAGATGTGGATGATAGGAGAAACTTCCAAAAAGACAACCACTGCTGCAATACTGTATTTCACTGATCTGGGCTTTATGGAATAGTGGACAGACAGAAGCCACTCCTCAGTAAGGGATATATGGGGTTTTGGAGAAAACCAGGCACCACTCATCATCTGTGCAATACCGTGGCATTGCTGTGGTGTTATTGTTCAGCATGTGGAAATGGTAGACAAGACAGGTTTGAGTGAAAACTGAACATAGCAAAGTACAGAGATAACTTTAATGAAAACCTGGCTCAAAGTGTTCTGGACCATAGACTGACCCAATGGAACAATTAACCTAAGCATAAATCAAAGACAACACAGGATAGCTCTAGTACTGACCTTCAGTTTCAGACAGAGCCCAGACTTGGACACAATTGAACATCTCTGGAGAGACCTTAAAATGGCTGTCCACTGACTGATGTTTTCAAAGAAATATCAGGCGTTCTAATTGACAATATTCTGGACATAGTAAATTCGTCATTAGATACGGGGGTCTTTCCAGACTGTCTTAAGACTGCTGTAGTTAAACCCCTTCTTAAGAAACATAATCTTGACCCCTCTGCCTTTGAAAATTTTAGACCCATTTCTAACCTACCCTTCTTAAGTAAAATTCTAGAGAAGGCAGTCATTATGCAGTTAAATGACCACCTCAATAAACATGCTATTCTTGATAAATTTCAGTCAGGTTTCAGAACAAATCACAGCACAGAAACTGCACTCGTTAAAGTAGTAAATGATTTGCGGTAAATGCAGACAGAGGCCATTTATCTGTTCTCATCCTCTTAGATCTGAGTGCTGCATTTGACACCATTGATCACAATATTCTTAGAAATCGCCTTAGTCAATGGGTGGGCCTCTCTGGCAGTGTCTTAAATTGGTTTGAATCCTACCTGGCAGGGAGAAAATTCTTTGTGAGTTGTGGTAATCAAATCTCAAAGACACATGATATCCGATATGGTGTTCCACAAGGCTCTATCCTGGGTCCGCTGTTATTCTCAATCTATATGCTTCCGTTAGGTCAGATTATCTCAGGTTACAACGTGAGCTACCACAGCTATGCTGATGACACACAGCTGTACTTATCTATAGCACCTGATGACTCCGACTCTTTCAATACACTAACACAATGTCTTACTGGTATTTCTGAATGGATGAATAGTAATTTTCTCAAACTAAATAAAGAGAAAACTGAAATTTTGGTAATTGGCAATAATGGATTCAGCGAGGTTATCAGAAATAAACTTAATGCACTAGGATTAAAAGTTAAGACGGAAGTAAAAAATTTAAGGGTAACCGTTGACTGTAATCTGAATTTTAAATCGCATATTCATCAGACCACTAGGACAGCATTTTTTCATTTAAGAAACATAGCTAAAGTTAGACCTCTTATATCATTGAAAGATGCTGAGAAATTAATTCACGCTTTTGTTTTCAGTAGACTAGATTACTGTAACGCACTCCTCTCAGGACTACCCAAAAAAACATAAATCATTTGCAACGAGTGCAGAATGCAGCTGCTAGAATCCTAACTGGGAAAAGAAAATCCGAACACATTTCTCCAGTTTTGATGTCACTACACTGGTTGCCTGTGTCATTCAGGATTGACTTTAAAATACTGCTTATGGTTTATAAAGCCTTAAATAATCTCGCTCCATCTTATATATCGGAATGTCTGACACGTTATATTCCAAATCGTAACCTTAGATCTTCAAATGAGTGTCTCCTTATAATTCCAAAAGCTAAACTTAAAAGAAGTGGTGAGGCGGCCTTCTGCTGTTATGCACCTAAAATCTGGAATAGCCTGCCAATAGGAATTGCCAGGCAAATACAGTGGAGCACTTTAAAACACTGCTGAAAACACATTACTTTAATATGGCCTTTTTATAACTTCACTTTAACTTAATACCGATACTCTGTATGTTCAATTCTTCATAATAACTATTCATGGTGGCTCTAAAATCCGTACTGACCCCTACTCTCTCTTCTGTTTCTTTTTCCGGTTTCTTTGTGGTGGCGGCCTGCCCCACCACCACCTACTCAAAGCATCATGATGCACCAACATTGATGGACTGAAAGCCAGAAGTCTACGTGACCATCATCATCAGGTCCTTCCATGAAAACCCTAAATACAAAGAGGACTGTTTGACTAATGTTAGGTAGATTGCCCAGAGGGGACTGGGCGGTCTCTTGGTCTGGAACCCTACAGATTTTATTTTTTCTCCAGCCTTTGGAGTTTTTTGTTTTTCTGTCCACCCTGGCCATTGGACCTTACTCTTATTCTATGTTAATTAATGTTGACTTATGTTTATCTTTTATTGTGTCTTCTATTTCTCTATTCATTTTGTAAAGCACTTTGAGCTACATTTTTTGTATGAATATGTGCTATATAAATAAATGTTGATTGATTGATTGATTGATTGATTGACGGCCTCCATGCAAACTGACAGAGCTTAACAGGATCTGCAGAGAAAAATGAGAGAAAATCTACAAATCCAGGTACTCAGAAGATTCCAGGCTGTAATCGCTGCCAAAGGGGCTTCATTTAGGTTATGAATACTTGAGTCAATCTGAGACTTCATTTTTTTTATTTCTAATAAAGGTGAAAAAAATGTCTAAAATCCTATTTTCATTTTGTCATTTTGGAGTACAGTCATGACTTGGTTAAAAACACCCTGACTAACAATGTCACACTTTAGCAACAGAACTTCCAATGAGATATAATAAATAAAATGACACAATGGCTGTGCATGGAATGCAGTGATGCAGATGCAGTGATGCAGACAGGGAGGCATGCCCTTGCCCCCATCCCCTTAATATACATCAATTCACTTAAAGACCAAATTGGCTAATGACAATCTGGTTGGAGTCACATGCCATCATTAAGAAAACACAAGTGCATTGAGTGTTGCCCGATGAGGGAGAAATTGTATTTCAATGATTTTAGCACAAGACTGGAACACAGTATAAACATGAAGGGATCTAAATACTTCCTGAATCCACCATATGCCTAAACAGAGAATTCCTCAATTCAGCTTCTAAACATATTCACTCACTTAGTTGGCTGACACCTTTATCCAAGGCCACTTGCAACATTTATGATACAGTTGGTGACATTTCTTTTGGTGTTCCAATTGGAGCACAGACAGATCAAGTGACTTGCTCAGGTTCACACAGTGTCAGTAGGCAGATTTGAACACAAAACCTCTACACCACTGTGCCGGCAGAATACAAAATGTTTTGTTTAACAAAAGCATCAGATATAAATATTTGTCATCTTTCTTGTTATCTTGAGTGGGAAGGGTTGCCATAAACTTAGCCACCTGTAACACACAGGTAGGTAAGGTAGATAGGTACAGTCAGGTCCATAAGTATTTCAAGAGTGACACAATTTTAATAATTTTCTCTCTGTATGCCTCCACAAAGGATTTGAAATGATTGAAGTGTAGGCTGTCAGCATTAATTTAAAAGGTTTAAAAAATATTGTATGTGCCATTTAGGAATGATTGTCATTTTTATACTTGGTCCCCAAGTACTTGCACAATTGACTGATAAGCTGTTCCATAGCCAGGGGTGTACAGGTCCCTCATTATTTCAATAACTATTAAGTAAGTAGAAAGTCTGTAGTTGATTCCAAGTATGGAACTTTCATTTGGAAGCTGTCACAGTGAACTCTTAATATGAGGTCCAAAGAGCTGTCCATGCAAGTAAAAACAGGCCATCATTAGGCAGAGAAAACAAAACAAACCCAATAGAGAGACAGCAGAAACACCAGGAATGATCAAATCAGCCATTTGGTACGTTCTTAAAGTGAAGAAATGCACTGGGGAACTCAGCAACTCCAGAAGGTCTGAACAATTATGGAAGACAACTGTGCTGGATGATCATAGAATTCTTTCCTTGGCGAAGTTTAACCCCTTTCCCAACATTTAGCCAAACCAAGAACACTGAGAGGTAGGTCTATCATTGCCAAAGTCTACAATCCAGAGAAGACTTCATGAAAGTTAATACAGTTGGTTTACTACAAGGTGCAAGCCATTGGTAAGCCTCAGGTATAGGAAGAACAGATTATACTTTGCCAGAAAAGTTTTAGAATAAAAAAACTTCAGTTTTGGAATTGTTTTCGGTGGACAAATGAAACTAAGATCATTATGTACCAGAATGATGAATAGAGAAGAGTATGGAGAAGAGAAGGAACCACTCATAATCTGTAGTGTACTACATCATCTGTGAAATACGGTAGAGGCAGTGTTATGGCATAGGCAGGCATTACTTTCAATGCAAGTCAGTCACTTGTGGTTATTGATGATATGAGAGCTGAAAAAAGTAGCAGGATGATTTCTGAAGTGCACAGGGATATATTATCTGCTCAAATTCAGCCAAATGCTATAAAACTAAAAGAACAACACTTCACAGTACAACTGGACAAAGAGCCAAAACATACTGTGAAAGCAAACCAAGTGTTTTTCTTCAATGGCCAAGTCAATCAACTGACCTCAACCCAACTGGCCGTGCATTTCACTTGCTGAAGACAAAACTCATTGTAGAAATTTCAATGGACAAGCAGTACCTGAAGAACGCTGCAGTAAAGGCCTGGCAAAGCAACAGTAGGGTGGCAACTCAGCACTTGAAGATGGCCATTGGTTCAGACTTCAGGAAGTCATTAACTGTAAAGGATTTTCACACCAAGTATTGCAAATGATTATTATATTTATAAATATGTGAGTTTGTCGAAATATTTTTGAGCCCCAGAAAATGGGAGGACCATGTTATAAAAATGGCTGTCTTTTCTTAGTGGCTAATACAATGTTTTTGCTAATCCCCTTGAATTAAAACTAACTCTACACTTCAATCACATAATGATTGCTTCACTTCAAATCCATTGTGGTGGCACACAGAATGAAAATTATATCACTGTCCTAATACGTAATGACCTAACTGTAGATAGATAGATAGATAGATAGATAGATAGATAGATAGATAGATAGATAGATAGATAGATAGATAGATAGATAGATAGATACTTCAAGCACTATATAATAGATGGATAAAACAAGCAGAATGTATCCCGACCCATCTGGCTTAAGCCGGTCCGGGCCTGCAGTGATTTACTTTAAGAAGGGGCTCATGATGGAGTGGATAAATCAAGTCAAGTGATCTATAATACATGGAATTTAGAAACAAACTGGGAGCATGAATTGTTAATTAACATTAAAATTGAATGAAACATGATAAATTCACCAGAACAGACAAATTGATACACTGTTCTTCCGATATGCAAAAATGGAATATTAAACCTCACATGGCGAAGCAGGGAAAATGATGAAGTTCACAATGTTCAATCAATGTTACTCAATTAATGTTTACTGAAAAAACATTTGTATCTGAGAAAACCAGCTGAGTTATAGCCTCCTGCTTGGCTTCGGGGTAAAATTGGGAACTCAGTTTTTGTGCAGAGAGGGCGGAGATCAATTGGTAGGTTATTTAAAATGAGGAAATGAATAGTTTTGATTTTATCTAGTGCTTTCTAAATTTGTTCAACAAACTGAAAACAAGAATTGTGATCCTCAGAATGTCCTGAAAGTAAAAAAAACATATTTAAATAATAAAAACACCTTGCCTGGACTGAAAAGAAGAAATAAGAGCCTTTGTCCATATCTTGATGCCTAGCTGTGAATTGCTCAGGTGGCCATTTCTTTTTCTCACAGTACCAAAAATGCTGGAGGCTGACTTTTTTTCTCCCATTTTAATGAAAAGTATTTGCCACCAAGAGGAAAACAATAAAGCTGTATTCTCAAAATGTGTTTTTAATAGTTGGAGAAAGTCCCGCTTAGGTAGCATTGCTCCAGGGCTTTCTGAGGAAGAGCACTCTCTTCAAAACGTTGTAAAAAGCACAGGTCAGTGCCTGTTTATTTATTGATTGTTCTATAGGAAGAAAGAGTTGTCTAACTTTATACTCTACTCCTGAAGAAAGAATAAAAAGCCCTCAGCTGAAGCTCAAAACAGTAAAGGGTGTGGAGTACTTTTAAAAAGCTCACTGCTTAACTAGTTGCTGTATTTGAACTGATTGTTCATTTGTTTCAAAATTGCTCCTTCACAAAAAAGTTTGGTTGATTGTAGAATGAACCACAGAATCATTCCACATTTTACCAGAATCATTAATTAGTATGGAAATGATTTGTTAGGCATTCTGTGAGGACACACAGAGATCATAACGTCAGAATGGTTGCTTTCCTTAGTAGGGTTGCTAAAAGAATGGATGAAACACTTGTCTGAACTGTGGAGCCAAAACAGCATCAGACACAAGGTAGAATTCAATCCTAGATAGGGTGAGAGTCGATCGCAAACCTTCTGTTCTCTTCACACACTCACTGTCCTTCTGCTTTGCCTGGTGTGGCTTGTTGCTGCAACATGCCTACCTGAACAGACTTGACCACTCAATCTCCAAGCGGCTTAGCTGGATCTACAAAGTACTATCAGGGTGGCTCAGGGGCAATAAAATGGACAACGAAAACAGAGAGAGAAGCAAAAGGTACTGTTTTGCTGAAAAATATACCTGACATTTGCAGTTTTACAAAAAAATAAACAAAAAATTATGATTTGAATCAAAGCAGTACTGCACATACCACAGTTCAGTCTAATATCGGTGCTTCTAGCAGCTTTAGCACAAATGCTCAGTCTTACAGGCATGAACAACAATAAGACCACTGCAAGTGATAAGACATGCTCATCGACGGCAGCCTCTACACTTTTTAATTTTACTTGCACATGGTTTCCTATCACCTTTTGTTACAAAGTGACCAAGGCTTTTTAATTGATGTTTGTTGACATCACTGTCAAAAGGAAGTGGATTTCCCATTGCTGTGATTTTGTATTCATCAGTTAGTTTGTTACATTCATTGTAATAGGACAGAGACGTTCACCCAATATACTGTGTTGGATTTATTTTTCTATTTTTGAAGTTGGCATTTTGAGTCACCACCACCTTATCAAAGTACCGTGAAGTTCCCCTTATCAATCGGGGTCATTTTTGCTAAATCGCTTGTAATTCGACCTCTCCAAATTAGAATCATTGCTGTTATTGAACTATCTGGAGTATAAACACATGTTTGGTCTCTTTGTAAAGGTAACATTCTCTAGTTTCACCCTTAGTAGTCAGAATCACTTTAGGTGTGACTGATCAAAAGTTATGCACATTAGAACTCACAAAAAAAATGAATTTTTTTGTTCTCGCCTAAGTTTTTTTATGAAAATAAAGGAAAATAAAGCTGCAGTAGGTAGGTGGGGACAGAAACACACTATGTACCAACAGAATAACTTGTTGACTACTCAAATTTCAAATTTGAAAAGAATACCTGTAAAAATGACATTTTTTACACCAGTTTTTATGTGGGCATGCCCAGGGGCTTTTTAGAGGGACCATTATCCACATTTTGGAACATATGGAAAAAGTGTAATAACTTTTGAATGCTTCAACCCACATATATCAATGAGGGCTCTACTGAAAGCTTACACCTAAAGGAATCTATATCTACACACAGTGTCACTCTATTAGTTATGGAAATTCATTTTCCATAATAAAAACAATACAAAATACACATTTCTATGTAAAAATAGTCAATACAAGTTGGGCCAAAAATATATTTATATTTTTATTTTTACTTTTTTTATAAAATGCACACAAACTATATATATTTCTTTTACAAACTGTTACAACACAGCTCAGCGTTTTTCCATGTGCCACTTGATGGCAGCAATCACTAGCAAGCAGAAAGCACAAGGGCGTGGCACGCGCTCTCTGCCATTAGACGTCTCCTGGGCCGGTTGAATACTTTCGCAACGCGTACATGCATCTATTATTTAATCGAGCGTTTATTTACGTTTAAACTTTTACTTTTACTCATATTTAAAATGCGAAAAAACTTGGTGAAATCACAATAAACAACCACGCACCAACTCTGCAGACTGGCACAAATGCCACCTTCACGCAGCTCCGATCGCTTTGTTTACAAGTTAGTATGGCAAGTTACATATCAAAATGCTTGGCTGCTCATTGGCTGTAAGTTTTGAGTGTCAGTCACAGTGTCCAATCAAACTGGTAGATTCTACCAGGGTTTGGAGCTATACGTCATCCTTCAAGCTTTCTGTGACACTCGTTGGCTATACGAGGTGCCAGTCAACCCCAGACCCGTCGTAATTGGCCAACTTAGGTGTCTTTCGGAAGCTAACACTTCCGTGTTTCATGCGGTAGCATGGTTATCGCCGACAGAAACAAATTACGTCTAATATGAGCAATATAAATGAAAAAAAATTACGTAGGTGGTCTCAAGTTATGAAACGTTTTCTGGAGTGTTTGTCCCTTTGAGAATATATCGTGTGTTTTGGACCTAAATCGTTTTACTGGATTATATTCGCTGGAGCCTTACGGACACAATGGGATCAATACTGCTCGGAAATATTGATGTTTGACTTGCAGGGGGTCTTCAAAGGTAGGGACAGTCAACTCTTAAAAGTATGTACTTCTCTGTAAAAAAGGCTTTAGTGTCAGTGCTGTGGTTGTTGTGTGTCAAAATGGTTTATATCATCGGTAAGACGAGACTTTGAAGTTTCATTTGATGGTTAGGGTGTCGAGATGCATGGCAGATGGGCATGCACACATTACTGTAACGTTTTTAAAACGCTGTTATGTCCCGGGACCGGCACGTGTGCGCGTTAAGAGGTTAAAGTTGGATACTCCAACTGTCCACAAGGGCTTCTCCATTAAATCATTTAGAATGAAGCTTAAAAAAACAATAAGGAACTATTTGAGCACATCTACTTAGATCATTTTTTTCTGCCCCCATTATCATCTGACCTACATTTTGGAATTTCTCATGTAAGTGAAGACCTAAAAACATATGTAGAAATAAGGATTCTACTTTATCTATAATGGTGCTATGTAGGTGCGTATTGATTTATTCTCATTTACTATTTTGGTACGCTCTTTATTCATTCTTATCCTTATCTATTAGTAATTTGTTTTTCTTTTCTTGAAGTATTTCTTTTCCATCTTGTAAAGCACTTTGAGCTACATTGTTTGCATGAAAATATGTTATAGAAATAAATGTTGTGGTTGACATGTGCTGTTTATAATTTGTTGAGTATATGCGTGTGTGCCTGGTGGGGGTAGTGAGGTTGGGAGGGTTGTACTTTGAGGATCGACATCCTGGGGCCCATGGACATCTTAATCAAGACTGGCCAAAGAAATTATTTTGTTCATCCTCAAGAACTCCCATGCACTTCTTGTGAGAAGTAAGAAGGGTATTATATTATACTAGCCGTGTAAGCTCCTAGAAACTACAGTGGTACCTTGAGATACAAGTGCCCCAACGTACCTGTTTTTTGCGATACGAGCCGTCATTAAGTCGATTTTTTGCCTTGAGTTCCGAGCCAAAATTCGAAATACGAGCCATCAAAGAGCTTGTCACCACAAATTCCGAGGAACTGACGAAAGAGGAGTTGACGGAACTCCAGACGCAGCAACATATGGAGGCTCTGCAGGAGATCGGTATCGCAGAGGAGGTTATCTCTTAAAGTGAGATAAAGGAAGTGCAATGTGGGAAAAAGTTTCGAACTTTAAAGAAAAGAAACACCCTGAAAAAGTTGCAACTGATCGCGCACCAGCGCTGTTTAATGACACTTGCCTAACACTTGACTTTATTAAAAAGAAACACCCTGAAAAAGTTGCAACTGATCGTGCAGTGGCGCTATTTAATGACACTTGCCTAACTCATTTTAGAAACATTCTAAAGGGGAGGACTAAACAAAGCTCCTTGGAAAGGTTTCTATTGAAACGCCTTGAGAATGAAAGTGATGAAAGCGTGGCAAAAAAAAAAAAAAAATAGTGAAGAAAAAAATTAAATTAAGCAAAAGTGAAGAAGTGAAAGAAAAAAGAAAAAGAAAAAAAAAGAAAAAATGCTAATTGGTTTTGCCAACATCTGTTTATTTCTTTAGATTCTCTTTTATGTATTAGGTTTTATTTTGTTTGTATACAATATTTGCTCATTATAAATACATTTTTCTTATGTTGAAAACATTTAACAAAAAATTGGGGTGGCTTTTTGGGGGCAGGCACGAATTAATCTCATTTCAATTAATTTCAATGGGGAAAATTGACAGATACAAGCATTTTGACTTACGAGCTCAGTCACGGAACGAATTAAACTTGTACAGTGATCCCTTGCTGTATCGCGCTTTGACTTTCGCGGTTTTGCTCTATCACGGATTTTATATGTAAGCATATGTAAATGTATATTGCGGATTTTTCGCTGATTCGCGGATTTCTGCGGACAATGGGTCTTTTAATTTATGGTACATGCTTCCTCAGTTTGTTTGCCCAGTTGATCTCATACAAGGGATGCTATTGGCGGATGGCTTAGAAGCTACCCAATCAGAGCACGTATTGCATATTAACTAAAACTCCTCAATGCTATAAGATATGCCTCCTGCGCGGTGCTCGATTGTTTGCTTGTCTCTGCCTCTATCTCACCCTCTCTGACATTCTCTGCGCCTGACGGAGGGGGTGTGAGCAGAGGTGCTGTTTGCACAGAAGCTGTTTGCCTAGTGGATACGGACGATCCTCTAAGAAATGCCGCTTTATCGAGGTGCGTCCAAAAGCACACTTATTGATTTTTTTGATGGTTTGCTTTAATCTCGCGCTCTCTCTCTCTCTGACGTTCTCTGCGCTTGACGGAGGAGATGTGAGCAGAGGGGCTTTTTGCACAGAGGCTGTTTGCTTAGAAGATACAGACGCTCCTGTAAAAAATGCTGAAAGGCTACCTTCGCATTGATCCCTTCATTGCCACTGCTTTATCGCGGTGCTTGCATACTTAAAAGCGCAACAGCCCTATTGATTTTTCATTGTTTACTTTACTCTCTCTGACATTCTCCGCTCCTTACGCACTTTGAAGAGGAAGATCTATTTTGCATTCTTTTAATTGTGAGAAAGAACTGTCATCTCTGTCTTGTCATGGAGCACAGTTTAAACTTTTGACTAAAGGGTGTTATTTCATGTCTAGAGGGCTCTAATAATGTTAAAAACGTATTTAGAAGGTCGTAAACTGGTTTTCTATGCTCTAACTGCGAAAATATTAGATTTATAAATAAAGAATCCTACTTCGTGGAAATTCATTTATCTGTCTTGAGCGGATTAACCACGATAAACAAGGGTTTACTGTATAACTGTGCGGAGAATATTTATAAACAGTGTGGGAGAGTTTCTAAGGGCTTAAAATATATAAAAATAATCATACAAACATATGGTTTCTACTTCGGATTTTCACCTATCGCGGGGGGTTCTGGAACGCAACCCCCGCGATCGAGGAGGGATTACTGTATCTCAAGGTATCACTGTAATGAAATTGTCAGGAAAATAAATTGAAATTCAGAGTTTCATTTTGCGGATGTGCTCGTCCCCCTTGTCTATCAGCAGCTAAGCGAGTTTCTCTCTAGTTTGTCTTTCCTCGGTTGTTTCACTTTGGCGACAGAGTCGCTTTCTTTCAGCTTCATGCTGTAGCCTCGTAAGTGTTTTTTCTTCTGACTCGTTAACTTGGGGCCGCTTGCTGGCTCTTTGAGCTTCATGCTGTAGCCTCAAGACTCGGGCTGGACAGACAGACAGACACACTTCCACACGTAGACGTTTATATATAAGATTATATGCTATCATATTGGCATATTGAATGGCACCACCATTTCCAGTGCATGTTTCTTTCTCACTGTCAGGCCCTCATAAGGTCCTCTCTTTCTCCTGATTCATCCCATCCAGCTTGCAAACCCAGTCGTGACTGGCCATCCTACTACAGTGTGTTTATAAAGTAGATGAAGGGATTGATTATATATGCATGTGAGAAATGCTAGCTTAGAATCTTAGTTAGACCCTCTTTGTATGTGCTCATTTAGTAAATTTTAGGTAGTGCTCTAACCTACTATACAGTCCCTGACAAAAGTCTTGTCGCTTCTCTATTTTGTAGAAACTCCTGCTATTAACCTGACTTTTAATTAATCAACTGTTGTTAGAAATACCTCATATGAAAAGCTAAGGCCCTCCCAAATGATGTTTAATGCACTGAAATAAATTAGTTTCACTGAAACAAGATTTATCATTTAATCAAGACAGAAAGGTCAAATTTGGGCAAGACAAAAGTTTTGTCGCCTATACAGAAAATGAACAACTTTACTGCAAATCCAAAAATATGTCAGCAAATTAAGTAGTGGAGCTGTGAGATCCAAATTTAATATCTTGTATGACTTCCATGAGCTTGAAGGACAGCATCCATGTGGTTTGGCAAGGATTCATACACTTTATTGATGAAGTCATCAGGAATAGCAAAGAAAACAGTCTTGCATGCCTCCCAGAGTTCATCAATATTCTTTGGTTTCGTCTTCCATGCTTCCTCTTTCATCCTACCCCACATATGCTCAATGATGTTCATGTCTGGTGACTGGGCTGGCCAATCCTGGAGCATCTTAATCTTCTTTGCTTTAAGGAACATTGATGTGGAGATGGAAGTATGCGATGGAGCACCATCCTGCTGCAGAATATGGCCTTTTTTATGGTTGGGAATATAAGAGGTAGCTAAGATTTCTTGGTATTTTAGGCTATTGATGTTGCCTTCCACCCTGCAGATCACTCGCATACCCCCATACTGGATGTAACCCCAGACCATGATTTTGCCTCCACCAAACTTCACTGTTATCTGGGTAAATCTTGGCTCCATGCGGGTTCCAGTAGGTCTCCTGCAATACTTGTGGTGACTGTGGTGTAATTCAACAGAAGATTCATCTGAAAAATCCACCTTCTGCCACATTTCCAGCGTCCATCCTTTTAGCAGGCTGTGGGCCTTGGCAAGTGCCACACGGTTTTTCAATTGTCTTTTGTTTAGTGCTGGCTTATGGGCACTGATTCGACCATGGTGGCCATTTCGAGACAGAATCCGACAAACTGTTCTGGTTGACACAGGGACTTCAGGTGACCAGGTCTCGTGGAGCTCTGGTGCAGTGGAAAATGGGCTGGCCTTGAATTTTCGAGCCAACAAACGGTCCCTTTCGAGCAGTTGTCTTGCGGGGTCTTCCTGATCTGGGCTTGTCAAAAACGTCTCCAGTCTCTTCAAATCTTTTTTTTATCCTCTGAACTTGACGCTGAGACACATTGAAGGTGTTTGCCACATCAGCAGTGGATTTGGTCTTCAGCCTCTTGATAATCAACACTTTAGTCTCAGGGTGAATCTTAGGCATGTTTGCAGAGGTCTAGTTGCAGTTGATGTGAAGGACTAGTGTACTGGGGTTCTTTTTATACAAACCTGAGACCTAATTGATCCATTATTAGTCACAGGTGAAGCTCATATGACAAGGCGACAACACTTAATGTCTTGCCAAAAATTGACTCAATGGGCTTTACCAAGCTGTGAATATTAGAATACTTTTTGTCAGTTTCGTTTTGCCCTGAAACATTATTACAAAAGCTGATGGGATTAAAATGACCCATTTCTTGTAACAGAATCTTGATTAGAAATATATTTTAGCGGCACTTCAGGTCATTTTGTACACAAGCGACAAGACTTTTGTCAGGGACTGTATTAAATTTTTTAAGCACAACTATAAAAGAGCGTATACTTTATCTATCATCCCTTTGGGTCACAGACAACAGTGATCACCAGAATAGTAAACTGAATTGAGGTTCCTTGTTAGCACTGGCTGCAAGGCAGGTACAAAACATGAACGGGTCACACTGACCTAGACACCCACACTCAGTTATACAAGTGTGAATGTCCTGAAAGTGTTTATGCATCCTTATGGTGCAAAATGAAAACCAGAGTTCCCACAGAGCAAAAAAGCCATGGCGATACGGGGCAGAATCTGCAAACTCTACATGCTTCATTTGGTTTTGTTTACATTGTATTGTATAAAATGTCTTGGAAAATTCTGAAATAAGAATTACACAAAACTTGTGGAGAAATACACTGAAAATTCCCAAACACTTTTTCCAAGCATCTTAGTTAATCTGCTCATTAGATTTTTTATGCACTTCTTTTACAGATGGGTAAAGCTATTTTGGTTGCCTTCATTTTCAAAACTTAGTGCCTACTAAACATCATTAGATGTCCCTTAAATCATTATCATTTACCGCACACAAGACATTTTCACACAGCTTGTGCAATTTATTTACACTGGAGACCAATTTATTTTACTGCCTCTGTACTAACTATTTGCATTGACATCCAGGTCTGCTGTGAACAAGCAATTATGACAAGTTGCCTATTGAACTGGAACTGGCTATTGTCTGCTTCTAAACAACAGCTTCATCCAATTATGAGTGACTGTGTATCTAGTTGGCCTCATTCTGTTATCGCTGCTCAGTAAAGTGATGAATTTAGATTGCTGGATTTCATGATTATGTTCTTGTCATGTTTGCAAAATGATCCTCCTCACTTTGTATGTGTCTGTAGGGTTATGCACTGCTAAAGGAGAAAAAGCAAGATTCATTTGATGTCAGAGAAATTTTGACAGATAATATGATATTTGCTGGCCCAGTAAGTCTAAACATCCAGTTTCGACATGTTTCAACAAGCTTCTGCCTACTTGGAAAGTACATATAGTCATAAAATAAATACCTTACAAGAGAAAAGTAGCACTATATATATATATATATATTGTATTTTATATATTACAATTATGGATGTAATTTTAAGAAGGAGCCATTTAAAAGTTTAATTAGACCTTGGTGGGATGCATAAAAGGAAATTTGGACAGAGGGTGAGTTTCACCTAATGACAATTACAAATGGGGGCTGACATTACTGCTGCACCATTTTTACACTATTTTAATGGAGGGGTCTTTGATAAGCAATTACGTGAGCTGTCTTCCTGGCTTTTGAGAAAGACTTATTGGCTGGACTGAAACTTTCCACAGACCACATGGTGGAGACCTCTTAGATACATCAAATATTGATAAAGGATACCCTCTAACAAACTTTGGAACATCTTTTTAAATGTAATGTGCCACAAAACTGGTGAATTTTTAAATGTTATTCTCTACATGCATATGGATTCATATTTTAAGCTGTGATCAAAAAACACTAAAAAACATTAAAGAAAAAAAAATATTGCTGGATCCGAATAATGATGGTACCACACCAGTTTTAGGTGCAAACAATGCAAAAACCACCTACTGTAATAGCCATGTCTGTCTGTCTGTTCACATGCAAGTTGTACAAATTTACCTTGTGAGCAGTTATATTAACTTATGTACTTTTTTCAGTTGTGCGCACTGAAGCAAGTACACCTCACTACATGACATGGGATGGGGCGGTGTCAGAGGACCAAGTATTACTCTAGCAGAAAGGTATGATGTTAGATCGATTGAATTCACTAATAATGATACTCTTTACTTATTCAGTACGGTTGTGATGATAGAGTTTATTTATTCAATACTATACAATATAAGCATTGATACCTCACTGTACCAAAATGCTAAGAGTCTGTCTTCTACCTCTGCTCCATCACATGCTTGTCTCTGCAGGTGCATCAAGTCTTTTGTGAACCTCAATCACAGCAGCTCACTTCTCCTGCTTCTTGAAATCGTTGTGGGTAAGTGACATAATGTTCACAAAAATAAAAAATAAAAGCAGCTTAACTTATATAGAAATGTGTGAAAGGAGGCTCATTGATACTTTATCTTACAGTGATTAAACATTTTCTTAGTATTTCCATTGCACTAAACACAATTTTACAGCTGCATCATCTAAAGATTAGAAGGATTCAATATTTCTCTGACACTATAATTTATCAGCAAAGCATCACAATGATCTGCTATCTATCATGTTTGAATGCAGAGAACAATTTTAGCTTGAGCATTCAGCACAGATTTTAAATTCCCGTTGGATACGTCATAGAAAAATGTTTACAGACCCTCCATATCTAACAACAAGCAGAAAAATAAAAATCTTTTCATCAATGGTGTTGGAATCTGCTGTCTATGAAAGCAATTTCAACCACATGGTATTGCCAAATGGTATTTAAAAACATATTTTATGTACACTGCTAGTATACATAATTACATTCAACTATTACTGTTATGACTCATGTTGCAGAAATACATAATAAACAAAATTTGATGAAGTGACTAGAAAATTTGAAAATACTCCAAGCTTCAAACCAGCTGACCAAGTTTACAAAAGCACTCAAATGTTATGTTATGTATAATTTTCTTACTTGTTAAAATGCAGAGTGGCTGCCCATATGCCAAAAAAGTATTTCAATCTTTTATGACATCTTTCACTTGTCCACTGCGTTAGTATTAAAGCTTTATCCGCCTTTACTTTACTTTGACATATACTATTTTACTAATCTTCTTATGCAGCTGGAGCCGATCCCAACAGTCATCAGGGGCAAAGCAGGAACAAAACAAGAGCAGGGTGCCAGCCCATCACAGCAGTCTACACAAATGTAATGAAATTGAAGCTACCATATATTTAGCAAAAAACAATTTAGGTAAAGAACTATTGGATTATGTTTGGAAAAATTAATGAAACACTCTTAATGCACTGATTTCTCAAGTGTGAACATTCTTAACCAAATACTTCATGGAAGCAATCTTTGCTTTAATTCCCTCAGTCAGTCTCTTTGGATGAGCCTCTATCATTTTAGCACAGTTGGATTTTTCCATTTCATCTGACTGTTCTTCGCAGAAGAGTTCAAGCTCAGTCAGATTATGAGGGGATTTCTCATATACAGCCCTCATTAAGATCTGACTGTTTAATTCCAGAATACAGCTCTGCCATACTGCTCGTGGATCACCTGGTTGTAAGCTTTTTCATGTTGAAAGACAAAATTCTTCTTTATGTCAGTTTTCTATAGGATAGTATCAGAATGTATGACAAAAAATCCCTAATATTTGAGCTATTCATTCTTCCCTTTATCTAACCAATAGCTACTGTCCCCGCTAAGAAGAAGCAGACCCACGGCATGATGTTGTCACTATCATGCTTGGCAGCAGGTATTGTTGTCTTTAGGTGGTGGACTTTAGGCAATGGATTTGGGCCAAGCAATTTTTTGGACTAAAGTGAAATTTATCTGGGTCTCGCTAGGCCATAAGATACAGTAGTATCTAATGAATGTGTCTTCTTTCATAACTTAATTAGGATTAGATATTCCCTTTTTGTGAGACGTAGTTTATGTTTTGTCATTCTACTCCACAAACATAGACAATTGCTATAATATGAAGAATGGGAGTGTAGGTGCCACAAGAGAAGGACATGCATCTTGGCCAGGATGGAGGATGATTTCTTGCCTGGGCCAGGAAGCCATAATGGATAGACAGGGTGAACGTGCATGCCAGAAGCTGTTCGTCTCTCTACACAAAAGGTGGCATTGTTTCTCATGAAAGAATCCTATCAGTACACCTGTAAGGTGTTCTGGGAATTGTATTCCAGAAATACAGCACTGTCAGGGTCTTTGGTTACTGGCAGATGACATTCCCGGAGGAGGACTCTCTTGCTTTCCATACCACCTGGAAGTACTCAAGGTGACTTAGGTATGACACCAGGAGCAGTTTCAGTCAGAGTCAGGAGACAACAGGCCATACTGTACTGAAAGGGGAAGGAGAGTATTTTGTATTTGTGTATTGTGGCTTGTACTTCTGGGTTGGTGACAGAACAAAATCTTTTATTTCAACCCTGAATTATGTTGGTTGATATTGTTTCTGCATTTTGGAGCTCAGTGGCGCCCCCTTTTAGTCACAGGAGTTTGCTTTAAACAAATTCATCCTTGAGCTTACTTATTGGCCGATAACAGTTCTGGAGAGATGTGCTAATCCTTACAGTGTTCTAATACTGCTTAATGATGGTCTTGGCATGCATAATGCCTTCAAAATCCTATTCTATGCTTCTCCTGGACTGTAATTTTCAACAATGAGATACCAATGACCATTTATTAGACTTCTTGAGGACTATTGGTATATTTTTGCAATATGCACCCAAGACCCTTCAGAGAAAGAGAAAGAGAACTTGTTTTATTTTGGGACAATCAGGCAGGTGTTTTAAGCTGAAGGCAAATTACGTTTAGTGAACACAGTTACAACTTTCATTATAGGCACGCTTATTCAACTATTATTTTAAATGACTTTTTTTTCTGAAACCAAATCATTTGCTTTACAAATTGAAAAAAATGTTTGACATGATTAGTCTTGATTTCAGCATTTATATCAACAAAACCTGAAATGTCAATAAATGTCAGTTTAAAAGGTCCTGTACGTTTTTTCTAACAACAAGAATAGCAACAAGCAGAAGACTGATTATACAGCCAGTGATGAGGCTACAACACAATAAAACAAGAGACTTGGTTTTCTATAAAAAACATTCATACAAACCCAGCCCCAAATTATATAAAGCTAATCTGAAAAATGATGGATATGTAAAATTCCAATAGCGTGTAGCACAATGGCAGAGTAGTTAGGCGTGCTTCTTGAGGTTCAAACTCTGACTCACTGACTGCCAGTATGGAGACCCCTGTATGGGGTCCTTCCAAGGTATGCTATGTTTCCCCCATTTCTGTTAATTTATTTGAAGTTCTTCAATACCCTTGTTCTGTAATAATAAGCATGGGTGTGTGCATGAGGATACTCTGTGATGTTCTGGCCCACTGTTGAGGACTGGTTCCTGCTTAGTATCTGATACTAATGAGATAGGTTCAGGTTCTTCCTGGAACCTTATACTGATTGTGAGAGATGGCCGGCAGTTTATCCCAGCCAACACCCTAAGGTCGCTAGATAGTGTCCTCCCTGCAACATTGAGGTGCCCCAAATTCCCGCGGGGCATCATGGACAATGGAGTTTGGCTTCACAGCCCTGCTGGATACCGTGGGGGCCGCCAGGGGATGCTGCAGGGAGGCACAGGGATTTATATTTTCCTTATAGCCCGGAAGTACTCCCTAGTCACGGGGACAGAAGAAATTAAGTACTTCCGGGCTGAAGAAAAGAAGAGTTTTCATCTGACCCGGAAGTGCTATGGAATCGCATGTAATAAGGGACAGATGCACTTCCGGGTTAGGCACTATAAAAAGGACTGTGGGAAACCCAGCAGAGAGAGCTGGAGTTGGGAGGGAGTGTAACAGCTGCTGGGTGGAGAGGAGGATTGATTTATTGTTATTATTGTTGATTATTGTATTATTATTGAGTGTTGTGGAGGTGGAGGTGCTTTGTGCACAGTATCTAAAGAAATTAAATTCATTTCTGATACTTTTACCTGGTGTCTGGATGTGTTGTCTGCAGGTATGGAGGCGCAACAGCACCCCGTACTGTCACATGATCCAAGTGGAACACTTTCAATGGATCAGAATGGCAGCACAATGTACAATGTTGCCTTCTCAAGGCAACTGGACCCGAGTTTAATTCTTGACAATGGTGCCTTCTGTGTAGAGTTTTACTTTTTACAACATGCTTATGTGGGCTTCATTCCACAATCCAAACGTGTGGTTAAAGTTTAGAAGTGACCCAAATTTGGCTAAGTGTGTGTATCCTATATATGCAAAAGCATCTCATGATGGACTGGCATTGCATTTAGCACTTATTCCGTTTTTTCATGTAGTGCCCTTATAACAGATAGCAAAATCACATAGATCTTTCTATAGTAACGTAAATATAGCTCTACAAGTCTAAAAGCAGAATGACTGAGAAGTGGTTGGCATTGCTATCTCATGGATTCAGTGCCCTAGATCCAAATCCTTTGCCTGATTGTTGTCTGTGTGGGGTTTACATGTTCACCCTGTGTCCACCTGACTTTTTCTCCAGGTTCTCCAGTTTTCAGCCCAGTGGCAAGAGTGTTAAGTTGATTGGCAAATCCAAATTGGTTCCATGACTATGTCAGAGACTGGCCTGCTACTCAGGGAGTGCTCCTGACTTGCATCCAGTTCTGCAAGTTTGAGAATATAAATTTTAGTTATACAGTTTGAAAGTGGGAGGTTTATCACTTAGTTTTTACACATTTTACAAACTGGTGGGATGTACTTAACTATGAAATGCATAGTAGCCTTTCCTTTTTGCTAACTTTGTGTGAAAGTGAATGACAGACATGGTGAAACAGGGCGTGGGACGTACAAAATAACGCATTCATTGGCTAGCCCAGAGAGGTCTCACCCCAACCCGGCTAGTCCCCCAACTACTACCTGCAGGCTTTGGCCTTGGCCTTAGCAGGTCCAAAATGGGGAAACTGGCTTTTAAAGTTCAAAATGGCAAAAGAGTCCAAAGAAATATCAAAAAATGCTGAACAAGTGCAAGAATTGTCAGTCTGGGACTTGTACAGACAAACCTGAATGAAGAATCTTAATAAATTAAGATATTTACTAACAATAAACACATTTTTAACAAAATATTCAAAATTGAAAAGAGTCAAATCCTAAGGTGAACAAGTCCAAATTCCACACTCTTTAAGTAAAACCAAAGACAGTAGCAATAAATTAGAAAAAACAGTAAATCCAAAGGAAACTTAATACTTACAAAACAGACTCCAACCAAACTCGGTTATAGTCAGGCCAGGTTTTCTCCCTGGCTAAAGTTTAAAGTGTTTCTTTTTGGTTTCTTTGTTCTTCTTTCATTATTATTCATTGTTTCCATTGTCTTTTTATACTGCTGCACTGTTCATTTATTACTTGTTTAATTATGCATTATGTGTTAATTTTATTCTGTTTGGTTATTGTGTAGTATCAATCTGTGTCTTGCTATTCTGCTATGTTCCTTGTATTTTGTGACAGAGAAAGCTAGGAATTAAAGTCTGGATAGGTCATCTGAATGTGATCTGGTGGATTTTGGAGGCTCTATGAGTATTATGTTTTCTTTGTTTTTGATCTATAGCCATTTTTGGCTTACTTTGCTTTGCTTCTTAGGATTTTGTATTCAGAGTAATTTGCTTTGGATTGCCTTGTGCTCAACTCTTTTCCCTTCCTTTTTTGCTCTATTGGAATATTTTGCTACTTTTTTACATTCTTGTGGATAAATCCTTTTCTTTTTATATAAGGAGTTGTGGGACTTCTCTCTGCAAGATGGAGTTTCATGGTTCTCCCTCTTGTGCAGTTGTTATTTTAGGATTTCAAGAATATTCTGAACTTTTGAAGCCAAAGACTCATTTGTCCTGGAGTGGGACAAAGACAGCCTATACACAGCCTTGGAGTGTTGCCTTTTCAGGGTAGTCTAGTGAGGATACCAACATGCGTTTGTCTCACTTTTGGAGGTCTCACAAATTTTGTCATTTGTATGCTGTTGCAATCATAACAAACTCAAGGCACCATTGCTGAGCTTGCTTCTGTCTGAGAATACGAAGTAAAAAGGAGCATCCAGTAACAGTGATGTTAGGGTGGCCCTGCCTCCTGGGCCTCCACTCACAAAATACAGGTAATAGATTCACAGTTAATGGGACAGAATGCAAATACCAAATAATGAACATATCTAATAGACCTAATTTAAAAACATGAAAAAGAATAGTACAAAACTAACAAAAACAACAAGCAAACAGTTAATAAATACAAGCCAGGGAAAAAACTGGCTGTAACAAGATAACTATCATGCACTGAAAGTGGAGGTGAAAATACAAAAAAGATTTTTCAAACTTTTTAGAAAGAACAGGCTGCACCAGTTCAGACAGGGTAAGGTTAATTCAGTTATTAAGGTTGTCTAGTTTGATTCAAATCACCTTCCTCATCTTACTGCTTTTTCCATTCCCCGCCTTCTTTTCCATTTCTGCGCCAGTCCAATTTGCTGCCTTTCTTTCTCCTCATCATCTTCTCCTTGTTTGCTATGCTTTCTCTGATTCCTTGGAAGTAAATGTGTTGCCAAGGAGGGGAGAACACAGGGGTTTCCTGCAGAGCCCGATTTAATTCTCTTTCCTGTTCATTATTCATTCCTAATTGGCACTGTGATTGTTTAATTAAATTGGCTTTTCTAATTCATCTAATTACCTAATTTGTGTACTAATTTTAATAAAATTCTGCAACCTGTTTTTGTGGCCTGATGTCTTTTTGAATTTAGAGGAAGCTGCTTGAAAGAAGCAAAAAACGTAAAGAAAGTGTCAGGGATTGCACATCTTTTTCCATGTTAAATTATGTTAGCTATTCTGCTTTTTTCATCTTTCCATAATAACAAAAAACCTTTGCTACAATGGTCACAGGAGCATTTTTCTCCTTTAATTAATCTACAGTGGCTACAGTCCTTGAATAAAAAATATATTCAGTATATACTTACTACATTATACAAGAAGCACCTTGAGGCCCCAAATGACCAGAAGAGTGCTGGCTGTTGTTCAGCCTTATGTTGAAGGTCTAAAGTGAGGCACAGCCTTGCCCATTCTGAAGAGGTCATTATGGTCAGATGTTATAATCCAATATTTTTAAGAGGTGCTTTTCTTGACAGATGTAATTGAAGAAGATGATAAGGGTATGAGCTTTTACTTATTAGCATCAAATATCCCTTAAATGAGCCTGAAGCGTGCCTTAGTTTGTATAGGATATCCCAAAAAATAAATTGGTGAAGTTGCTGGAAGAAAAGAGTGGATGCTAGCTGGAAACAGGAATTTATGTTGGGTTATTGCCTTGTTCAAAATTGGTGCTGCTTTGAACCCAGTACTGCCTAGATAAAGTTGTGCCCCCCAGCACCGTGCACTGGATAAAAGAGGTGTAAGAATATTATGTTAATTACCCTTAGCTATGTCAAGGGCAGACTGGGTACTACATGCTAGAAATTTCTGTAGAGATGTTGCTTTCTTTACTCTGCATCCTCTCCTAAATTAATGAGCAAAGCAATGCAAGCAATAAAATAAAAAATCAAGATATATATTGTATTTTGTTTCTCTTGAAATCCGTACCACTCAAACATGAAGAAATGTGCTTGGTTCGTGCATTAATTCCACATGTGCCTGCCTGTCATTTAGTTTTTTTAACAAGTGAATCAAAAAAACTAAAAGTTGTCTGTGATGGACGGCCGGCAGCTCATCCCGGCCAACACATTTAAGATGCTAGATGGCGTCTTCCCTGCAGCATGGAGGTGCCCTGGATTCCTGCAGGGCACCATGGGAGATGGAGTTCGGCTTCACAGCCCTGTTGGGTGTCATCGTGTGACACTGCAAGGAGACGCAGGGTTTTTTTATTTTCCCTGTAGCCCGGAAGTACTCCCAAGTCATGGGGACGGAAGAACAGAAGTACTTCCAGACTGAAGAAGAATATAAGTCTTCATCTGACGTGGAAGTGCTATTGAATCACATGGACAGAAGAACAGGAGCACTTCGGGTCAAGGACTAAAAGGACTCAGCAAGCTGAGCCGGAGTTGGGAGGGAGTGTGACAGAGCTGCTGGGAGGAGAGGAGGATTGTAATATTGTATATTTGATTATTGATTTGTGTATTGTGGTGGTGGAGGTGCCTAAAACACAATATATTTCAAAAGAAAATAATTAAAAATATTTCTAGTGCTTTTACTTGATGTCTTGGATGTTTGTCTGTGTGGTTTGAGGAGCAACAGTGCCCTCTAGTGTCACATTGTCATATCTTTAACTACAATAAGATGGCATCTAGGATGAGTTTCTTTTTCGACAACCTTGGAAGAAAATTTCTCATGTTTATATATGAGAATTTTTTTTGGTAATTCTCACCTTTGTGTACATTGTTGGGTCTGCCGTTTTTGTGAAAACTCTGGTAGCAAGATACTAAGAGCTCCCTCAGTCCACAGTGTGCCACCTTGCATGTTCTCCTTTCCCTAAATCAGATTGATGCAGATGGTTTACGTTGTATTACAAGTTCTTTGAAAACATTGCAATGCAATCTTAATCAAGTTTATATATGTTTAGGTAGCCAAAATAATTGGAACAGTGACAGACACGTGTGTGTGATAAGAAATTAACTATTTTAATGTTCATTCATGCTGTATAAGGCTATCTGTGGCTTTTGGGGGTAGGACAGTAGGGATACTCCATCATAATGCTGGGCTGATAGCCCATTAGTAAGACAAAAAAACAGGACTTAGATGCCACTTTGCATAGCCTTGATGGTAACAGTATTGAAAAAATGAGTGGCAGTTCTAGAGTTAAAGACTATTTTTTCACCACTCTGCTGGAAAAAGAAACCATAAAACTTGATATTAGGGAAATGAAGATGCAAAGTGAGTGCAGTATGCTTGTTGTATAAATTTCAAGCAGGGTGTCTTCTGTATATCTTTTCTGAAAAAAATTCATTGGGATTTGTCTTGTTTGAAAACAATGTCTCAAAGCACCATGTTATGCTTTTTATAGAATTAGTGCCAATATTCACATATACAGAGTCCTCAGTTTAGAAAGTTAATATAGCAGAGGCTATTGCTCACGAGCTGGGTGCCCATTATGACATAATGTAACCAATCAAATGGTAAATCCAGTCTTGGATAATCATCAAGCTGATGAACCTTTGATGAGCCTATTCAAACCATTTCCTCAGTACTTAGTTGAAGCTCCTTTGTCAATGATTACAGCCTGCTTGTATGACACAACCAGCATCACATACCTTGATTTGGGGATTTTCCACCATTCTTCTCTCCTGATCCACTCAAGTTCTTTCAGGTTGGATGGAGAGTATCAATGAACAGCTATTTCTGGTCTATCCAGAGATGATCAATTGGGTGCAAGTCTGGGGTCTACCTGAACTCAAGGACATTACCAGAGTTGTCACTAATGCCCTCCTGTGCTGTCTTTACTTTGTGTGTAGGGTTCTTGTCCAGTTGGAAGATGAACTTTCTACCCATTCTTTGGGCCAGTACACCCTGGACCTCGAAACTCTGTTATTATAAGAATATCTCTGTATGTTGCTTCATTCAGCTTTCCATCAATCCTGACTAGTCTCCCAATCCCTGGCACTGAAAAACAACCCCATATCAGGATGCCGCTAAAACGATGCTTTATCATTAAAATGTTGTTTTGATTTTCTCCACATTTGACAGTTGGAATTGAGGCAAAATAGTTCAATCTTGGTTTCATCAGACTGGAGAATCTTGTTTCTTATTGTCTGAGAGTTCTTTAGGTGACTTTTTGCAAACTTCAAGTGGGCTTTCATGTGTTGTCTGGCCACTCTGCTGTAGAGTCTATTTTAGTGGAGTGTTGCAGTGGTTGTTGTCCTCATGAAAGTTTCTCACAATTACACACAGGTTTTCTAGAGCACAGCCAGTAAAACCATAAGGTTCTTAATCACCTTTCTTACCGAGGTCATTCTCCCACAATTGCTCAGTTTGCCTGGGCGGCCAAATCTAGGAAAATCTATGGTTGTTCCAAATTCATTCCACTTAAGAAATATGACTTCATGGCTTGATTTTTAGTTAGATACATATTTTCAACTGTTGGATCTTCTACGGGAAGGTTTGTGCCTTTCATAATCATGTCCAACCAAATGAATTGACGAGAGATGAACTCCAAACAAGATGCAAAAACATCTCAATGATATAACAAAGTGTGAAAAAAATGAAGAAATCTGAATATTTTCGGAAGGCATTGATGCAGCTCAGTCTGAAAAATTCCTGTGCTGAGCATGTTAATGATCAACTATAGCAGAGGTCAAGTGGAGTGAGCCTTCTGTGGAGAAAAGATATGTACGCATTCACAAGTGTTTCTTTGTCTCAACGGGCTAATATAGCTGCTTTCCGCTCACCATATTGTTCTACAGTTAAGTCCCTGATTTAGGCTTGCCATGTGAGTGGCTCCAATGACAAAAGAGCCCAGTTATATTTTTGCAGTGACACAGATTTGCGAAGACAGATGGCATGAGCAGCACATTGTTCTGGGTGAGGTTCTCTCAGGGCAGATCTAAAGTGAAATGAGTCAGATAAGGAGAAAAGACACCATTATGGTCAGAAAGCTGATTAGTCACTGAAGCCGAGGGAGTTCTACTTGGCCTTGCAAGTTCCATGCTCTCTCCATGGAATTAGTAACCAAGTTTGTGGGGATAGCTTGGAATAGGAGAACCACCCATGTAAAGAGAGCAAGGTTACACAACCATACAATCCACCTTATTCAAAAGATTAATCACTCCCATAAAAATTCAATGACTGTGGATTCCCAGTCCAAAGTGTATGCTAATATGTAACGTAAGAGGTACAGTGGTACCTCGGTATACGTTCTTAATCTGTTCCAGGTCCTTGGACTTATACCAAACAGGACGTATACCAAACTAATTTTTCCCATAAGAAATAATGGGAAAATGATTAATCCGTTCCCATGAAAAAAAAAATCCTATTGTTATTGGCATATTATACATTGATGGGGTTGTATAAAATAATTGAAACACTGCTTAATACTAAAATACATAAATACAAAAGCAATTGATGAAATAAATGAAAATTTAACCTCACTTTACTTTTTAATATCATCTTTGTTTTTCACAATTGTAGATACCATCGTTCTCGGCAAACGGTATGCAACAGCCATGTCCTGGATATGCATGCCACCTTCATACTTTTCAACAATCAATTCAAATTTACGTGAAAAAACATAAAATCACGTTGTGATGATGCAAGTTTGCTGTATGTTTCCATCTGCTGTTGGGGAGCTCTTGAACCCAACACCGTCGGTAATGTGCCTCATTGGTAACAAAAAAGCAAGAGGATGGTGAAAAGTGCAAATTTTTATTAAAACAATCAACAAAACAAGGTGTTCAAATTAAAGTGCAGTCTCCAAAGTTCCAATAAATAATCCATAAAATCAGAAGTGAAACATGGAGGTTAAAAACAATAGAAAAAAAGTCTTCTTAAAAACGAGGTTAAAATACAGCAGGAAGCATTCTTTAAAAACAAAAAAAACAAGAAGAAGCCCGGTGCCTTTTACCTGGCGGCCCCTGCTTCTCAACAGGAGTCGGCCTACTTCAGCCATCTTCATGCATGCATATGCACTTAGGTGAGAAACGCCCACATCACGAATCACCCTCAGAACCGCTTCAGCCACAAAACCACCATGCCCCTTCACCAAGCCATGAGCGCGGTGATTATTTATTTTAAAACTGGGCTTTGACAGGAGCTGTGGACCCGCTATACCACACACGTGAAAATTCACAGAGAGTTATAGCGTGGGTTGTTCACTGAATGCTAGCAACTGGCGCACTGACGCCGTGGGCAGTCGGGCTTTGTCTCGAGAGGTAAATAAGGGTAGCACGCGAGTCGTATTTCAAACAAAGGTCGTATACCAAGCAAAATGTTTTGTGTCCAAACAGGACGTATACCAAGTTGGACTTATTCCAAAGCAGATGTATACCGAGGTACCACTGTTATTCGATAAAATGTAAATATTTGGGGTGGGAGCTTCTTAGTGTAGCACTTATTTAGAACCATTTAGATCAAGTGTATAGTATGTCTACTGTTTGCTCATACAGTGGATTTCATTTTAATTCTACAGTAAATTGTAATTTCATTATTAGCTTTTTAAAACTCATTGAGATATTGCTTACTATGATACAGTAAGTGAAATACAATACAGAGCTTGCTGTTTACACACACAAATATCCATGTTCCTGTTTGTATTTTAATCATTTGAACATTATGTATATACAATTACTGAAATGTACATTTCAAGTGAAGCATGTGAGGTAAAAACAAATACATTTAAGATCAAAGAAGGTTAAGTCAATTAGAAACATATCCCCAAACCTTCCACTCAATATTTGGTGGGAGCTAATTTAGCAACAGTTACAAGTACAAGTCTTACTAGATAAGTCTCTACTAACTGTACACCCGAGACAAAAAGCTTTTCTTCCATTTCGTCTTTGCAGACATACACAATTTCTGTCAAGTTGCTTTGGGATTATTGATGGACAGCAATTTTCATGTCTTGCAACACTTTTGTTTTTTGGTTTCAAGTCAAGACTTTGATTGGACCACTCAAGGACATTCCTTTCACATTGCACATTGCCCTGCACAGCTTTGGACTTTTGTTTTGGCTCATTATCCTTTTGAGTGGGGATTTTTTTTTGTCCCAGTTGTAGTTCTTTAGCAGAGTGAAGCAAATTGAACTGTAGTGCTTCCTTGTACTTTGCTGCACTGATTTCCCCTTGATACTGACAAGCTTCCCAGACCATGTGAATGCATAACAGACAGTAGTAGGTATGGCGTTACCTGAGTTGAGTGATCCACAGTTTGTATTTGTGAGAAGTTTAATATTTTCCCCAAACTTTTGCTAGGGTGTCTTATCTGATGACCGCACCTTTGGTCACCTTTTTGCAGTATCAATTTACTTTAATTTCAGCTTCAGTGCACTCTGTATTACTGTGGTGAAAATAAAAAAAAGACACAAAAAGAACAAAAGCAACACAAACAGTGGCAGCAACATTTTAGTACCAGTTTAAACAGAAAAAAATAATGTAAAATTAAAATCACCAGACTTACAACAAGCTGCAAAGTCACCAAGCTATTCTGACAATGAGAGCAATGGTCTTATAGTAGAGTCCGCAAGGATATGCTTCATTCACTTGACTACACAGTCTGCAGGAGAACCTGTCTTTTGTTATGAATGCTTGGAAAAACGATTTTCAGAATTTTTTTTTTGTTGTTGTTTTTTGTAATTTCATGGCTAAATAAGCATTACACAGATAAGCAATTTTTCCGTTTTTTGAGCTGTTAACTTTTATAAATGTATTCATCTTATAATACATTTTTCTAATGAGTGTTGTTGTCATATATATATATATATATATATATATATATATATATATCTACATATATACACACACATATATACACACACATACATACATACACACACATATATACACACAAATACATATATATATATACATACATACATACACACACACATATATAAACATATATATACATATACATACATATCTACATATATACACACACAGAAGTTTATTTTTGAGAGTATGGGTTTCTATTACTCTGGTGCATTTTTTGGTGTATGGTTATTTTGCATTATAGTGTTTCTAGAACACAGTGCTTATTTTGTGGTGCCATGGTGTTATTTTTTTTTTCCATATGGGTTTTGCCATGTTATAATTCCCATTGCTGGGATTCAGATATCGCCGGATCTTTAGTCATTAGTTATATAATGAAACGCCTACATACAGTTGTGAGAGTTCATTAAGTATCCAATATAATGTGACTTTCTCTCTCGAATTTCTAGTTTTCAGTCTTATTGTTTTTACTTTGACTTTTTTTTAACAATTATCAGTTAGGCTTTGGTACAAACTTTTAGTCTTCTAGGTTTTGAATTATTTCTGGTTTTGACTGTGTTTCATCTCCTAGTCCTCTTCCATCCTTTGGGCATAACTGATTAAGAAAAAAAACAAGAGCCTTTAGGCAGCCAGGAGTCTAATGCATGAAAGAACTAATCTTTTGATGAAATCAACACACAAACTAAAGCTAAGGTCTTGGTCAAACAAAAACCATTATGAATGTATTTTTTATTGTTTTATCAAAGGGAAAAAGTCAAATGTGCATGTTTATTAGGGATACATCATTTTAAAATGGCAATGTAGTTTTTTTGGGATTGCATTGTAGTGGCAGAGTCTTCCATGAAGGCAAAATGGGAGTGAGACCCACAAATGACAGGCCAGGATCTTTGCTATCCTGCCCAAAAGAAGCACACTTTAACCAGTCAGGCAACAAATAGTATCTGCTGGTGTCAAATACAACAGGCCCCAAAAATGGGATTTGCCAAACAACTCAAAATGTTCAAAATTATAACACAAAACCCACAAGAGGAGGGATGACCATACATTCTTGGCTTGTATTAAAAAAGTAAAACATAACACTTTTTAAATTAAAGATTTATTTAAAGAAAAATAGAAAAACACAGGGAATTGATCTAATAAGCAAAAACTAACAAACAAATTTGCCTAAAAAGGCAATTGGCAACAAACAAATCCAATAACACAAGTGAGATTTTAGAATCCTTAAAAGAGTGCAAGAAAATAACAAAAATCAGTACATCCAATGAAAGTAGCAATACTCAACAGACAGCTATTATAACTATAAACAAATTATCCTGATCCTTCTCAGCCCACTTAAATAGCCAGAAGGAGGGCTCAGAAGTCATGACATCGGGGCAGTCCCACCTCATGGGGCTTCACCCACGAAGCACACAGAACATAAGAATATTTAAAGAGACAGTACACAATTGCAGAATTAAAATTGAAACTCATAGAAATAACATAAAGACATGAAAAATAACAACTCAACATTAACAAAAACATCAAATAAACATAGAATACGTATAAATTCACACTGATACTTAGCACTGCACATCACCAAGACTGCATGACTAACAAAAGAAGTCATACCATAAACCACAAGTAGGCCTAAGAAAAGCAAACAGTCAGGGAGATGCATATGATTTAACCCTATCTTGAATTTTAGCAGGCTTTTGATATGCTACTGCATAAAAACTAAAAAAATGGGAAAACACTGTGTGTAGGTAGGTACAAAATTGGTTTAAAAACAAGAAGCAAAGAGCTATGGTGGGGGAATTTTTCTCTGAATTAGACGATGTTAAAAGTGGTGTCCCTCAAAGGTCAGTGCCATATGTTGTAGCTTTTTTAATATTAATAAGTTAATAAGTAAGAAAATAATGAATAAGCTGGGAGTTTGCTGATGATACCAAAGTAGGTGGAAGGGTAGATAATCAAGATTTAGCTGAATTGGTGCAGAGTATCCTGAGCAACATTCAGGCCTGGAGAGATCTGTAGCAAATTTAATGTAAGTAAATGTAAGGTGTTATACATAAAACGTAAAAAGGTTAGATTTGAATATGCAATGGGAGGTCTGAAATTTGAAAGTATCCATCATGAGAAGGACCTAAGAGGTATAGAGAATTTGTCACTGTTTACATCAAGACAGCATACAGAAGTGATCATGAAGACCAATGGGATATTAGGTTATATATCATGATGAGAGGAGTAGAAGTCAATAGATGTTATGCTTAATTTATATAACACACTAGTGAAGCCTCAGCTATAGTATTGTGCTCAGTTTTGGTCTTCGAAAAAGATTCAGCAGACCTACAGAAAATCCGTAGCTGATGATGGGCCTGTGGGGTATGAACTTTGAGGAGAGACTGAAGGATTTGAACCTTTTCAGTTTGAGCAAACAGAGATTAAGAGGCAACATGATTAAAGTGTTTAACTTATAAAGGGTTTTAGTACAGTGGATCCCAGCTGTAACCTCAAAGTAGATTCTTCCACAAGAACACAAAGACACAGTTGAAAACTTGTTATGAACAAATTTCACAAAAATTTTAGATGTTTTTTCTTCACACAAAGGTTTACGCATGGAATAAATTGTCAAGAAGTGGGATAGAGAGTAGGACTTTGGAGACCTTCAAATCTCGACTTGATGTTATTTTGGAAAATCTAAAGTAGGTGAATAGGACTGTCGAACTTGTTGAGCTGAATGGCCTGCTCTCATCACAGTTGTTATAAGGTTCTAATGTTGTAACAGCATGATAGTAATATACCCAAAATGGAAGACTGCAGACAGAGGCAAATAAAATGGTGCTGCAATAATGTAACAATTGCAATGGTAAAACATTCATAAAAATAAAAAATAAATGTACCAAAGTCTAAAAGAGAAATCAAAATGTGTTTCTAATGCATTCCTAGCCCTTGCACAGTCTTGCTAGTAATACGCACCTAAAACAGTGCTGAAAAAGAAAACAAAAGCAAGCACAGTGAACACAAAAGAAAATTGTCCGAAATTTGAACTCTGTAAAATAAGCAAGGGTAGCAAGAACAATCATGACCAGGAGAGACACGACCACAGCAGAGACTCTTTCTGCTTTTCAAATAAACTCTATTCTTATTTGATACTTTTGGTTTTCTCACGCCTTATTTTATGTTCAAGTCTCATTCCCAGAGCTCAATTGAATTTCTTATCCGCTTCCTCTTTGTTTGACCATTAAGCCAGAAAAGAAGACTGACCTCAAACATTAATATGGATAAAGTGATTTAACTTCCTTTTCTTCTGCACTCCAAAGGATCCTGAATGAATGGAAGATATATTTTGTTTCATTTTATATTTGTTTCATTTTGTCAGCTCTTTTTTTTGAACTTCCTTGTCTCCTTGGTGAATGGAAATTCACTTTTGTGTTGAAATATCTTATGAAGACTTGTGAACATATTCCACAATTAACAGAACAACATTAAGTGTACAAAGACTGAGTTTATTCATCTCATCGTGTGTGTGTGTGATTGGAAAGTGTATATTATAAATGGATGAAAATATACATGTAATGTCTTAAAGGGAGTGTTCCACAAAACCAATAATGGTAATATTTAAGGTCCTTCTAGGTCCACATTGTTGACGAGATTAATTAAATAATAATAATAATACATTTTATTTATTTGTAGGTGCCTTTCTAAACAATCAAGGACACTGAACAATAGATAAAACACACATTATGAACAAAACTAAAATACAAAATTTAAAATCAGACAGAGCAATTGTAGTCAAAGAGAAAAGGGAATGTTAAATAAATGAGTTTTAAGTTTAGATTTGAAAAGTGAGAATGATTCCATATTTCTAAGCTCATATGGTAGTGAGTTCCAGAGCTGGTGGTAAGACTAACGAAGGGGACAGTCAAGTGGATGGAAGAATAGGATCTAAGGGTGTGGGAGGGAATAGCAACATGGAGGTCAGACGGATATAGAGGGGCAAGGTTGTGGAGAGCCTTAAATGTTAACAGAAGAAATTTGAGTTGAATGCGGAACTTAACTGGAAGCCAGAGAAGCTGCTGCAAGACGGAGTGGTATGGTGAATAGTGGGGTTCTAGTAATGATGCGGCAGCTGAATTCTGGACCAATTGAAGCTTATAAGGAGATTTACGAGAAAGACCAAATAAAAGGGAATTGCAATAATCCAGACGAGAAGTGACCACGCTATGGACAAGGATAGCAGTGGTGTGGGGAGTGAGGAAGGGGCAAATACATTAATGTTACCCTGGTAGAAATATGCAGACCGGGAGATGTTACTGATGTGGGAGTACTATCAAGTATGACACCTAGACTGTTAACCTGTGGGAAGGGAAAACAGAGGAATTATCAATAACAAATGAAAATGATCAGTTTGGATAATGTTGATTTTGTACTAATGAGGAGAACCTCAGTTTTGTCACTATTTAATTTAAGAAAATTTGAAGAAAACTAGGATTTAATTTCTGCTTTGCAATGAATAAGCGAGGAAGGTGGAAAGGAAAAAGAAGGTTTGCTAGTGAGGTAGAGCTGGTTGTCATCGGCATAACAGTGGAAGCTAATGTTATATTAACGAAAGATTTTGCAGAGGGAAAGGAGGTAAATAATGAAAATGAGGGGCCCCAGGACAGAGCCCAGGGGCACACTTGAAGTAACAGTGGTGGGTTGGGATGTAAAAGTTTTAAGATGAACAAACTGAGTGCAGCCTGAGGATCTAAAGGTGCAGGTCACCTTATCCTTATCACTCTTAGTCAATTTATTTAAAAATGAATCTTTGTGCTTTCTAGGGAGGCTTACAACAATCTGGATATTATCTACAATTATTTGGAGCCAATCGTCGATTTTTATTTACTTTGACAACATGGTCAGCCATTTGACCATCATTTCAGCCCTAGAATCCAGTGATAGTCCTTACCCCATTCCACTTTTCTTTCATGTTGTTCTGCTGTTACTTGAGCTCAAGAATGTCTCCATAGTGAGATTTCTCTTCACACAGTTGCTTCCTCATTTCTGACTGCACTTGCTTAATTTCCTCCTGATCTCCAGACCTGAAGGCCATATTGTTCTTATTCAGTAGGGCTTTTAGGTCCTTTGTGATCCATGGTATAGAGTTGAGAAAGCAGCACACTGAGGAGTTGGTCTCGTCCGATGCGAGATGGACGCCTGAAGTGGAGCTCCGCTAGCAGTGGTGCTATTTTTCATATTATTTGCTTATTATTCTGAGATATCCTGTATTTATTCAACCCGAGAGGGACCGCTACAGTATATGTAAACACATATAAACATGGCCAACAAGAAGGGGGTCCAAAAGAATCGAAGACTAAAGCTACATCCAAGCTGCGATCAGCAAGCCCTAGTTCGAGATACGGCCTCTCAGAGACAGACCTGGATCAGATGGGCGAAAGCAGACTCCTCGGGACCACGGTCCGCTACATCGTCGCCGGCTGAGAGCGAAAAGGGAGCGAAGGTGCGATCGTGAGTGCAGATGTGGATAGCTCGCCGATTGGAGAGGATTACCTGAAACTGGAAAAGGCCGGGAGGTCCGCGGCTTCAGTTACGCAATTACGCTGGACTGGAGCAGCGGGACACCGCTTCAGCAGAGTCTGCTGCTTCATCTACGGTACAAGAAGGCACATTTGAGCTATCTGAACTGAAAGTGTTGCTCGCTGAGCTCACGCAAGATATAAAGAAAAGCGAGAAGGCTAATGAGAAAGCAACGGCAAAGGCACTTGAGAGACTGAAACAGGAATTAAAACAGGAAATCCAACAGGCAAATGAAAGGCTGCGTCAAGAGGTACAACTTGAACTTCGACAGGTGCTGGGTAAAATTGAAGAGCGCATTGAGAAAAACTCGGTTAAACTGAGCACGCTTGCTGATCAATTGGAGCATCTTAGTGAGACATTCACGAATCGGATCGAAATAGCCGAACATCTAGCTGCCAGTGCCGAGGAAAGAGCAGTAAATGTCAGTTCGGAATGTAAAAAACTCGGAGAAAAACTTGGAGACAGACTGGCTGCTTTAGAAGATGGGAATAGAAGGTATAATGTCAGAATTGAAGGCCTGCCGGAGAATCGAGAAAGTTTAAACCCGTGAAATTCGAACTGAACTTTTTCTAAAATAATCGGGGCGACTTTAAAGCAGAATCTGAGATAGCAGCGGCTTACACGACGCTGATCAAACACCGCCAGACCCCGACCAAGATCTTTTATAGTTCGTTTTGAACGATTATCATTTAAGTTAGAGGTGATGGAACTCCTCAGGAAAAAAAAGGAAGATATTATATATGAAAATTGCCACATTCGCGTCTTCCCTGACTTCTCTCCAGCAACAGCTATCAAACGCGCCTTCTATAATATTAAACAGCGCTACGGCAAGCCAATGTCAAATACGGCCTCCTGTATCCGCAAAACTGAAAGTGGAATGGCAGGGTCATTTCTATGTTTTCGCTAGCAAGGAGGAGGCAGAAAATGAATTAAGAAAGCTGATCCCGGGACTATTCTGATACATAATTGTGAGTCATGGCGGTAAATGATAAAGCTAGGATTAATAATCTACTGTCTGATCTATTTGTTTTAAAATACGGGTTTTTATCAGCATATATTCTCATATTCTTATATTATTATTACTTACTTATTACTTATCATTACTTAGTATTACTAGGCTAAATGTTTATGTTTTATTGTGCTTAATTACGTTTTCCTCCTCTTTTTCTTTTCTAATTATTTCATGTGTACCCTAAATGAGACTGTTCAATATCATACCCTTGGTTTGCTGTTATTGCTATTACTGCATTAAGACTTGTTATGCTTGTTTTGGACACATCTTTAACACCATCACCTGGGTTTATTATCTGGGGATATCATCTTAATGCACTAAAATTGATGAAGATTATATATATATATATATATATATATATATATAGTGCAAAATTCTTTTTTTTTCTTTTTTTTTTCCTCTTTTAAAGACTATATTGGTAACAGATATCTCTATCTTTTAACCTTAAAGCGCCACTGCATGGGGGCTTGATGTGCTTTGGACGTGCTCTGTCTCTGGGTATGTCAGAGGACTGGGACTGCATGAAGTGGGTTTTAGCCTCACCTGGGGAGGCAAAAAGGGAGGGTGGGGGTTAAGGGGAAGAGAAAGAGAGCAGGCTTGATCTATATCTAATCTATCATCTCAATCTTTATAATTATAACTATCAACGTAATAATAAGCTGCATGGCAACAACTCTTGGGGGAATAGGAAATTAAGACCTAAACTATTTCACTTCCAGTTAAGACTATAATATGACACCAAAAACTCAGAATCAGTGTCTCCATGATGGGACAGTTAACTCGTAAGCTGGAATGTTAAAGGCCTGAATCACGAATTAAAGAGAAAGAAAGTACTTTCTCACCTAACAGGTCTAAATGCTAAAATAGTATTTTTACAGGAAACCCACTTACTAAGTAAGGATCAGTTCCGCTGCAAAAGACTGGACTGGCCAAATGTTCCATTCTAGTTTTACAAAGAAAACTAGAGGGGTGGGAATTCTCATACATAGAACAGTACCATTTGTAGCATCAGATGTAGTATTGGATCCTGAAGGGAGATATGTGATGGTCATGGGAGACTTATCTAACTGTAAAATGATTTTGATAAATGTTTATGCACCTAATGTTGATGATAAGGAATTTATACAAAATTTATTTGCATCCATTCCCAATCTGAACACTCATAAACTTATAATGGCTGGGGACTTTAATTGTGTTCTAAATCCACTTTTAGATAAGACTTCCTCCACAGGGGAACGCAACTAACACCGCAAAGATAATTACAAAGTTTATAACTGATCACAACTTATCAGATCCCTGGAGGTTTTAAACCCAAATTCAAGAACATATTCTTTCTACTCACCAGTACATCATTGCTACTCAAGGATTGATTACTTCTTTATAGATAATAACTTCTTGCCTAAGATTAAATCTTGTAAATACGATGCTATTGTTATTTCAGACCATGCTCCAATGATCTTGGAGCTGAAATTACTAAGCCCCATACACTCACCCCGCAGATGGCGTCTCAATCCGCTTCTATTAGCTGACGAGAATTGTACTGAATTTATATCCAAACAAATTGAATTCTTTCTAGAGACAAATACATCCCCTGAGATCTCTGCAGGAATACTCTGGGAAACTCTTAAGGCCTTCTTAAGAGGACAGATTATCTCATATCTTTCGCACAGAAATAAATCCGCGAAGAAAGTAGCAGAGATAAAAAGCGAAATTACTAAAATAGATGAAGAACATGCCAGACTACCAAGCGAGACTCTACATAAGAGGAGGCAGGCTCTACATTCAGAATTAAACCTCTTGACAACTAAAGAAACCGAACAACTAATTTACAAATCCAGACATCATTATTATGAACATGGAGAGAAAGCTAATAAGCTTTTAGCGCAACAAATTCACAAGCAAGATGTATAACGCAATCTCGTAATTACTAACACGAATGGAGATAAAATCATCGAACACAAAAATATAATGTACACTTTTAGAGACTACTATAAATCCCTATATACTACTGAGTTTAAAGAAGACAATATACAATCTAATGCATTTCTGGATAAATTACAGATACCACAAATTGACGCTTATTAGTGTGGAGGAGCTCGATAAACCTCTGTCATTATCAGAATTACTGGATGCTATAAAGTCACTCCAAGGTGGAAAAGCAGCAGGCCCTGATGGCTACCCTGCAGAGTTTTACAAGAAATTCTCCGCTCAGCTAGCTCCCTCCTATTAGCAACATTTACAGAAGCCAGAGATAACCAATCTCTTCCACAAACCTTTCGCCAAGCACTAATCACTGTCTTTCCAAAACAAAATAAGGACTTATTACAATGTGCATCATACAGACCAATTTCACTTCTGAATAACGACGTTAAAATACTCTCTAAAATCATAGCTAGAAGGATGGAGAAAGTGCTCCCTCAGTAATATCACAAGACCAAACTGGATTTATTAGGGGCCGACACTTATCTTCAAATCTTCGACGCCTGTTTAATGTAATATACTCACCAACTAAATCAAACACCCCAGAAATATTATTATCATTGGATGCAGAAAAGCATTCGACATGATTGAATGGAAATACCTTTTACTATTTTGGAGAAGTTTGGGTTTGGCCCAACATTTGTGCATGGATTAAATTACTGTATACTAACCCAGAAGCTTCAGTTTGCATCAATAACATTTGCTCAGACTACTTTAAACTAGAACGTGGCACAAGACAAGGATGCCCTTTGTCACCACTGCTGTTTGCAATTGCCATTGAACCACTGGCAATACATTGTCGAAATACTGATCAGATAAAGGGGATTAGCAGAGAAGGACTGGAACAGAAAATCTCATTATATGCAGATGACATGGTACTGTATATATCGGACCCAGAAAATTCTGTGCCTGCAGTCTTAGCAGCACTCACAGAATTTCAAAAGCTCTCTGGTCTCAGAATTAATCTGAATAAAAGTGTACTCTTTCCGTGAATTCTCAAGCATATAATATTAGATTAGACACCCTTCCTTTTATCATTGCAGAACAGTTTAAATACCTCGGGTAAACATCACAAGTAAACATAAAGCTCTTTATCAACAAAATTTCGTCGTCTGCATGGAAAAAATTAAACAAGACTTGCATAGATGGTCAACCCTTCATCTCACACTAGCTGGAAGAATTAACACTGTTAAGATGAAATGCCTCAATGAGTCATCCTTCCTCGCTCTTACTTTTTACCGTCATCTAATGAATACACTGAGTATGGCTTTACCAAAACAATCATTGATGGCTAATAAAGTATCCGTTATTCGAGTATGTAGATCGGTTATATATATATACATATATATATACCCGATGTACTGCAGATAGTGTGTTAAAAGGTAGAAAAGAAAGGAACATTTTAAAAATAACGTAACATGACTGTCAATATACAGTATTTGTTTTGTGAGTGTTACTGAGTGTTGCTGTCATCAAGGATTTGATTATCATTATTTCTTTCAATCAGGTTGATTTGTAGGATGTTTGTGTTCAAGTTACATTCGTGTTTGTCAATCGTTGTAAAGATGACAGGTTTCATTCATCGATTCGTTTCTTACTGCATCAATAAACAGCTCGCTTCTTCTTTATCTGAGACCTGACACACTGCATGCACGGTTTGTTTTACACTGTCTTCCTTTAGCGGACATTGACTTTTCCACACGTGTGCTTTGTTTCACAGTAGCTGCATTTATGAATATGCTTATCAGCGCTTCATATTTTTGCTGCCTTTTCAATTGTGTAATCGGTTTTGTTCAGCTTTTGAACTGTTGCTTTTATCTGTACACTCGTCCAGTTCACGTGAGCACTCGTTACTTGATAAGGTTCCCAGCTGTGCTGGTGCCATCTCGTCTATGTCCATAGCTTTATTTAATGTTACCTTAGTCCTGCACTTAAAACTTTCTCTCGAGTTTGTGAGTTTTGTGCAAACACCACGTGACCATCTCATCTTCCTCTGCATAAGCACAGTCCTTAACCCGTGAATATTTAGTGGGAGTTTGCTATTGGATTGCCGCTGACGGACGCCTTATATGGGCAGGCACTAAATTACAAACCCAGCCACCTGTCTATGAACTTAATTTAAAGTGTAGGTTTACATGTGCTTTGTTTCAAGTAGCAGAACTCATCAATATGGTTGTATATACACTCGCTTCGCTTCTATTGTTTGCTGCCTTCTCAATTATATAATGCATGTTTTCTTCAGCGCTTTTTGAGGTCTTCCTGATTTTCTATTGCTGCGTGATTCGTGGGAGCGTGATGATGTCACGAAACTCCGCACGGCGTTGAAGCTCATCTCCATTACAGTAAATGGAGAAAACTGCTTCAGTTATGACCATTACGCTAGAATTTCGATATAAAACCTGCCAACTTTTGTAGGAAGCTATAAGGAAGAACCTGCCAAATTTCAGCCTTCCACCCACACGGGAAGTTGGAGAATTAGTGATGAGTGAGTGAGTGAGTGAGTGAGGGCTTTGCCTTTTATTAGTATAGATTCATCTTATAATACATTTTTCTAACCAAAAGTTTATATGAGAGTATGGGTTTCTATTACTCTGGTGCATTTGTGTATGGTTATTTTGCATTATAGTGTTTCTAGAACACAGTGCTTATTTTGTGGTGCCATGGTGTTATTTTTTTTTTCCATATGGGTTTTGCCATGTTATAATTCCCATTGCTGGGATTCAGATATCGCCGGATCTTTAGTCATTAGTGAAACGCCCTACATACAGTTGTGAGAGTTCATTAAGTATCCAATAATAATGTGACTTTCTCTCTCGAATTTCTAGTTTTCAGTCTTATTGTTTTTACTTTGACTTTTTTTTAACAATTATCAGTTAGGCTTTGGTACAAACTTTTAGTCTTCTAGGTTTTGAATTATTTCTGGTTTTGACTGTTTCTCTCTAGTCCTCTTCCATCCTTTGGGCATAACTGATTAAGAAAAAACAAGAGCCTTTAGGCAGAGAGTCTAATGCATGAAAGAACTAATCTTGTAAATCAACACAAACTAAACTAAGGTCTCGTCAAACAAAAACCATTATGAATGTATTTTTTATTGTTTTATCAAAGGGAAAAAGTCAAATGTGCATGTTTATTAGGGATACATCTTTTAAAATGGCAATGTAGTGATGCTCAAACTGAATGCCAGAGTCTTCCATGAAGGCAAAATGGGAGTGAGACCCACAAATGACAGGCCAGGATCTTTGCTATCCTGCCCAAAAGAAGCACACTTTAACCAGTCAGGCACAAATAGTATCTGCTGGTGTCAAATACAGGAGGGGACTAACCCCAAAGATAATTCAAAGTTTAAACTGTCACAACTTACAGATCCTGGAGTTTTAAACCCAATTAAAGAACATATTCTTTCTACTCACCAGTACATTTCTACTAAAGGATTGATTACTTCTTTATAGATAATAACTTGCCTAAGATTAAATCTTAAATCGATGCTATTGTTATTTCGACCATCTATGCGGAGCTAAATTACTAAGCCCTATCACTCACCCAGATGGTCTCAATCGCTTCTATTAGCTAAGTTGACTAATTTATATCCAAACAATAAATTCTTTCTAGAGACAAATACATCCAATCTCTGCAGCCTGGAACTCTAGGCCCTAGAGGACAGATTATCTCATATCTTTCCCACAGAAATAAACCCGGGCAAGAAAGTAGCAGATAAAAGCAAATTATAAAATAGATAAAGAATGCCAGTCTACCGCGAGACTCTACATAGAGGAGAGTCACTTCAAATTAAACCTCTTGACAACTAAAGAAACCAACAACTAATTTACAAATCCAACATCATTATTATGAACATGGAGAAAAGCATGTTTTAGCGCAACAAATCCACAACAAGATTATGCAAGCAATCTCGTTTTACTAACACGAATGGAGATAAAATCATCGAACACAAAAATATAATGTACACTTTTAGAGACTACTATAAATCCCTAAAACTACTGAGTTTAAAGAAGACAATAACAATCTAATCTTTCTGGATAAATTACAGATACCACAAATTGACGCTTATTAGTGTGGAGGAGCTCGATAAACCTCTGTCATTATCAATTACTGGATGCTATAAAGTCACCCCAAAGGTGGAAAAGCACAGGCCTGACGGCTACCCTGCAGAGTTTTACAAAAATTCCCCGCTCAGCTAGCTCCTCCTATTAGCAACATTTACAGAAGCCAGAGATACCAATCTCTTCCACAAACCTTCGCCAAGCACTAATCATTTGTCCTTTCAAAACAAAATAAGGACTTATTACAATGTGCATCATACAGCCCAATCTCATTCTGAATAACGACGTTAAAATACTCTCTAAAATCATAGCTAGAAGGATGGAGAAAGTGCTCCCCCAGTAATACCCACAAGCCCAAACTGGATTTATTAGGGGCCAACTTATCTTCAAATCTTGATTGTTTAATGTAATATACTCACCAACTAAATAAAACACCCCGAAATATTATTATCATTGATGCAGAAAAGCATTGGACATGATTGAATGGAAATACCTTTTACTATTTGGAGAAGTTTGGGTTTGGCAACATTTGTGCATGGATTAAATTACTGTATACTAACTAGAAGCTTCAGTTTGCATCAAACATTTGCTCAGACTACTTTAAACTAGAACGTGGCACAAGACAAGGATGCCCTTTGTCACCACTGTTGTTTTGCAATTGCCATTGAACCACTGGCAATACATTGTCGAAATACTGATCAGATAAAGGATTAGCAGAGAAGGACTGGAACAGAAAATCTCATTATATGATGACATGGTACTGTATATATGGGACAGAAAATTCTGTGCCTGCAGTCTTAGCAGCACTCACAGAATTTCAAAGCCTCTGGTCTCAGAATTAATCTGAATAAAAGTGTACTTTTTCCCGTGAATTCTCAAGCATATAATATTAGATTAGACCCCCTCCCTTTATCATTGCAGAACAGTTTAAATACCTAGGGGTAAACATCACAAGTAAATATAAAGCTCTTTATCAACAAAATTTCGATCTGCATGGAAAAAATTAAACAAGACTTGCATAGATGGTCAACCCTTCATCTCACACTAGCTGGAAGAATTACACTGTTAAGATGAATATTCTTCCTAAGCTCCTTTTTTATTTCAAAACATCCCAATATACATTAATAAATCGTTGTTTAAGCAATTAGATTCACAATAACCTCATTTATTTGAATTCTAAACATCCGCATCAAAAGGCGACCTACAAAGACAAAAGGCAAGGGCCAGGCTCTACCTAACTTCAGTTTTATTACTGGCGCAAATATAGTCGATAAGAACCTGACACAAATAGAAGAACATATACAGGCATGGACGCAATAGAAGTAAAATCCTGCAGTACTTCTTTGTATTCCTTGCTCTGTGCTCCAATAAACACCGCGTATCGGCAATACACTAATAACCAATTGTGCTCCACTCATAGAATCTGGAACCAATGTAGAAAGCATTTTAAGACGGAGAACCCTTTCTGGCACCCTGCAAAAGAACCACCTCTTTCAACCCTCACAAACATATGCAGTTTTAATATCTGGAAAAATTTGGAATTAACTTGCTTAGAGATCTTTATATAGACAACGTTTTTGCATCCTATGAACAATTACATTCCAAATTTAACATTCCAGCTCTAAAATTTCTTTCACTATCTTCAAATCAGGAACTTTGTTAAACAGAACCTTCCAGATTTTCCTCATCTTGCACCCTCATCCACGCTGGAAAAATTATTGCTCAATTTCAAGGAGTTAGTCTCCATCTCTACAATATATAAAATCCTTTTCAATCCTTCCTTTCAAAGATCCAAGAGGACACTGGGAAAATGACCTCTCAATTAATATATCAGAAAAGGAGTGGAAAGTAGCAATGCAGAGAATTCACTCAAGCTCCATATGCCAAAGCATACAATTATACAACTCAAAATTATATATCGAAAGCACATCTGTCTCGACTAAAACTCTCCAAAATGTTTCCAGGGCATGATCCAACCTGCGAACGTTGCAACCAAGCCCCAGCCTCACTAGGGTCACATGTTCTGGGCCTGCTCCAAATTAACATTATTCTGGACAAAAATTTTAATTACCTCTCAGACAGTCTTGGACTCACAATCCCTCCTAACCCATTAACAGCTGTGTTTGGGGTTCTTCCAGAGGGTCTTAAAGTGGAGAAAGACAAACAAATTGTGATTGCATTCACTACACTGTTGGCACGCAGACTTATTCTGATAAACTGAAGAACCCAAACTCCTCTCTTAAGTCAGTGGGAAACTGATGTGTTATATTATTTAAAATTGGAAAAATCAAATACTCAGTTAGAGGATCTGTCAGACTTTTTTAAAACATGGCAGGATCTAATCAGTAATATTTTGAAATGATTTTATAAAGCACAGAAATTTGTTGATTTAGGTATTTTTACAAGCCTTAAATTTTACACCGCTTAGCTTCTCTCTCTCTCAAGGGTGGGGATCGATCTGTTCTTAGTATAATTCTTTTTTGTAAAAAATTGATTGCTATGTATTGATTGTAATAAAATTAATAAATAAAAAAAAAAAAAAAAGAGAAAGCAGCACACTGTCTTGGTGGGAACTGTGTTAACCACACCAAACTTGATGTAGTCTGTGATGCTGTTCTGAGTCTCCTCAATGTCCTCCCTATGTGACTCATAAAACATTTCCTGGTGTAACTGATTTAGGGTGCAAAGTAGGACATGCCTTTTAGAAGGCTGCTGTTCTTTGCACAGGTTTTAATACAGCTTTTTTTTTATTGTAGTATAGGTAACCAATAGTGAACATAAATCAATATTACAAAAATTATAAATTTGGCATGATTTTCCCTTGATTTATATTCTCATGATTATAATATAAACCAACCATTTGGTCCTCCTTCCTTATAAGATGTGATTATTATGCCCAAATATCTTTTTCCTGTTGGCACTACTACTTGTATATATTAGTCAAATTAGTGTGCTGCCAGTATAAAAACAAATTTTCCTTTGGAATCTAACATGGCTAAACACAACCACAATGAGACAAAAGGCATACTCTAGAAAAAGCTGTAATTCAGCAAGACAAAAATTATTCACATTAAACAGAGGACTCATGCTGACACATACCTGTAGTCTTTGAATCTCGCTTTGAATGATAAAAATGTACCATTAAACTTTATAGTATACTTAGTTGTGATGGAAATGACCCTAGTGTTGTTCTTTGATCCTCTTGTTACAACAATCTCCTGTTATGACATATAAATTTATATTTAAAAGTCAGACTAATGATGATGTAAAGATAATGTCATAAAAAATCAGCCATTTTCCAGATTTGAGAACAAAACTGAATCCAAATGATTTATAATATAGATATAAGTTACTTGATTTCTCTGGCACTGCTCAGTCAGACAGCCAAGTCTTTAAAATTGTTATTCCTACTTCTCTTCTTTTACAACACAAACTTTTTTGTTGTCAAAGTATATAGCAAATAACTACATTCTGTAATCTGAGTTTTAATTATTTTGTTATTTTAAATTACAAAAAAATTATCAGATTTGTAATTGTTTTGATGGATCCACACGTGAGCTTTCCCTGCTATGTACCAATGCCTCCTACCTATAAAACCAGCCATAACTCATAACCAAACAACCAGTCAGAGATTAGTTTTAAACCCTTTTGATTAGTAAGTGATACCAAAGTAGGTGGAAGGGTAGATAATCAAGATTTAGCTGAATTGGTGCAGAGTATCCTGAGCAACATTCAGGCCTGGAGAGATCTGTAGCAAATTTAATGTAAGTAAATGTAAGGTGTTATACATAAAACGTAAAAAGGTTAGATTTGAATATGCAATGGGAGGTCTGAAATTTGAAAGTATCCATCATGAGAAGGACCTAAGAGGTATAGAGAATTTGTCACTGTTTACATCAAGACAGCATACAGAAGTGATCATGAAGACCAATGGGATATTAGGTTATATATCATGATGAGAGGAGTAGAAGTCAATAGATGTTATGCTTAATTTATATAACACACTAGTGAAGCCTCAGCTATAGTATTGTGCTCAGTTTTGGTCTTCGAAAAAGATTCAGCAGACCTACAGAAAATCCGTAGCTGATGATGGGCCTGTGGGGTATGAACTTTGAGGAGAGACTGAAGGATTTGAACCTTTTCAGTTTGAGCAAACAGAGATTAAGAGGCAACATGATTAAAGTGTTTAACTTATAAAGGGTTTTAGTACAGTGGATCCCAGCTGTAACCTCAAAGTAGATTCTTCCACAAGAACACAAAGACACAGTTGAAAACTTGTTATGAACAAATTTCACAAAAATTTTAGATGTTTTTTCTTCACACAAAGGTTTACGCATGGAATAAATTGTCAAGAAGTGGGATAGAGAGTAGGACTTTGGAGACCTTCAAATCTCGACTTGATGTTATTTTGGAAAATCTAAAGTAGGTGAATAGGACTGTCGAACTTGTTGAGCTGAATGGCCTGCTCTCATTACAGTTGTTATCAGGTTCTAATGTTGTAACAGCATGATAGTAATATAACCAAAATGGAAGACTGCAGACAGAGGCAATTAAAATGGTGCTGCAATAATGTAACAATTGCAATGGTAAAACATTCATAAAAAATAAAAATAAATGTACCAAAGTCTAAAAGAGAAATCAAAATGTGTTTCTAATGCATTCCTAGCCCTTGCACAGTCTTGCTAGTAATACACACCTAAAACAGTGCTGAAAAAAGAAAACAAAAGCAAGCACAGTGAACACAAAAGAAAATTGTCCGAAATTTGAACTCTGAAAATAAGCAAGGGTAGCAAGAACAATCACGACCAGGAGAGACACAACCACAGCAGAGACTCTTTCTGCTTTTCAAATAAAATCTATTCTTATTTGATACTTTTGGTTTTCTCACGTTTTATTCTATGTTCGAAGTCTCATTCCCAGAGCTCAATTGAATTTCTTATCCGCTTCCTCTTTGTTTGACCATTAAGCCAGAAAAGAAGACTGACCCTCAAACATTAATATGGATAAAGTGATTTAACTTCCTTTTCTTCTGCACTCCAAAGGATCCTGAATGAATGGATGATATATTTTGTTTCATTTTATATTTGTTTCATTTTGTCAGCTCTTTTTTTTGAACTTCCTTGTCTCCTTGGTGAATGGAAATTCACTTTTGTGTTGAAATATCTTATGAAGACTTGTGAACATATTCCACAATTAACAGAACAACATTAAGTGTACAAAGACTGAGTTTATTCATCTCATTGTGTGTGTGTGTGTGTGTGTGTGTGTGTTGATTGGAAAGTGTATATTATAAATGGATGAAAATATACATGTAATGTCTTAAAGGGAGTGTTCCACAAAACCAATAATGGTAATATTTAAGGTCCTTCTAGGTCCACATTGTTGGCGTAGATTAATTAAATAATAATAATAATACATTTTATTTATTTGTAGGCGGCTTTCTAAACAATCAAGGACACTGAACAATAGATAAAACACACATTATGAACAAAACTAAATTACAAAATTTAAAATCAGACAGAGCAATTGTAGTCAAAGAGAAAAGGGAATGTTAAATAAATGAATTTTAAGTTTAGATTTGAAAAGTGAGAATGAGTCCATATTTCTAAGCTCATATGGTAGTGAGTTCCAGAGCTGGTGGTAAGACGAACGAAGGGGACAGTCAAGTGGATGGAGGAATAGGATCTAAGGGTGTGGGAGGGAATAGCAACATGGAGGTCAGACAGATATAGAGGGGCAAGGTTGTGGAGAGCCTTAACTGTTAACAGGAGAATTTTGACTTGAATGCGGAACTTAACTGGAAGCCAGAGAAGCTGCTACAAGACGGGAGTGGTATGGTGAATAGTGGGGGTTCTAGTAATGATGCGGGCAGCTGAATTCTGGACCAATTGAAGCTTATAAGGAGATTTACGAGAAAGACCAAATAAAAGGGAATTGCAATAATCCAGACGAGAAGTGACCACGCTATGGACAAGGATAGCATTGGTGTGGGGAGTGAGGAAGGGGCGAATACGATTAATGTTACCCTGGTAGAAATATGCAGGCCGGGAGATGTTACTGATGTGGGAGTACTATCAAGTATGGCACCTAGACTGTTAACCTGTGGGGAAGGGAAAACAGAGGAATTATCAATAACAAATGAAAAATGATCAGTTTTGGATAATGTTGATTTTGTACTAATGAGGAGAACCTCAGTTTTGTCACTATTTAATTTAAGAAAATTTGAAGAAAACTAGGATTTAATTTCTGCTTTGCAATCAATAAGCGAGGAAGGTAGAAAGGAAAAAGAAGGTTTGCTAGTGAGGTAGAGCTGGTTGTCATCGGCATAACAATGGAAGCTAATGTTATATTAATGAAAGATTTTGCAGAGGGAAAGGAGGTAAATAATGAAAATGAGGGGCCCCAGGACAGAGCCCAGGGGCACACTTGAAGTAACAGTGGTGGGTTGGGATGTAAAAGTTTTAAGATGAACAAACTGAGTGCAGCCTGAGGATCTAAAGGTGCAGGTCACCTTATCCTTATCACTCTTAGTCAATTCTTTTAAAAATGAATCTTTGTGCTTTCTAGGGAGGCTTACAACAATCTGGATATTATCTACAATTATTTGGAGCCAATCGTCGATTTTTATTTACTTTGACAACATGGTCAGCCATTTGACCATCATTTCAGCCCTAGAATCCAGTGATAGTCCTTACCCCATTCCACACTTCTTTCATGTTGTTCTGCTGTTACTTGAGCTCAAGAATGTCTCCATAGTGAGATTTCTCTTCACACAGCTGCTTCCTCAGTTCTGACTGCACTTGCTTACTTTCCTCCTGATCTCCAGACCTGAAGGCCATATTGTTCTTATTCAGTAGGGCTTTTAGGTCCTTTGTGATCCATGGTATAGAGTTGAGAAAACAGCACACTGTCTTGGTGGGAACTGTGTTAACCACACCAAACTTGATGTAGTCTGTGATGCTGTTTCTGAGTCTCCTCAATGTCCTCCCTATGTGACTCATAAAACATTTCCCTGGTGTAACTGATTTAGGCTGCATAGTAGGACATGCCTTTTAGAAGGCTGCTGTTCTTTGCACAGGTTCTAATACAGCTATTTCTTTATTGTAGTATAGGTAACCAATAGTGAACATAATATCCCAATATTCACTAACAAATTATAAATTCTGTTCCTTAATTTATATTCTACCCTATCTATAATATAACCACATATTTGGTCCTTCCTTCCTTGTTATAAAGGATGTGATTATTATGTCCAAATATCTTTTTTCCTGTTGGCACACTACTTGTATATATAATTATTCAATGTACCAGGTGCTGCCAGTATAAAAAACCAAAACTTTCCTTTGGGAATTCAACATTGCTAAACACAACCCACAATGAGACAAAAAGGCATACTCTTAGACAAAAGCTGTAATTCAGCAAGACAAAATTATTCCACATTAGAGAGGACCATGCTGCACATACCTGTAGACTTTGAAATCTCGCTTTGAATGATAACAATGTCCTCCATTAACCATAGTATACTCCTGCTGCATGATGGGAAATGTAGTCCCTGCATTAGTGCTTGTTTTTGGATTCCCCCCTCTTGTTACAACCAATCTCCTTGTTACGACATATAATTTATATTTAAAGTTAGACCAATGGTGAGGTAACATGCATAATGTCATGAAAATTCATCAGCCATTTTTGCACGATTAGAGAACAAAAACTGACATCCAAATGGATTTTATTAACTCTTTGAGGGCTGAATAGTTTTTCCAAAAAACTTTTGAAAAGCACACAATGCACTGGTTTCACACATAAATCAAGACTGCTGTTGGCACCTGTTCAGCATCCCTGGCAGCAGTGGATGTGCAGGGGCAGCTTGATGGCCAGCAGGAATGCATGGCAAGCTGGCTACCTCTTTGTCTTCGCACAGCAGGTGGGCGACGGTGGCAATCGCAGTGTGATGCAATATGGTTTGTACCTGTTGTCATCATAAGTGGTGGTCCTCCTAGACGAACGCTGCTGTAGGGGTATCAGCTACACAAAACGTGTTCAGCACCACGATCAGCTGGGGACCGATAGGCTGATACTGGTACCTCACTTTCGTTTTCGATTTCTATCTCCAGATTACAAGCATCAAACTCAGAGTCCGATAAGTCAGAGTCCGATTCAGCAATAATACATAAAATGTCCGTGGAGTATTTTGCTTTGCACATTTGCTTTAGTCTTGCCAGATGTCAATGCCATTTTAGAGGCTGTTTGAAATTCACTACTCATGCATGCCCAGGGAATCGAGGTCAAATCAACAAAGCTATAAAAGTTTCCTTCAACCTAAGAGAGTCGAACTAAAACATAAAGGCAAGTTTTGTCGCAGCTTACAGCCCATTATTGTTTTAAACCCCTGAATTTCAACAAAAGTCAACATCAGCTCTGAAAGAGTTAATATAGATATAGGTTGCTTGCATTTCTCGGGCATTTGCTCAGTTCAGACAGCCCAAGTCTTTTAAAATTGTTATTGCCACTTCTTTTTCTTTTACTATCACCAAACATTTGTTATCAAATGTATACTTAGCAAACATACTCACTATTCTGTAATCTGTGTTTTTAATTATTTTGTTATTTTATTTGTTAATCAAATAGATTATCAGATTTGTAATTGTTTTTTGATGGACTCCACATGTGGAGCTTTCTCTTCCTATGTGTACTCATTGCCTCCTACCTATAAACCAGCTCACATGTCAGCTTCATTAACCAATACAGATGCCAATGGCTTTCAGATTCAGATTTAATCTTTGACCTTAGTGAGAAGTCAATCAAAATGACACCATTTATTGGCTAACTAAAAAGATTACAATATGCAAGCTTTTGAGGCCACTCAGGCCCTTTCTTCAGGTAGGATGTAATCTGCCGAAGGGGCCTGAGTTGCCTCGAAAGCTTGCATATTGTAATCTTTTTAGTTAGCCAATAAATGGTGTCATTTTGATTGACTTCTCACTACATTCATAATGGCTAACATGGTACAACACCCTAGTATCTTTGACCTTGAACTATATCAGTGAGAGTCTTGAAAATGTAAGCTCTATATTATTTTTTCTCTGTTACTCTGGCTTTTCCATTGTATTTAACTGGGACTTGTTTTGTTAAAAAATACATTTACCTTATACATTTATAAATATACTCACATTATTTCTATCTCTGTCAGTCTTATATCTGACTTCCTTGTCTTGTCCAGACCATAATTTGACCTACAGTTGAAATCCTTGTGCTCTGTTCTTTACACAACCCTAAAGATTTCATTTTTGTATGTAAACTTTGAATAAATGAATATCTTTATTGTCATTGCACAAGTAAAACAAAATTGGATGATAAAACAAAAATGGATTTGCTTGTGGTTACCAAGAAAGGATGCTTTTTAAACACTGTGATGGCATTTAGGTTATCCAGTCCGAAGATACTATATATTGTTTGAGAGTCTATTGATGGCTACTTTCTTCTAGAAATGGCCATGTCAGGCCAGTTGGGAACTTTTTTGAGCTGCCTACTGCAGCAAGACCACATACTATTAGATATTTCTGCATCAGATTGTGCCATCAGATTTTTGGTACAGTCAAGCTTCGTAAAAATGCTGCAATCATTTCATTCTACATGTCTTCATCATTCTGAAGTCATGATTCCAATTTAGACTAGAAAAGCTACAACTCAGAAGTCAAGATCAGTTTGTATTGTGACAGCATCAGGAAAAGAAGTGAGTTCAAGGTGGGCTCTGTCTGAACAGTAACTCTTGGTAGAAGATTAAAAGATTACAAGTCTAATTTTGTAAACCTGAAGGGGGAAAAGTCCATGCTTCTAGTAAATGTTTTATTGTAAGTGATTTTAAGTGACATTTAGTTCTCTGAGACAATCTAAGTGTCTAGTAACAATCTTTTGTTTTATTTGTCACGTGTCTTCTAGTACTACAGTCATATGAAAAAGTTTGGGAACCCCTCTTAATTCTTTGGATTTTTGTTTATCATTGGCTGAGCTTTCAAAGTAGCAACTTCCTTTTAATATGACATGCCTTATGGAAACAGTAGTATTTCAGACATTAAGTTTATTGGATTAACAGAAAATATGCAATATGCATCATAACAAAATTAGACAGGAGCATACATCTGGGCACCCCAACAGAGATATTACAACAATACTTAGTTGAGCATCCTTTTGCAAATATAACAGCCTCTAGACACCTCCCATAACCTTTGATGAGTGTCTTGATTCTGGATGGAGGTTTTTTGATCATTCTTTCATGCAAAATCTCTCCAGTTCAGTTCAATTTGATGGCTGTCAAGCAAGGACAGCCTGCTTCAAATCATCCCATAGATTTTCAATGATTTGACAGTAGGTAGCAGGTGTTTTTCTTGGAATGCGGTGTTCTTCTTCCACCATGCAAGCACTTTTTGTTTTGACCAAATAACTCAATTTTTGTCTCATCAGTCCAAAGCACTTTGTTCCAAAATGAATCTGGCTTGTCTAAATGAGCATTTGCATACATCAAGCGACTCTGTTTGTGGCATGAGTGCAGAAAGGGCTTCTTTCTCATCAGCCTGCCATACAGATGTTCTTTGTGCAAATTGCGCTGAATTGTAGAATGATGTACAGATACACCATCTGCAGCAAGATGTTCTTGCAGGTCTTTGGAAGTGATCTGTGGGTTGTCTGTAACCATTCTCACAATCCTGCGCATATCCTGCTCCTGTATTTTTCTTGGCCTGCCAGACCTGCTGGGTTTAACAGCAACTGTGCCTGTGGCCTTCCATTTCCTGATGACATTCCTTACAGTTGAAACTGACAGTTTAAACATCTGAAATAGCTTTTTGTAGCCTTTCCCTAAACCATGACAATGAGCAATCTTTGTTTTCAGATCTTTTGAGAGTTGCTTTGAGGATCCCATGCTGTCGCTCTTCAGAGGAGAGTCAAAGGGAAGCACAACTTGCAATTGACCACCTTAAATATTACATTTTCTCATGATTAGACACACCAATCTATGAAGTTCAAGGCTTAACAAGCTAATCCAACCAATTTGGTGTTGCAAGTAATCAGTATTGAGCAGTTACATGCATTCAAATCAGCAAAATTACAAGGGGACCCACATTTGTGCACAGCCAGTTTTTCACATTTGATTTCATTTCATACAACTAAATACTGCTTCACTAAAAATCTTTGTTCGGAAAACACCCCAGGACTCAGATGTTCCTAAGAAATAAAAGACATACCACTGTTATCTTTTTTGTTAAAAATAGAGTAAATTATTATGCAGGCTGAAAGGGGTTCCCAAACTTTTTCATATGACTGTATATAAAAACTGCTTTGGAGCAACTCTCTCAAAGAAAAATACTATAATGAAATATGTACAGATAAAGCATAATGTGCAAAGATCCTAGGCTATATCACTTGTGCACTTTCTATCTATTTCCTGGACCTGGTTTTTAATTGCATTTTTAAGGAAGTCAATTCTGCCAGCCCTGAATTCAATGTGAGCCAACTCACTTGGACACTGGTGCTTGCACACCAACAAGTTAGAATTACTAATTAAGGAGACAGAGACAATATATTAAATTGAGTGTGTGAGATAAACTGCTAACCTGATATACAGGGAACTTTCAATGATCAAAGAGATATGAAAAGCAAAAAGAACGAACTTTCATTAAGTTTCTTGCTAAATCACAGTTTTAAAGATTCTGGTGTTTCCGTCTGACTGAGCACAACTTCTGGTCCAGGCTTTGGTCTTGTCACATCTGGACTACTGCAACTCGCTTCTGGCAGGAGTAGTCACTCAAGCCACTGAGAATGGTCCAGAATACAGCGGCTCATCTTGTATTTAACCAGCCGAGACAAGCACCTGTTACTCCCCTCTTCAGGTCACTATCTTGGTTCCCTGTAGCAGCACACATTAAGTTCAGATCCCTGATGCTTGCCTACAGAGTTGTCAGTGGGGCAACATCTGGGTATATTGAGACACTGATGAGGTGCTGTGCTCCTTCTTACCAACTCAAGTCTGCTAGGGAATGGCATCTGGTAATGCTTCCTCTTCATGGTTTCATGTCTCAATCCAGATTCTTTTCTTGTGTAGTTCCTAGATAGTGGAATGGGCTCCCACCTCCATTCATATTGCTGACTCCCTCATTGTATTCAAGAAGCGATTGAAAACCCATCTGCTCTTTGAACATCTGTATAATTGATTGGGGAAAAAAAATTGCTCTGTGTTATTTTTTATTGTTGGTTAATTTGTTGTTAGATTAAGTTTAATTCCTTTACCGATTGTATCCTGTGAATGTAAATTTATTAGTTATTACATCAATTCACTTGTGGCAATCAACTTTTGTTACCTGTCCTACTACACTTGCTGAACAAACAAGGCCCTAGCCTGATGTTACTTGATTATGTTCCTTCTTTTGTAATCTGCTTTGGATAAAAGTGTCTGCCAAGCATATAAATGTTAATGTAAATGAGAATGTCTCATTTTCTATTTGTGTAGAATATGGAGAGGAAAGTGAATAATTGGAGTAGAATGGTGGGACACTGGCAGCTCTACTGCCTTGCAACAAGGAGACCGGTGTTCAGGTCCCAAGTTCCCCCTGTGTGGAGATTGCATATTGTCTCCATGTCCAACTGAGTTTCCTCACCCAGTCCAAACACAAAAAATGGATTAATGAAGCTAAACTGGCCCTTGATGTATGCATGTGTGTTCACCCTGTGATGGGCCGGTGACCTATCTAGGGATTGTTTCTGCCTTGTGCCTGGTGCTTTATGGGATTGGCTTCAGTTTCAGTAAGAACCTACTCTGGATAAGCATGTTTGGAAGACGGATGTAGGTATGGAATGATGCCTGTCTATGCCAAAATACACAGGGCTGCATCCAGCAGTAGGGAGTCCAACTAATGGGTGGCTCTAACTGGAGATCAGTTGTTGTTAGATTGTCCTGGATCAATGATAAAAGCTATTGTCTTTCATTTTATTGATGCTAAAAGTTGTTGAGGACAAGGAGAACATGAAAGGACATGGGGTGTGAGAGTGTGTGACTGGCAGGCTGCGAGCTGTAGATGTAGGGAGAACTTAAGAGTGATCTTTGAACCCAGAAAGAATTCCAGTTAAGTCCAAATGAAGAAAATAAAGTGTTTTATTGTAGAAAATAACAAGAAAGGGAAGGAAATCACACAAAGTCCAAATAAATGAACAGAAAATAAATCCTTCAGTTCCACTGGGACTAACTAAATAGACTTTTTTGCCCTGTCTTGCTGACAGGTTGTTTATGGCATATCATCACTTAGTAATTCCATCAAAAACCTCCTCACTCTTCTTGTATTCTCACCTTGCAATCTGTTTTCTGGAAACTTTTTTCCATTTGTGGAACATTTGTCCATCAAACACCCAAATCCAAGTTTACCAGGCAGTAGGAAACATTTAAGGCAAAACTAAGAACTACTTCTGGGAGTGCTTCAGTTATGGAACATTTGTGACAATCCTCCTACTACTCTCTCAAGTGGCCCATGTTGCCCATGCCATTCTCAACCCCAGCTCTTGTTTGCAGGGGTAGGCCACCCCAGGATCTTGTCCCCAGTACAATGTGTAGCAAGGTGCCCTATACAACAAAATAGGCTGTCATGTTGTCACTGTACTGGAAATCTTCATTTCTATTATTAACTGGCCCCCACTGTCTTTACATTATTCAAGCAGTGCTTGACTATACCGACACGATCACACATATCCCTTGCTCCTGTCCCATACTTCATGAAAATACCTACAACCCCAATGCCAATCTGAATTCCAGTACATTTAGTATTTTGAATGCTTAATTTTTTGGCTCTTCATTATATTCTTGTGAGGTCTTAATTAAGTAAAGAATCTGTCAAAATGTTCAGGAATGATATTGGATGGAGCCAATGAAAGAAATCAAATGGAAGGAGAGGCCAGTGGACCTTTATGAAGGTTTGTGCCCAGGGTTATTTGGGTTGTTGTTTCAAACTGGTTAAAACAGATTCTCCTTAGGGAAAAGAGAGGTAGATTGAGAGGAAAAAGAAAGAACAAGCAAACCAGCAAGCTATGTACAGTATTGTAGCTGCCACCTTAAAGCCATTCTATTGTGCCTACAACTTGCCAAGTACTTGTCCTAACAGGGAATCGGCTGATTTCCTTATAGCTATTTCCTGTCTGACTTCAGGATATTTTCTGCATTGAACAGATTTCCCACTTTTTTTGGACTTTATAGACAAAAGTATATAAAATATCAAATTTTCCTTGAGAAAGTGTAGTGTATTCACACACTAAGTGATAATGTCAGTAGAAAGGAATTACTTGTAGCTTTTATTCAGCTGGAACCCTGCAAGGCAGATAGTCAATCACAGTCTGTATATAATCTTAAGGGATAATCTTGGCTTTACTCCGCTTCTTGGCTCATATCACAGCCCCGACACTGGGAGACCCATAGGCTGTAGCTGACAAAAGCTTGCAATGAGATGGACTGCTGTTTGTCTGCCTTAAGCCAGCCAAAAGTGTAACCCTGATAACAGTTAAGGTTTTCAGCAAGTAAACACTGAAGAGTAGCAAAAGATTATTTTTTTGCCATTACTAAAAACTCTCATTGCTGTCACTGCAGCCAATTGTGCTATGATGTACTAAACAAAAGCATCTCACCTTTGTTGTGGCAGCCCCTTAAACAAGCGAGTAGAAATGTGGATCTATAGGGCTGCTCCCATTTTGTCTTCCGATGGCAGCTCAAGCAGTAATATTGATTTTGTAAGACTAAGTGATACAATTACTGCAACGGTTTTGACAGACAGATGCTAGGAGATCAATAATGCTTACAATACTGTATGATACACTGTACATATATTGTATTAAGGTGTCGCCTTTTAAAAGGAGATGTACTTTTGATTTAAAGGCGCATGGTTCATGCACAGACTGGACAAAGAAACAGGGAGAAGTGTATAAAACTGAAAAATGTGGCTTGTGTGTGTGAGCCTGTAGAAAGTGATGTAAGAGACCCCTAGGACCCCTAGAGCCAAAGGCATGTTTGAATCCCACATGTTTTCAAATAATGTGCGTCTTTACTTTTCTTATTAATTATTGAATCAGCTTAATCCCGAAGAAGGGTTTTATTATGGAAAGGTTGAGTACAACAAGAACATACAATTATGCAAGATGTCAAGTTTATTGGAGCTCTCCCTTATTTTACAATACAATACAATCTATTTTTACATAGCCCAAAATCACACAAGGAGTGCCGCAATGGGCTTTAACAGGATCTGCCTCTTGACAGCACCCCAGTCTCGACTCTCTAAGAAGACAAGGAAAAACTCCCAAAAAAACTCTTGTAGGGAAAAAATGGATGAAACCTTGAGAAAGGCAGTTCAGAGAGAGGTTCCAGGTAGGTTTTGGCATGAAGTGGATCTCAAAAAAATGGGGGGAAATACAATACAATACAGAGAACAGAACACAAGTAATCCTCAATACAATACAATAGTACAATAGAAATAATACAAGTACAGAGCAGAATGATGATATCACATAATACAATTTGGATTTGCTCAGAGTCCTGAAGACCTTGGCCATCAAGCTGCCTCCTCCTATTGGCCATTCCACAGCTGAGTCAGGCAATCCGATGAATGGACCAATCTACCCCACGATTCCTGCAATCCTCCATCAGAATTGACGTTACCTTAGGCAGGCAAAACAACCTGGCAGTAGGGCGGTTGCACCAAGTGCCACATTTGGGTACCAAGAATTGAATCAGAATAGATTGAGGGTTAGTAACAAACATTTTAGGCCTTCTAGATCCAAGAGCCACTCATTTTCAGGTAATTATTGGATCGTATTTTGTACATTACACACTTATGACAATGAGTAAATCAATGGGTATCTTCAGCAAAAATGACCAGAAGGATTTGAAGTTGTGAAAGCCACAATGACCAACTCCAGGAGTTCACTCCCTAATGGGAAAAGGGGGTCAGGGTTATCCTTTTCACAAGACTTCAATAAAATGGAAATAAAAAATGTGAAAAAATATAGATGTCTGGTGCTCATTTGTCAGCCATGTGGTGTGGCTGGTCTGCTCAATCTCTGTACCAACCTGTCACTTCCTGCTCACCTTCTACTTTGATTTCCTTCTGCCACTTGTGCCAAAATCTTGCAGTAGCCAAATGTATAAACTATATATGAGTGAATTATAGATGGAAACAATTAGAAGGCAGAGCTCAGAGTTGAGGCAGGTAGTTAAATGGTAAAGAGTGAAAGTGTGTTTGTTAACCTAGTTCTACAGACAGCAAGCCTGTGGTCACAGTAGATAAAAGGACCTCTGTCAAACATTTAAATGTGTGTTGTAAGTGTGGAGAACACCTGACATGTGTTAAAAAACACAAACAAAACTTTCTGTAAAACTAGATTATACTTTGGCATTCAAAAACATGCTTGGGCTATTGGTAAAAGTGAAAGATGCACTGCCGCAATTCTAACACATGAGGTCACTCCAGTGTCTTGTATCTAAGATTATTATGAATACATGTAGAGAGTGAAGAGTAGTAATACCTGACACTCCGATGGAAGTACTGGTTTAAAAAATAAAACCTTAAGTCTCCTGAACACGGTAGTATTCTCATTATGCTCAATAATTTCATATTAGAAGCTAAAGCTTCTACTAAATGAGGCTACTGCAAAGGATTTTGGACTTCCTAAAGTCATATGGAGGTGACACGGTGCTACAGGGTTTAGCGTTGCTGCCTGAAAGATCCTGTGTTTGAATTGCTGCCTTGTAGAGTGTGTAAGTTCTTTCTGTGTTTTTACTGGGTTTTAGGTTAGGTCAATTGGAGACCCTGTGTACTGAAGGTGCGTGCATGAGTGTGTCCTTTGATAGAGTCCTAGGCAGGGGTAACTGACTGCCACCAAGTTAGATTCTAACTCCCATGATTACAATAACTCTTCATTCATACATCATCACAGGTATGTTATAGCACTACTATTTCAACTGGCATTTTGTGATCTTTTTTTGATTCCCCGATTTCATTCTGTGCATAGTTAAATAGTACAGCTTGTGCAATTATATGACACCAGTAACGGCGTACTGCATGATAATGTGCAGTGAATACACTTGACTTGAGCATTCATAGTTTTCATATTCTTTCTCTGTCTCTGTTTAGCATTCATTTGCTCAGAGGTTGATGTGCTTGCTGCTTCCTGAGCAGCTCTTCTTTTCTCCATCCTAGCGGCCCGCTGCTTCTCTTCTTTTGTCGGCATCTTTTCACATTAAAACTGATTAAGTTAGTTTTTGTGTTGCAATTGCTTAGTACGTTTTCTTTAATTTTTCACTTAAGCTGGCACTTAAGCCTTCAATCTGCCTCCAGAATGATTAGAGAAGGTGGTAGGGAATGAGAATGGCGCCCATACGCATGCACCGCACGGCCGCCTGCTGCATGCTACCGAGAGTTGATTCTACAATAAAATAAAATGAAAATAAAAAGAGTAATAAAAACCATCACCCCGAAAGCGGATAGTAGACGTCACGTAGTATATGAGTACCAAATTTCAAGTCAATAGGTGAATTGGTTTGCGAGCTACAGGTGATTTAAAATCCTGGACAGACAAACGAACAGCCACGATAGTGTATTATATAAGAAGATATGCAACAAACCCCAACCCATCTTTGTGGCATCAGAATAACCTCCCTCATTATAGATGAGATTTTCCGGTTTCCAGTTCCCTTTTTATATGTTAGTTAGACTAATTCATTACTTTAAACTTGTCTTGGTGTGAGATTAGCTTTATGAGTGGGCATGGCTTGTCATGGTCCAGCATCCCATCTTAGGTTGGTTCCAGCCTTGTTCATCATTCATCTAGTTTAGTCTCGATCTCCTCTTGAGCCAGTATTGTTGGAGTCATTGATACATTTGTATCATGTGGTAGAGAAAACTGTATTGAAATGAATCACTAGTGCATTTGTTCATTTTCTTTTTTCATTAATTATAAGATATGTTATTTTTAATGTGTGTGGAAGCAGAAGATACAATATAGAATAAAAGGTGCTTTCACATAAAAGCTGTCACTGCCAATTTCTTGCAAGCTCTGAACTCAGTCTCTGATAATCTTTTCCATTTGAGGCTGAATGATGACACATAGTGACACTGTGCTGATCCAGTTACTTTCATTTAATTTAAATGTAAGCATTCTGGGGCTATAGGAGTACAAAAATTCAGCCTTTCTCTATACTCACTTTATCCGAGACGTGCTTGTTGTGATGAACTGAAGAAGGACAACGCAGAGCCCAAACTCCTGGAAGGGACACCACTCTTCAACAAGTTAGGTTGTCTGATTACTATCAAATGATTTGCACTTTAAAACTTAACTTTATTAGTATTAAAGCAAAGAAAAATCAAGGGCATTGTAATAGCAAAAATTGGTTTGGAACAGAATAATTTCTTCATTAAAAAATGTTTTACAGCAAATGCTAATCAATATTGTTTTACCAAAAAGCCAGAGATGTGTTGCTGTGTTAATCTGTTCTAATCATGAACTACAACTTATTATTTAAGTGGTTAAGACCTGTAATTGCAGCAGTAGGGTTAACACTGGTACATGGAACTCAATTGACCATTTTGTAGTATTAAGATTTTTTGGGAATTTGAAAGAGGAGTGCCTTATAAAATGAGAATGGAAACTCAGGGCTATAAACTGCAGCATTGGAATATGAAAGAAAACTTTTAATTGTGTGCTAGTTAAGTTTTGATTCAGAGTCCCATTGGTACCACAAAGCTGTAAGAAAAGTAGTCTCTTGTTCACAGGTTTCATGGCTCTTTGATGGAATATACAGTAAATGATTTTAAATACAGGTTTCACTTCTGTATTAAACATCACTGGCAGGTATTGTATACACATGTTAATCCTTTATTAAAATATTGATTTTATATATTTAGATACAGAGTTAACTTTATAGGATCTGCATTCATCAATTCTGCCCAGTCTCCCTGTTTCTGACCTATAGGAAGCACCCCCATAGCATGTTGCTGCCACCACCATGCTTCTCTATATATGTAGATGGTATTATGCAGGTAATAAGCAGTGTCTGGTCTTCACCAGACATTGTGCTTGGAGTTCAATGCTTCATTTCTGTTCAGCTTGGCTTATTATCAACAATACCTGACATATCAGTAAGCAGACTAAGGGTGGTGATTGATGACCAGCTATCCTTCACTTAACATATGGCAGCATGTCTCTCATTCATGCAGATTCACTCTGTACAACATCCGCCAGATCAGACTATATTTGACGGAGTATGGAGCACAACTCCTGGTCCAGGGGCCTCATGCATAACGCCATGCGTAGAATTCACACTAAATCATGGCGTACAGACAAAAGCGGAAATGTTCGTATGCACAAAACAATCCAGATGCATAAATCTGTGCGAAATACCCCTCTTTTAATATGCAAATCAATATAAATAGCCCTTAAGCTCAGCAATCTGTGAAAAGGCAATGGCAAAAGCACAGGGAAAATGGAAGAATTTCAGCAAATACCAAATGGAGACAACAAAAATAGGCAGGCAGTGGGAAAAAAGCACAGAAATTTGATCTCAAAATTTCCACTTTTAGCAAGTAATTTATTTTGTCATTAAAGTAGAACATCATAAACTTAATCTAACAATCTTTAATTTACTAGTTTCTCAAATACCATCATTACTAAAATAGCACGTTAAATGCTTTGTATTGTATTTGTTCTTCTATGTGCTCTGTGTGTGAATCACTATGTGATTCTTAAACGGGCTTTCTCATCCTCTGACTGAACACAGAATCCATTACATTCATGATATTAAAACTCTCTGAATAATTTAAATACTGAGATGTATACTTGTTATTTTCATGATAATAGGAATTAAAGCATGTTATTAAACATGGGAACACGGTGGCGCAGTGATAGTGACAAGCTGATGTCTTGTCCAGAGATTGTTCCTGCCTCCTGCAAGATGCTTGCTGTGCCGCGCGCGACCTTCGATGAAATAATTTATTGCAGCAGTACTTTCTCTTTCAAACATACTAACCTATAATTTTTGTCCTTCCTTTTCTTAATCCAAGTAACCAATCGCCACACGATCAACTCTGTAATAAATGTCAAGCCATCTGTAGGCTTAGAACGCCGATTCTTCAAAACTTTTAAGGAACATTGAAATATCTTCGTAGTACATGTTTAATTATTCTATCCATCTATCCTTCCAGTGTCATGCCAGTCCCAGCAAGAATACAACAATCCCTGAATGGGCGCCAGCTCATCGCTAGCGCTGCAACACCGTGTCCTTACATGTTTAATTATTAACAATATAGATTATTTAAATAATGTTAAAATTTTATCTGTATAATGTAATAAACGTATTTTGCTGCATTTCATCTTAAAAATGATATCGTCATCATATGTAAATACACACTTTATAAAGTGGCTCAGGTTGTGCAATATTATAACTGTATCTCAAGTTTACAGTGAGGTACTTGTACTTATAAGTACAAACAGCTCTACAAGGAGCACTTGATGGACTGATTGGGATGAAACTGTTTCTGAACTGTGAGGTCCGGACAGGAAAGGCTCTGAAGCATTTGCCATATGAGAACAGTTCAAATAGACAGCGTGGCTGAGGCAGCATGTGCTTGATGCTATATACCGATAATTCTCTTTCCGATCTGCTGCTGTAGAGCTGTGATTCCACACTCAGATACAGTGATATAAAAACTCTGTGTGGTGCAGTGAGAGTAATATGGAAAAAGATGATCCGCTGTGGCAATTCCTAACGGGAGCAGCTGAAAGAAGAAGAAGAAGGTGCAGCGAGAGTAACAATGCTAAAGCAGCTATGGTATTTAGAATAGTTTGACCATTCTGTGGACCATTATATTGTTAATGGTTAATTACAATCAGATGCCTTAAACTAATAAACAATATGCGGTTAATTTCAGTGTATATGATAAAACTGCATCAGGGATGTGGATTTAAAAAAGAAAGGGAAACCACACTGGAACAAAAGCACTATTTTGATGCTGGGTGTCGCCAGTTTGCAAAACTGGGTGGAGAACTTGCATATGCCAGGGTTTGAGCTAGCGCGAAAATGTGCGTGGCTTTATGCCAAGTTTAAGTTTTATATACAGTGATCCCTCGCTATATCACGCTTTGACTTTCGCGGCTTCACTCTATCGCGTTTTTTTTCTCATACACGCTTACGTCACTACGCATGCGCTTTCTGAGAACTTTTATCTAAGCCCTATGATGGCTCCTAAACGTGCTGCTTTTTCTAAGCCTTCTGACAATAAAACTAAGCGCTGGAGGAAGATGCTTACTATCCAGGAGAAGGTGAAACTCTTGGATATGATTAAAGATGGCAATACCCTACAAAAGCCTCCTCACACATATGAAAAGACAGTGCCAGCAACTGCCCATCAAGATGTTCTTCAGCCGCGCACCCAGACACCCACTGCCTACTACTAGTACTTCTTCACTGAAGACAACAACGTACCTGCTGAAGATACTGCACCACCTCTGAAGACTCTCCTACTGAGGTCGTGCCTTCATAGGTTAGTGGTTGTGTGCAATTAAATGTACAGTACAATAATCTACTATATAAAAGCGTTCGGGATTGTCCTTCCGTCCCGTGAGTGCAAAGCGTAGCGGTATTCCGCTTATTACAGACTTACTACTTGCGGCTTGAGGTACGAAGCGACGCGATGTGAGCAGAGTTCTGGTGCTCTCATCGTTCCTTGCTTTTCTGCGCGATGCGCTGGAAAAATAGACAAAATTATGTCTCTGGAAATAATTAATGTTGATGGAGTACAAATGCCTCACCACGTAGTAAATATCAGGGGAGGTGGTGCTTGCTTATTCTCATCTATAGCTTATTTAGTGCATGAAACTCCGTCTTTAGCGGTACAGATTCGAGCTGACATTGTATGACTTTGGACAGGCCCTTGAGGGGATAAAAAAAAACTTTTGGAGATGTTATGAATGGGCACTTTGATGTTCTCATTCCCTACACTTACATGCCTGATGTACACATGGAGTGCACAAAAATTGAGGATAAAAGTCGGTCGCCTTAAAAGGTGAGTGCACCTAGTAATATGATATTTGTAACGTCTAATATGTCTTATTTTCTCTTATTTTGTCTAATATATTGGGTAATATGAGTGTAATGGTGACTAAAGGGTGTTATTTCATGTCTAGAGGGCTCTAATAATGTTAAAAAACGTATTTAGAAGGTCGTAAACAGGTTTTCTATACTCTAACTGCGAAAATATTCGATTTATAAATAAAGAATCCTACTTCGTGAAAATTCATTTATCACAGTAGAGTCTGGAACGGATTAACCGTGATAAACGAGGGTTCACTGTATCGCATTTTGAGCGTGGAAATAGGAGTATGCAACATTTTTCTACGTACGCACCTTTATACATGAGGCCCCAGGTGTTCATCTAGTGATGTCTGGACTTCTGCAAATCTCTCCTGGCAGCAGTACCTGATCGTGCTACTAAACAACTTTAGATGATTCAAAATGTTGGAGGCATGTCTTATGTTCAACCAGCCAAGAACAGAGCATGACACTCTTCTTTTCAGGTCACTACACTAACTAGCAGGTGAAGTTGACATCCTTACAGAGTGGTCAATTGGTCAGCACACATCAGCCCCTATGTTTGCTATTGCCCACTGATGTCTGCTAGTGAATGGTATCTGGTGGCATCAAATCTCAATCTAGTCGCTGTGTGTGTAGCTCCTAGCTTGTGGAATGAGTTAATCACTTCCATCAGAACTGCTGACTCCTCCAATGTGTTTACGATTTGTTTGAAGGCTCTCTTGTTCTGTGAATATCTGTCTATTTGATAACAGCTTTGATAGGCTCTTGTAACTATGGACAGATGAACTAGTTATATGCACCATTTGGCTTAACGCTCTTCACTCGTGTTGATTAATTTTCAAACTTTTCCTGTAGCATTTGTTTCCAGACAGTCACCTAGACTGATGTGCCTTTTTTGTGATTCGCTTTGGCTAACAGCATCTGCTAAGTAAATAAATGGAAATGTTTGCTTGATTGTATTCTGTTGTAATGACTGATGTAAATTAATATAAAATGATTACTTTTATTATGGGTGTTTTAAAGGAAATGGGATAGCACATAAATATAGGTTTGTTATAACAGCCTCTAACAGCAACTTGGCTTCAATTCTATTCTGTAATTTCTCCAAAATGACATTGAAGGTCCCCAAAGTACTACTAACTACGATTCTACTGGATTATTTCATATTTCCACAATTATCTATGTGAAGAAGAACTTTTAATTGTTTGAAGAAAATCTTCTCATAACACGTTTCCATTTTTGCCCCCATGGTCTTGTTGAAGAATTTAGTTTAAAGTAAAAACTTGTCATGATCTAGGGACTCCTGAAAGCACAGGGGGGAAACACTGTCAATAACCCAGGCTATTTATTTTAACAAAAGGCTGTACAAGCCCCAAAGCTCCGAAGAGTAAAAAGGAATTGCCTGAAAGGCAAAGTAATACACTGCAAACAAAGTCCCAAAACAGAATCTAGCAGCATGGTCAAAACAGGGCAAAGGTTCAAAAAATCAATAATCACAGTCACAAAAATGAACTACAAAGATTTGGTTGAGAAATAAAGCACAGGTTTGAAAAATCCAGGAAATCCACAAAAGCAAAGCCAAGCAACGCAAACAGTAAAAACAAGAAAACACTTAATTCCATAAGTGCATTCAAAATGAACTGCTACGAAATATGGGAGGCTCTCCCTTAAATAGGGTGGAGCCATTCCTTGTGGTGATGGGCAGGTGGCCCTGCCCCTTGGGGAGGCACCAACAAAACATGAGAGTCAAAATCTAGGCCACACCCCTTTTCCAACACACACATATTAAAATGTACATTATAAACGAAATAAACATTGATTTACTTCAATGTTAGGATGTAGGCTTATCTTGCTCAACTGGAAAAATCATAACCCAACTCTTTTAAGTCAGTGGGTAACTGATGTTATATATTATTTAAAATTGAAAAAAATGTAATTCTCACTTAGATGATCTGTGCAAAGCTTTTTTAAAACCTGACAGGACCTAATCGATAATATTTTAGAACAACAACATTTATTTATATAGCACATTTTCATACAAAAAAAATTAGCTCAAAGTGCTTTACAAAATGAAGAATAGAAAAATAGAGGACACAATAAAAAATCAACATAAGTCAACATTAATTAACATAGAATAAGTAAGGTCCGATGGCCAGGGAGGACAGAAAAAACAAAAAAAAACTCCAAAGGCTGGAGAAAAAATAAAATCTGTAGGGATTCCAGACCAAAGACCACCCAGTCCCCTCTGGGCAATCTACCTAACATTAGTCAAACAGTCCTCTTTGTATTTAGGGTTTTCATGGAAGGACCTGATGATGATGGTCACGTAGACTTCTGGCTTTCAGTCCATCAATGTTGGATCATCATGATGCTTTGAGTAGGTGGTGGTGGCGCAGGCCGCCACCACAAAGAAACCGGAAAAAGAAACAGAAGAGAGAGTAGGGGTCAGTACGGATTTTGGAGCCACTATGAATAGTTATTATGATGAATTGAACATACAGAGTATCAGGATTAAGTTAAAGTGAAGTTATAAAAAGGCCATGTTAAAGTAATGTGTTTTCAGCAGTGTTTTAAAGTGCTCTACTGTATTTGCCTGGCGAATTCCTATTGGCAGGCTATTCCAGATTTTAGGTGCATAACAGCAGAAGGCCGCCTCACCACTTCTTTTAAGTTTAGCTTTTGGAATTATAAGGAGACACTCATTTGAAGATCTAATGTTACGATTTGGAATATAAGGTGTCAGGCATTCCGATATATAAGATGGGGTGAGATTATTTAAGGCTTTATAATCCATAAGCAGAATTTTAAAGTCAATCCTGAATTACACAGGTAACCAGTGTAGTGACATCAAAACTGGAGAAATGTGTTTGTATTTTCTTTTCCCAGTTAGGATTCTAGCAGCTGCATTCTGCACTCGTTGCAAGTGATTTATGTCTTTTTTGGGTAGTCCTGAGAGGAGTGCGTTACAGTAATCTAGTCTACTGAAAACAAAAGCGTGAATTAATTTCTCAGCATCTTTCAATGATATAAGAGGTCTAACTTTTGCTATGTTTCTTAAGTGAAAAAATACAGTCAACAGTTACCCCTAAGCTTTTTACCTCCGTCTTAACTTTTAATCCTAATGCATTAAGTTTATTTCTGATAATTATTGCCAATTACTAAAATTTCAGTTTTCTCTTTATTTAGTTTGAGAAAATTACTATTCATCCATTCAGAAACACCATTAAGACATTGTGTTAGTGAACCGAGAGAGTCGGTGTCATCAGGTGTTATTGATAAGTACAGCTGTGTGTCATCAGCATAGCTATGGTAGCTCACGTTGTGCCCTGAGATAATCTGACCTAACGGAAGCATATAAATTGAGAAAAGCAGCGGACCCAGGATAGAGCCTTGTGGAACACCATATCGGATATCATGTGTCTTTGAGATGTGATTACCACAACTCACAAAGAATTTTCTACCTGCCAGGTAGGATTCAAACCAAATAAATAATGCAAGAATAATAAGAATAATGCAAGAATAATAAGAATAATGCAAGAATAAGCATTTATATCGGGGGAAAAGACTCCTTTCTCTTTTTACTGCTCTCAATTGTTTTACTCTTCCTCTCTTTCTAATGGGTGGGGGTTGATTTGAATTTAGTTCTGTTAAGTTTTGACTTGATTGTATAGACTGTTATATGTTTTTAATTACTTCAATAAAAAAAAAGAAATATTTATACAAATAACTGTTACAAAATTAAACACAACAGACAAGAGGCACAGCTGTGAACAACAGTCAGGGAGGAAAATGCTGTCTGAAACATGACACAACTGGGCTCCACCATACTAATTCCCTTCATAATGATAAATAATTCCATTATGTCACATCTTCAATTAAAATGTGCAGTTCCTTAAGTCTTTTCTTATAGCTCATACTTTTCAGTCCTGAAATCAGTCTACTTGTTTTTCTCTGTACTCTCTCTAGTGCTGCTATGTCTTTTTTAATAGTATGGAGACGAAAATTGTAATGTAGTATTCCAGATGAAGACTCTCAAATACATTATATAGTTTAATTATAATCTCAATTCATGGGTACTCTGCAACACTGGGCTATATAACCTAACTTCCTTTTTGCCTTCTTGGTCGCTTCTGTACTCTTCTTTGATGTAAATAGTGATGTGTCCACTATAAATCCTACATTCTTCTCATTCTCTTTAAGTGGCCATATTGCTGACATCTCTGCGTGGCTATGCTCTGCACGCCTGAGCTGCCTGCGCCTCCTCGCCTTCAAGTTTCAAGAACTCTGATTTTCGACCCTCCATCACCACTGTCAAATGCGACAGCAACATTGTCAGCTTTGGTCTACATTTTCTGTTTAACTGAGACTTGGCAGCAACCTCAAGACTTTTCACAACTTAATGACTTCCTACATGTAATACTTTACATTTATTTACATTACATTTAATCTGCAACAAATCCTCTGAATTTGGGTTTCTGTTCAGTTCTCTTTATAGTAGTTCAGATGATTGATCATTGCTGAGAACCTGAGTGGCTGGACCAGGCCAAGAGTAACACCTGGCTGCGGCAGATAGATGGTCATTTCCTGGGAGTGTGACTGGGCCATGTGCCTGCCTGGAGGGTTGCCAACCAGGATCCCGAGATGTTTCTTCATGTGGTGGGTGTGACAGCTCTCTGTACCAGTGTGTGCTCCCAAACATGACCTGACCTGATTGTACATTATCTGTTGTTCCACCAAGTTTAGTATCATCTGCAAACTTAACTGGCTTGTTATTTACAGTATATGCTTATCAAGGTCATTCATGATGAAGTGAAATAAAATGACAGAAGTCTCATCTGGATATCACACAAGGGGTCAAGGATCACAGAGAAATGAACACCGTGGATTCCTTAGCTCTGCTTTGGTACAGAATACCAAATATTATGTCTCATTGATAAAAAGAAAAAACAAAGACTACATTAGTCATTTTATTGTTTTCCTAGAACTTGCAATGATACTATGAACTTGACTTACCTTGGTGATTCATGTCCATTTAATAATAAAGAAAATCAGTTGTAAAAGTATGTTTTACTGACATAAATAAAACCAAGTGTGCTTCTTATTGGCAAAGACTTCACTCTATATACCATCATGAGCAAAAACAGAATTTAAGAGCAGGAAGACCAACAATTTATTCTAAGAATGTAAGATTTTCCCAATAATGTGATATCTAAATTTATTTAGTTTTATCACTGTTGCATGGACAGAACAGCAATAAGAAAATATAAGAGCACAAAATCATACCAATTCCTTCACAATGAAAAAAATAGGTGAAGGTCTCCTGCCCAAGCCAGCAGGATGCATTTGTTGTTTCTGAAAGTGGAGGCACAACCCAGCAACTGTTTGGTGCTCCAGTATTCCTGGCAAGGAAAAGTTCAGCAGCCATATTTTTGGATCTCTGGAATTTCATACATTATGATTCCATTATTGTTTGTTTTACTGGGGATTTTTACAAAATAATTGTATTTGATTATTTATATTTTACCTTTAGCCAGATGCTACTTTGTTCTGTAAAGAGTGCCACCATTTTGGGATGTCCATTACCTAGACATGGCTCCTAGTTATTAGGAGAACAATCTTTGAAAGGGTGATGTCTGACATGACATGATGCTTTAAACAACAGCAGAACAGTTCTCTCTACATCTGTAATTGTGGATAACCTAAAAGATTTTGTGTGTGTGTAATTATGGTGTATTCTGGCTTTGAAACCTTTAGTGATTCTTTTGTGACTTTGATTTCAGTTAGCAAGCTTTGATAACAGATTTTATTGACTTTCTGGTTTTCAACCATTTTTTTCTGGCTTCAGACTTTGATTCATCTCTTAGTCCATTTCTCATTCTTTCTTTGCTTCTATAACAGAACACTCTACCTTTTTTAAGAAGCAAAAAAAAGGCACTAATCTGGAAGAGGCAACAGTTCATTATCATGCACACATGAATTCTGCTAAAAGCTATTTAAAAGAGGGCCACATCAAAATGCAGGTGCAGTAAAGGTTTATTCCACAATGAGTAATTAAAAAGAAGCATACAGTTTTGACCATTTGAGAATTCAGCACGGACCAGCTGATGAAGATTCAACAGCTAAAAGTTTCTATTTAATTTTTATCAGCATGGAATTAACCAGCAGCTACAGTGTTTTCCCAAAAGCAATCAAACAGCACTAATAAGTCTGACAGTTGTCACACACGTGCGATTAGGAGGGAGTCAAAAAGCTCAAAGGTGAGTAAAATATCGCAAGATGATGGATTGTCACATGGTGCTTACCTGAACCTCTTCTCTCAACAGGAAAACCAAAGACAATTAATCACTGCTATTTCCGGGTTTCAAAATGGCCACCATGACATCACTTTCGGCAACTCAATATGGCATCACTTCCAGCTCCTGAATTCAATCTCATTTCCTGCCAACCATTTCCTGTATCCATAATAAACTACTCTATATAAACACCATTTTTGCAATTGTACTTTGTCATCTGTTACTGAATAAGTATTTTTGATCACATTTTGCATCTTTTTTGCTTCCTTTGTCCACAGGACAATATACGGAGGTGGTCACCAAACCTTTATTTTTGTGGATTTTCTTTATTATATGGTTATTATTCCACAATTGGCATAGCCGGCAGGATTTTGCTTTTGAAATGGCAGAAGAGCAAGACCTCAATTCAGTGCTGTCCACGATTGTGAGCGAACTACACACTTTGAAGGTGCAGATGGGAGAGACCCGAACTCAACTAGCGGAATCCCAGGCTCGCGCAGCGGCAGTGGTACGAACAGAGAACATTTGGTCATTACCAATCCAGCTGACATACCTAACAGATGATGATGACATCAAAACTTATTTTTTGTTTTTTGAATGTACCGCGAACCAAAATGCATGGCCGCGGTCGGAGTGGGCGTACCTACTGGCTCCCTACCTGAAGGGGATAGCGCAAAGAGCCTACTATGATTTAACTGAGTAGCAAGCCACCAACTATGACGTTCTGAAATCATAGGTGTTAAAACGCTACGGCATACCGGAACAGCAGGCGAGAGAATGGAGGGAGTGGAAGTTCAACCCAGGAAGGCCTCTAAGAACACAGGCATTCGAGCCTTGGAGCAAAGTATGTCACTGGTTATGGCCAAACAGCTCTCATAAGATGGCCGAATTATTAGCCTGTGAGACCTTCATTCATGCCCTCCCTGATGAAATTGCCCAGCAAATCCAGAGACAAAACTGGATCAGAATGGTTCTCTCGCCGTACGCAACAGGCAAGTGGAGCAGCCTCTGAGCCCTCCCGACAATCTTCCGAGCCTGTCGTCCGGAAAAGGGACAGGTAATTTAATCTTCCCTGCTGTTTCAAGTGTGGAGAGATTGGCCACCTGTCCCCAAATTGCACCCATGAATCCATGGACTGCTCACTAGTGAAGGGGGAAAGGTATTGTGCCACTGTGACTAACCTGTTATCTCTTCCTTTCACTGTAGGTGCAGTTATTATAAATGGCCGGAAGGTAAGAGTAATGTGTTATATATCTGCACTGTGATATTAATTGCAGGGTTTGATTATGCAACCATGTGCGGTAGGTTTGCTTTTTGGTGAGATGAGCTTGATTGCTTTGGTCTGAGAGGTGAAAAAAAGAAAAGGAACAAAAAAAAGGTTTTGAGGTTGTTGCACTTACCAGCTGTCAGTGTCTCTCTTTCTTAGACATAAAATTTGGTGACGAGAATGGCTGAGTTTTCCTTTTCACCACCACCTCCCTTCCTGCTTTTACCCGGTGAGCCTCCGATTCCGTGGACTCGTTGGCTACAATCCTTTGAAGTCTATCTCACTGCTTTAGGGCTTGAGGATGTTTCAGCCGCTCGCAAAAGGGTGCTACTCGTTCATTGCTTGGGAGCGAGCGGAAGGGCAGCGAGTGCTTGGGACTTTGGTACTATCTGACACATACGATACTGCAGTTACACTTTACAATGCCCACTTCTCTGCCCCACAAAGTGCTCTACTATGGAGATTTATTTTCAGACAGCGCCGTCAGCTTCCTGGGGAGACTGTGCATTAGTATGTCGCAAACTTAAGAGGACTAGCTAGCTCATGCAAGTTCTGGGCATTATAAGAGGAAATGATCCGCAACCAGGTAATCGAATGCACTAGCAATGATAAAGTTCGTGAAAGACTTTTCCTTGAAAAGGGTGATTTTACATTACCAAATGCAGTCGCAATAGCATTCAGTGTGGAATCTGCAGCTGTTTGTGCGGCGGAGCTTTCGAAACGCTTTGCTTCTGCCTCCCCATCAGACAGTTACGAGCAGCACTCGCAAACGGATGATTCCACAGCATCCGAAGTCAACGCAACAGACTGAGAACAGACAGTGCAGTTTGTGCAGCACAGGTGTTCAGGACAATTTCAGCAGCACTGTGGAAACTGTGGATCATGATCACACGCGACCAGAGCTCAAAGCTGCCCAGCACGTGGTCAGACCTGTCGCAGCTGTGGTAAACAGAACCACTTTTCTAAGGTATGTCGTTCTTCTCCAATCAGTGTGCATGGACAAACTGCAACTATAATTCACAATGTGATTTCAGGACCAGCAGCTTTCAAGTCATGCACAGTTAGTTTAAATGGTGTGAACATTTCCCTCTTGTTGGACACTGGTGCTACAATGTCCCTCTTAAATATACACACATATAAACAGTTTTTCAGTTCTATGGCCTTGTCTCCACCTACCACTACTGCCAATGTTTATGGGGACTCTCGGATCTCCCTGATGGGTTTAATCTACCTCACTGTTCAGTATGCAAAGATGTTCTGCCTAAAGTTTGTTTTCATGTTACAAAAAAAGGGGCAAATCTGATGGGGTTAGATCTGTTTCTTGCCCTGGGATTTTCTGTCTTAGATAAAAGAAGCATGCAAATCTTACAGGTAACCTCACTACAACAACAAAAATGGCCTGGACTCTTTACAGAGTTTGGGTTGCCTCACTGCCTACACTCATAAGCCTTTACTCAACCCCACTGTCACACCAGTTATACAGCCTTTACGACATATCCCGCTGTACTTTCGAGATGGGGTTTCCACTGAGCTGTGGCAGCTAATATCAGCTGGCATCATTGAACCAGTCAACGCCTCCCCATGGGTCTCCAATGTAGCTAAGAAGAAGTCTGGTGGCTTGCGCATCTGCGTCGATCTTCGCGCAGTAAATAAAGCAATAATTCCAGACAAATATTCACTTCCCACTTCAGAAGAATGCACAGCACAGTTATATGGTTCTATCTTATTTTCTAAATTGGATCTTAGGCAAGGCTATTTGCAAGTAGAGACCTCACAGCTTTTGTGACACATGATGGCATGTTTCGTTATACAAGAGTACCATTTGGGTTATGTTCAGCACCAAGCAGCTTTCAAAAAGTCATGTCCTCAGTGTTTGCTGGCATCCCTGAAGTGGTCATATGCTTAGATGACATTGTTGTACATGGGCCCACCGCTGCTGTTCATGACAAATGTCTTCACATGGTCTTTTCAGCTCTGTCTAAACACAAACTCACATTGAATGCAGAGAAGTGTGTCTTTGCAGTGCCAGAGAGAGAATTTGTTGGATTTCAAGTACCAGCTGCTGGCATATCTCCACTCCAATCAAATGTTGATGCAATCCACGCCATTCCGGAGCCTACATCTGCAGCTGAGGTGGCTTCCTTTCTCGGCATGGCCAGTTACTATTTGAAGTTTTTGCCCCAGTATTCTGTTACTACAGCACCATTGTGCCAGCTCCTGCGGAAGGATGAGTCATGGGTGTGGTCTCCTGATTGTGCTAAGGCTGTTCACCTCCTGAAATCACAGCTTACTTCCCCTCCAATTGTAGCCCACTTTGACATTTCTAGCCCCACATTTGTCACCTGTGATGCATCTGCTATAGCAGTGGGGGCTGTGCTGTCACAAAGTCAGGGTCAAGTGGAGAAGCCCATAGCTTTTGCCTCTCGTGCCCTCACCGAAACAGAGCGGAAATACTTGGTGGGTGAATGTGAGGCACTGGCATGTGTCTGGGCATGTGAGAGATGGCACCTTTACCTGTATGGCCGACATTTCACACTAAGAACAGACAATCAAGCTCTCACTACCCTGCTGTCGGCATCTGGCACTGGACACCGCCCATTGAGGTTACATCAGGGTTTCGGAGGGTTTCGTACTGTGGTTCCAAATGCACTTTGTCCACGTGTGTTGTCAATGGCACATGAGGATCACTTAGGTATAGTGAAACTTAAACAGAGATGTTGTGACTTGGTGTGGTGGCCTGGCATAGACAGGGACATTGAGACTCTGGTTAAAGATTATGTGGCCTATCTGGTAAGTGGCAAGACAGGTCTCCAGGCCCCTCCCCCATTGCAGCCTATTGCCTGGCCCACCCAACCCTGGGAACATATACAGATGGACATCTCGGGAGAAATCCATGGTGTCCCTCACCATCAGCGGTATTTGGTTGTTGTGTATGACTTACACTTGAAATGGGCAGAGGTTACTGCAACTGGCACATTCACATCCTGTGTCATCATTAGCATTCTGGAATCACTGTTTTCTCGCTGGGGTCTCCCTAAGACTATTACTACGGATAATGGGTCTCAGTTCACCAGTAATCAATTTAACTCATTTCTGGAATCAAAAGGCATTAAACATGTTCTCACTGCATATTACCATCCACAGTCTAATGGAGGGGTGGAGCGTTTCAACCAAACACTAGAAAATGGCCTTAGGGGACACCAGGCACAAAGGTGTTCTTTTGATCAGGCTCTGCTTAATACCCTCTTGCACTACAGATCATCCCAGCATAGCACAACTGGAGTGTCGCCTGCCTTCCTCATGCTAGGTCGTGAGCTTACCCTACCTCTCAACAGACTTCATCCTTTTTTCGGTCTGAGTATTCCGGGTGCCCTTCCTTCAATTCCTCACGTTAAGCACTCTGTCATTAGAGGGCAACACAGAATGAAACAAAGGTTTGATCAATCAAAATGGTTTAAGGAGGTCAGCATAGCAGTCTTGGACTGGGTAAGAGTTCGGAAGCCTTATCGCAATAACAAAATGGCCTCTTTCTGGTCCTCACCAGTACAAGTCACCCAACAGCTTGGCCCAGCCAAATTTGGTCTTGCTGATGGTTCTCGGTGGCATGTAACAGGTCTTCGAAAGGTGTCACCACCATCATCTGCTTTAGAATTTCATCCTGCTGACAAACACAATGAAAATTCTTTGGCCATTCCAAACGCATGGCTGGGTGACTCTGTTATCCAGCCTGATGTAGCACAAAATGAAACCGAGCCTGTTACTCAGCCCCAGGAGCCATCTCCACGTCCCACTCAGTTACGTTCTCGACCTGGACACTTGCAGGATTTTGTTACTACATTTCATGTTTAACTGTTCTGTTATATACTTGGATTTCTTTGCTGTTGGTGGGAGGGGGGAGAAATGTTATACAGTATATCTGCACTGTGATATTAATTGCAGGGTTCGATTATGCAGTCATATGCGGTAGGTCTGCTTTTTGGTGAGATGAGCTTGATTGCTTTGGTCTGAGAGGTGAAAAAAGAAAAGGAACAATAAAAAAGGTTTTGAGGTTGTTGCACTTACCAGCTGTCAGCGTCTCTCTTTTTTAGACAAAAATAATCGATGCCGGGAGTAACATTTCTATTGTTGCCTCCCGTTTCATTTTACCGCAACAATGGCTTAAAATAAAAACTAAAAACTAACCATAAATGTATTCATGGAGACCACAGGTATTATAAAACTGCTAGATGTGTGGTAACGGTGAATCGCGATATGATGAAAATGACCATGGCAGTATTACCTGATCCTTCGTTTCCTGTCATATTAGGGAGAGACTGGAAAGATATTAACAGCGGTAAAAACGTAACTGCTCCTGAAAGAAATTTGGGCTTAATAATTGAGAGTTCATCTACTCTGACTGCCTCCATGCCATGTTCTACAGTCACTCAGACCCATATAGGTACTCAGTATGAGGGTGTTGATGTCCCATCGACCTCTGCGGGAGCTAGTACAGTTAACGTAGAGGACGTGGTGGCAGAAACCCCTCCCATTGAGGTTGAGAAAGACCCTATTCAAAATTTATTGTCACAGTTTCTAATTACTACTTCTTTGTTTAAAAGTGAACAATGGAACAATGATTCCTTAAAATTTGCAAGAAATGCATATTATCAACCGAGGGTCACACCACCCTAGATCCTATGCCACCAATTCCTTTCTTTGTAATAAAACATTAATTATTATATCAAGTGGCAGAACACAGGGGTGAAGTGTGAGCATTTCAGCGACAAGTATGTGAACTAGCACATGCTCATCTTCTGGGAGCCCATTTAGGAAACTCCGATTTTATTGGCTGGGAATTAATGAGGCCAGACGATTTTGCACCTTGTGCCCCGAGTGCCAACTTCATCAGATTCCTAGGGGGGACCGAGCTCCTCTATTTCGCCTTCCCCTTATAGATGTACCCTTCAAACAAGTCGGTGTTGACCTCGTAGGACCCTTAGAACCCTCGTTTAAAATTCTTTAAATATATTCTAGTTTTAGTAGATTATGCCACTCACTTTCCTGAAGCTGTTCCCTTGCGCTCAGCTAATACAAAAAACATCACTCTGAAATTGGTAGGGATATTCACACGTGTTGGGATCTCCAAAGTGGTTCTTACGGATCAAGGGACTCCTTTCACTTCGGAGACATTCAGGGAAGTGGCTAAATTACTCAAAATAAAACATCTAAAAACATTGGTCTATCATCCCCAAACAGACGGGTTGGTAGAACGTTTTAATGTGACTTTTAAACAGATGCTACGCAAGGTAGTTGCCGCTGATGGAAGAAACTGGGATCAGTTCCTTCCTCTTATATTGTTTGCTTAACGGGAAGTCCCTCTGGCCCCTATTAGGTTTTCTCCATTTGATTTGTTGTATGGAAGACAACCCCACGGGCTATTGGATATGCTAAATGAAGGTTGGAAAGAAGAGGTCCTCCTTACCTCAAATATACTTGAATATATTGCACAATTATGCAATAGATTGGATAAAATTAGACCAATACTAAAAGAAAACTGAGAAAAAGCTCAAGCAGCGCAGTCACATTATTATAACAGAAACACCACCATTCGGGAATTTGTCCTGGGTGATCGAGTAATGGTACTCGTTCCATCTTCCCATTCTAAATTGCTGGCCCATTGGCAAGGCCCTAACGAAATTAAGGAAAGAAAAGGACTCGTTGACTATTTGATTAAACAACCAAATCGTCGACCGAGTGAACAAGTTTATCATATTAATTTGCTGAAACCGTGGAAGGACAGGAAGATTGATCCCTCCTCCGGCCAGCCTTGTTCCCTTTTCATCTCACATTCTGACCTTAATGGTCCTGATTTGACTCCAGAACAAAGACAGGACCTAGAAATGGCTATCCTGTCAGTACCAGAAGTGGTAAACGAGTTACCAGGATGGACTAATCTGATTGAGCATGACATTATTACTGACCCGGGTGTTATTGTCAGAGAAAGACCTTATAGACTCCCGGAGGCAAAGAAGGCGGAAGTGGAGTTGGAAATAAGGCGAATGCTATATTTGGGAGTTATTGAAGAAAGTTATAGCCCCTGGTCTAGTCCTAGTGTCTTGGTTCCTAAACTTGATGGTTTGTGGAGGTTTTGTAACGACTTTGGATGACTTAATCAGGTTTCTAAATTTAATACGTACCCAATGCCGTGAGTGGATGATTTACTCGATCAACTTGGGATCGCACGATTCCTAACTACTCTTGACATGACCAAAGGGTATTGGCAAATTCCCTTAATGGCCTCCGCTAAAGAAAAAAACACTTTCAGTACACCTAGTGGTTATTGGCAATACAAGGTTCTTCCATTTGGATTGCACGGGGCACCTGCTACCTTCCAACGTCTGGTAGACACACTGCTACGACCCCACAATTCCAATTCCTGGCACACCTACCTGGATGATGTAATCATTTATTCCGGCAAATGGAAGGAACATGTGTTGCAGGTTAAAACCATGCTTTCCACACTGGCATTAGCAGGACTTCGTATTAAATTAAAGAAATGCTTCTTTAGGTTATGTGAAGCCAAATATTTAGGCTACCTAGTGGGGGGAGGCTCTGTTAAACCACAATGTTCTAAAACTGATGCCATCATTAATTGGCCCCGTCTGATGACTAAGAGGCAAGTACAAGAGTTTCTAGGTTTGGCGGGATACTATCAACGTTTTGTACCCCATTTCTCAGAAATTGCTTCACCCTTATCTGATTTAACAAAGAAAAGAGTACCTTTAAAAGTGGTATGGGATGATAAGGTTGATAAGGCATTTTGTGACTTGAAATTGGGCCTTACGTCAGCACCTATTTTGAAATCACCTGATTTTTCTTTCCCTTTTATTCTCCAGACTGACACATCGGACACAGGACTGGGTGCCGTGTTGAGCCAATGTGTTGATGGTGCTGAACACCCCATTATGTATCTCAGCTGGAAACTACTGGACCGGGAGACTAAGTATGCCGCGGTGGAGTGAGAGGCCTTGGCGATTAAATGGGCTATCACACAGTTAGTGCATGTCCCTTCACCGGGAGTCTAATCCCCGTGTCACAAGGTGGTTTTTGGATCTCCAACCATATCGTTTTAGTGTTGTTTATTGTAGAGGTTCCAACGTGGATGCTGTCTCCCATGGCCAGGACCTCTTGGTTTCTGGTTGCTCGACCCGATGTGTCTGGGCTGAGGGGTGGGGGTCATGTCACACACGTGCGATTAGAAGGCAGTCAAAAATCTCAAAGGTGAGTAAAATATCGAGGGATGACAGATTGTCACATGATGCTTACCTGAACCTCTTCTCTCAACAGGAAAACCAAAGACAATTAATTGCCGCTATTTCCGGGTTTCAAAATGGCCACCATGACATCACTTCTGGCTCTCACCATGGACATCACTTCCAGTTCTTCCCCATGACGTGACTTCTGGCTCCTAAATTCAATCTAATTTTCGGCCAACCATTTCCTGTACCCATAATCCACTAACTCTATATAAAAGCTATTTTTTCAGTTGTACTTTGTCATCTGTTACTGAATAAGTACTTTTGATCGAATTTTGCATCCTTTTTGCTTCCTTTGTCCACAGGACAATATACGGGGACGGTCCCCAAACCTTTATTTGGTGGATTTTCTTCTTTATATGGTTATTATTCCACACAGTGTAGGAAGAAACCAATGCAAACAAAGGAAATCACATTCAGTTTCTATGTACGGCCCAAACTACAATCAAAACTACAATAAAAATTCCTACCTCTTGGACCACCATGCTGCTCGCCTAATAGTATCATTTTCAAACAGTAGCATTCAATCCAAGGATGTTTAATGGCTTCTTTTGTCCTTTTTTCTGTCATGGGTAGGCATATTTAACTGAGTTGCCAATAAACCTAACATGCACACCTTGGCAATATGTTCCAAAAGTCTAGTTTAAAATTCTAGCTTTTTCACAGGCTATGTTCATCCCAGGTCTTTATAGATTTCTCCTAATGCTTTCCACGTTTTTTCTGACATCTCAAAAGGGTTTTGGTTACTTATCAACTTTAAACTGCTGGCACAGTGGTAGTGCTGCTGTCCCACAACAAGGAAACCGGGATTCATGTCCTGGGTGCTCCCTATGTGGAGTCCGTCTTCTGTCTCTGTGGCCTGTGGTCTTTCTTCCACAGGCCAAGGAAATGCTTGAATTGGCAATGATAAATTGGCCTAGTGTGAATTTGTGTGTGAGTTTGTTGCTAACATAAACTTCAGCTTCCCTGCCAGCTTGCTCTGGACAAGCCTGAGAAGAAAATGTTTGAATAAACAACTTTAGACTGACTGAGTACAGGCAGGTACCCTGAGATGAACTTGTAGTTTCTTATGTTACAAATGATAGATTAGGCATGTTCAGCAATGTAGTGGATATAGGATATTATCCATTCATCCATTATATTATATTATATTATATTATATTATATTATATTATATTATATTATATTATATTATATTATATTATAAGGTGTGCTACCCATCCAAGATGTCTAGACCTAATGATATAATTTGCAGTGCTCCATGCAATGTATATGTCTCTGCTATATGCCAACATCGCTACTGTCTGTGATACGGCATCTATTGGAATAACAAATGCAGTGTATTTCATTACTAAAAATATTTATGATGCACCCTCTTTTGGAATGGCAGAGACACAGTAACTAGACAGACACACAGACACTTATCCTTTTATTATATTATATTATAGTATACTAGCTGTGTCAGCCCATGCTGTAAAAAGCTCAGGCTCCTAAAAATTATTGAAATCATCAAAAAAAAATTTAAAAGGCAGAGTCAACATTTTGTTTTGCAGATGTGCTCACCCCCCTTGTCTATTAGCAGCGAGTTTCTCTCTTGGATTTCTTTCTTCGGCGGTTTCACTTTGGCGACAGAGTCACTTTCCTTCAGCTTCATGCTGTAGCCTCGTACTTCTTTCTTTTTCTGACTCGTTAACTTGGGGCCGCCTTGCTGGCTCTTTGAGATTCATGCTGAAACCTCGTACTTCTGGGCCAGACAGAGAGGCACACACACTTCCATGCATATATTATATTATATTATCCATCCATTTTCCAACCCGTTGAATCCGAACACAGGGTCACGGGGGTCTGCTGGAGCCAATCCCAGCCAACACAGGGCACAAGGCAGGAACCAATCCTGAGCAGGGTGCCAACCCACCGCAGGACACACACAAACACACCAAGCACACACTAGGGCCAATTTAGAATCACCAATCCACCTAACCTGCATGTCATTGGATTGTGGGAGGAAACCGGAGTGCCCGGAGGAAACCCACGCGAGACACGGGAGAACATGCAAACTCCACGCAGGGAGGACCCGGGAAGCAAACCCGGGTCTCCTAACTGTGAGGCAGCAGCGCTACCACTGCGCCACCGTGCTGCCCTTTATATTATATTATATTATATTATATTATATTATATTATATTATATTATATTATATTATACTAGCGACAAATTGTACAAAGAACTCAGTTCTTCAGCACACTTCATTTGATTTTTTCCGGCAAACAAGTTTTCAAAACAAACCGTATTTTACGACTCTAATCAGAGTCGGAGTAATAACTATGTTGGTATGGTCATTGTAGATCTGACATCAGCTAAAATTTAAACAATGACCATTGTTAATGCCCAGCCGTCATTACTCAGTATTACTGCCAATAGATGTCAGAAGGATGGATGCCAAAACCAAACTGCCCAAAGATAGATTTCGACGTACTAAGCAAATGGCGATACGTTCTAAATTACTTACAGTTCCGGAGCTGTCAGTCGACAATGTTAGTCCTGGAAAGTACACCCCACCAAACCATACCTCGTGCTCATACCTCGTAGATCATCCGGAGATTCTGTGGGAGGCAGAAAATAATCCCACTTTCCACAACTCGCCTAAGCTCTGAAGACTTCCGCCTACAGTTTGCCGGCAAGACACACATGACATGCCTCAAGGAATTATGGGAAGGAGAAGGTTCATGTCCTGCTGCATCTTACTTTGCTCACAAAATGACGGACTTTGACTTTACGAAGGGGAAGTGGGGGGGGGGTAAGTGAGGCATCGCTCACCCCACATAAAGGTAAGGAGGTCCGGGACATAACTAATCGATCTGCCTCTAAATTAAAACAGGCGTATCACAGTCAGCCATTAGCAGTATTCCGGAACTCCAATTTCCAGCCGCCCTTGCAAAACCCAACCGAGCATGCGACAGAAACAGGCGTGGTCATTGGCTCACGGCCAGGAGTTAGGGCTGATGATGGCTCGAGCCTACCTCCAACCGATTCAAGTAATAATATGGACGTGCGGAAGCTGGAAAAACTACTCCAGCCCGTACATAGTTTTTAACAGATCATGACTTCAATTAAGAAGATTGTGGAGGAACTGGGAGCAGCGGCCGAAGCACCTTTGAAATGGGTGGAAGAATACCTGCGGCGATTTGGTCGGAAGCTTCCCGAAATGGTTAATTTGACGGTACAGGTAAGTGTTACCGGTACCGTACAGGAAAGATTGACGCAGCATGAAATGGGCCCGCGATTAATTAGTAGTAGATGCCAAGTAACCTCAAGGTCTACAAAAGAGACGGGAATGATGACCAAGTGTCTGGTGGAAGGATTGAATGAGCCGGATTAGCGGGATAGTTCTGCCTCCCGGAGTGATGCAATCCTGAAGACACTGGCACCAGTCATTTTTAATAAACTAAAAGGGGTGCAAATGGCAAAGGGTCTCTCTCTTATGCATAGAAAGACCCAGACTGTGAGAAAGACCTAGATTAAAAAGGAGATCCTAGAAGAGAAACGGGGATCCCCTGATAATATAGAGCGTGGAGCTGTGAGCTCATGTGCGGCTGACAGCCCATCCTTAGCTGCTAAAGGGGCAGAGGCAACGTTTTCATCCTGTTTTCAGTCTCGCAGCTGTGCTATGAATGCCACCGGCCGGGCCATAGGTGGAGAAACTGTCCACGGAGAACTAGGGAGGAATTTAAAATAACTCATAGGTACAATGTCTCCCCATGGTTCTCCTGTAATTGCTTTTCAGGGCAAAGCCACGGTCCAGCCACAGCCAATGGCACCTCCTGGAGGAAGACGACCCTTGCGGGGCTGGATGCTGTGCCCCACTGTGCTTCGCTAAGGGTAGGGAACTGTGAGAGATGGCCGGTAGCTTATCCTGGCCAACACATCCAAGCTGCTAGATGGAGTCCTCCCTGCAGCATGGAGGTGCCCCGGATTCCTGCAGGGCATCATGGGAGATGGAGTTTGACTTCACAGCCCTGCTGGTTGCCGTCGGTACCATCGGGTGACGCTGCAGGAAGACGCAGGGATTTTTATTTTCCCTATAGCCCGGACGTACTCCCAAGTCACAAGGACAGAAGAACAGAAGTGCTTCCGGGCTGAAGAAAAACATAAATCTTCAATTGACCCAGAAGTGCTAATGAATCACATGGACTGACTCCAGGTCAAGGACTATATAAAGGACAATGCGAGACCCAGCAAGCTGAGCCGGAGTTGGAAGGTAGAGTGACGGAGCTGCTGGGAGGAGAGGAGGATTTATTGTATTTATATCTATTGATTATTGGATTTATTGTGTATTGTGGTGATGGAGCTTTTGTGCACTTTATTGAAGAAAATAATTTTAAATATATTTCTTGGTGCTGTTACAAGTGTGTCTTGGACGTCTGTCTGGTGGGTTTCACAGGGCAACCCCCAGTGTCCACAATATATATATTGTGGTCCCCGGCTGGGACTGGAGCCCGGCCGGGACGCCCAGGAGGACGTGAGGAGGGCTTGTGCCTCCTCCAGACCGTGAGGGGGCGTCCGTTCTGGTTCTGTTGTTTGCCACGGGTCGAGGGCATGGAAGCCCTACCCTGTAGGGGCCCGTGGCCACCGCCAGGCGGCGCCCCGATGCCGGTTTACCCCGTGTGGTCTTTGGCCGGGGCTGGAGCCCGGCCGGGACGCTTTGGAGGACCAGAGGAGGGCGAGTGCCTCCTCCAGACCGAGTGGGGGCGTCCGTCCTGGTTATGCAGGGGGCCTCGGGTAGGGGGCTTTGAAGCCCAGCCCTGTAGGGACCTGTGGCCACCACCAGGCGGCGCCCCAGTGCCTGTTTATCCCGGGAGACCGGCACTTCCGCCACACCAGGAAGTGCCGGGGGGAAGACGACCGGGGAGACACGGACGGCTTCCGAGTGCGCAGCCGGCACTTCCGCCACACAGGGGTGTGGCCACCGCTAAGTGCTGGGAAGCAGCTGGAACCCGTCCGGGTTCCCATAAAAGGGGCCGCCTCCCTCCAGTCGGTGGTGGACGTCGGGAGGCAGTGTTGGCGAAACTTGAGAGAGGACAGGAGGCGGCCAGGAAGGCACAAGAGACTGTGGGCCTGGACATTGGGGAAATCGGTGCGAGAAGGCACTGGGGTTTGTGAGTGTGCACTGGACATTTATAGTTGTAAATAGTGTGAATAAACAGTGTGTGGGTTGAAAATATGTTGTCCGTCTGTCTGTGCCGGGGCCAGCGTTCACTATATATATATATATATATATATATATATATATATACTGTATATATATATATATATATATATACTGTATATATATATGGCTCACGGTGGATTACTTTTTGCTTTAGAGTTAAATGTTACAAGGGTTAAAGACTAAAGGCAGGAATATTAATTCAAAAATGAAAACTAAAAATAATTTTAGTAAATTATTGTTTTATTTCAGTTAATCTTTCCAGCTAATTTAATAGTTTTGTTTAGTTTTAGGTTTTCATTTCGGCTTTGTAATTATTGTATTTCAGTTTACAAAAATGTTTTTTAATAATAGTTTCAGTTTTGATTTTAGTTTTACATCTATTTTATTTTCAAAATCAGCACATAGACAGGTAAAGTGACTTGCTCATGGTCACACAGTGTCAGTAGGATCTGAACCATCTAAAGCTATAAACACTATGCCACACTGCATGCCAAACCAAGCTCAAAACACAATCCAGAGATATATCATCAGTTTTAAGGGAGTTGTTTTGTAAATTCTTATTCAAGAAACTAAACTCGTTAGAGTTGTAACCAGGATTTTCTAATTAACATAATTTTTAACAAAAGTTAATAAATAAATAAATAAATAAAAAAACACCACAGAGCATTACTTGCATAAAGGTGACAAAAACTTTAATGTGTGGGTAAATTGTAGTACCATGAGAACAGCCACTACAGACACATTGAGAATATTTAAACTACACTCAGATTGTAATTTGAACCCATGTTAGTAGAGCTGTGAGGCAACCATGCCAATGACTAGAAAATGTATTTAAAATTATCATGACCTTTCATTACTCTCATGGCCAGACTGAGACACTTAATGCTGCATTTTGATACATGGCATATGACATCCTACTTCTTATTCCAGTAGCAGGTTGTGGCATATTTGCCACAGGTCTGTTCACTCTGAAACCTGCCATCTCATGCTGATCAAGACTGAAGGGCAGAAAATGATGAACAAGTACATTTGTTTAGCCAAACAAACCTACCTGTGATCCAAAGAAACAGAGTCACTGTTTTTTTAATTCAGTAAAGGTGGCGCCACTGCACCACTGTATACCACATGTTCAATCCCCAGTTCTCAAAATATTTCATACTGAAAGGTTATTGAAAACAATAGTAATGGCTCCCAACCATTAATAGAGGAACCCGAGATGCCGTGTTTCATCAGAAGTACGTGAACCACCTTTCTTTGAGGACTGGATGTCTGAGTGTTACCTAGTAACAGTATTAAATCTTATATTGTCTGTAAATCCCAGATTAAAAAAAGATTGCTTTTGATAAACATTTTTATTTCTTCAGTGTAGGACAGTTCAATTCATATGGGCATTAATCAGGTTTTACACTACATGCCTTTGTCAGACGTGTCCTTGAACTGGTCTCCAGTGTAGGACAATCTGGAATGTTAAGTGCAATCTGCTCTGTACCCTGTGTGAGCTACTGCCACTCTGGATGAATGGTTGTGTCATATTTATTTGGTCGTTTGACATGCACTTGTATGACTCCATGTCTTCATTCATAGCTGATTTAAAATATTTACCCAACACTAACAAGCCTCATGTGTAGCCTTATCCTGGACCTTATTATAGTACTTTGTAGTCCTATAGCCTTCACTGTCTAATTATAACATTAAATGACATGACATAAAACTTTTCCAATAAAATCTAAAGTTTGTTTCCCTACCTCTGTAGGTTTACAGTGGTACCAGATCTTATCCCAGCAACATCAAGCTCAAAGCAAAAATCAGCAGGGTTTGAGATTATGTTATGTTAAATCTGAAGGAATTTAAATAGATCTAGTTTATCTGATAGCCATTTTTATGTAGTGTCTTTCAAAATAAACACTTTTAAAAATGTTTTTCATATCAGTCCTTAATTGACCACTTGCCTTAATGTTCCATGCTCTCCTATAACTAATCTGTGGTTCTTTAAGAGGCTGCTCTTTCAGGGACTGCAGTTTCCAGCTATTTATTAATTAAACCAAGAACACCTGGCTTATATCTGAAGTCAAAGTGAACAAAGAAGTTTCCATTTAATGACTATAAATGCTGGCAGAATGAGAAATGTATAATTGGCAATTGTTATAGCACTGAATGAAATGACACAGTGCTTTAAATGACATTTATGGCAGTGTCAAGTGGAAGGTATGCCATTCTATATTGGGCAGAGTAAGCAAGTTAAACTTTAAACTAGCTATTCGACCTTCAGTAATGAGACAGTAAGGTTTATTCACTTTAACAACAATTACTATCAATGTCTATTTATGGAGTGAATATGAAGTTTTACTCATTGTACATGTGAATAGGAAAAATATACTATACACAACAATTCATTATGCACACTATTAAATATACTGCTAATTCCATAATGTAGCTTTTAGATATGACAGTTCTGATTATTTCTGTTGATCATAAGTGACCAATAATTTATCACAAACAATATTTTTAGTGATTGTCAGTATTATATTATATTATACTAGCTGAAGCCCGTCATAGCATACGGCGGTGTAAGAATAGGAATGGAAAACGGTGAGAAAGGAATTCAGTATAACAAAGGCTTAGGAAACCACCGTCACAGTATAACGAAAATACTGTATTACCGTCGTACACAAGGAAACTTCTTCTGCTTGGGCTCGCTCACTCGCGCTCTCTCTCTCTCTCGCTTGCTCACGCTCTCTCTCTCACTTGCTTGCACACTCGCGCTCTCTCTCTCTCTCACTCGCTTTCTTGTGCTTTTGCTCAACAGTGCTTGCACTCTCTCTCTAAACACGAAACCAATGCCAATGGTCGAGAGAGTACCTTCCTGTAGCAGGCTTCGGAAAACATACACATATATAGGTAGACGCCGCATTCACTGTGTTGCCCAGTCGACGCGATAAGTCAGCTCGTCCGCCCTATTGCAAGTGGTAAAAGTACCATTTAAACTAATACAGGTAGACGTGGAAACCGGGTTTTCTGATGAAAAAAACAATAACGTTTTAAACAGTATAATTTACATACAACAGATTTTGCCGAATCGTTTACATGCAATTATTTATATCCATTTATACACTAAATGCGTGTGTATCCCATGGTCTTAGAATTGGTGGGCGGGGCTCTGTGAGTTGGTGGGCATGGCTCTCCGTCTTGCGTGCGCTCTCTGTCTTCCTTGCCCTTAGTTAGAGTTGGAGGGCGGGGCTCTGTGAGTTGGCGATCATGGCTCTCTGTCTTGCATGCGTGTAAAGTCGACATGGCTCAGAGGTGCATGTGGACTTTTGCAGAGACAAAAGCGACTGAGGCTGTGTTTGGTGAGTTGTTGCGTGCCTCAAGAGCGACGCTGGACTCGGGAGGACAGTTACAGTTGTCGTGCGTATCCCATGACGCGGTAGGAGGGATAGAGTTGGCAGGTGGGGCTCTGTCTAGCGTATCCCATGGTCTTAGAGTTGCCGTGCGGGGCTCTGTCTTGCTTGCGCCACTGTCTTATGCGTGCCCTCAGTGTCTTGCTTGCCAGTGTCTTGCGTGCTTAGTGAATTATATTATATTATATTATATTATATTATATTATATTATATTATATTATATTTAGAGTGCAATGGACTGCAGCCCTGTCCAGGGATATTTTCTATCTTATGCCCAGTGTGCTAAGTTGGGGTCAACCCTAGGAGCATTAGGAATAAAGTACAAAGCAACTCTGGACAGGGTGACCATCCACTCCAAGACACACATAAAGATTTGTTTTTACCTGGTCTATATAAAAACAGCAGATAACCTGTGCTGCTTTTCTTTTTTTCATAGTAACTGGAAAACAAATCCATGTGGACACTAGGAGACTACAAAGAGAACGATCAGGCTGGGTTTTCATTCCAGTATTTTGTATTTGCAATGCAGAAGTGCTAACCAGTATGCAACTACGATGGCAAGTTACCTCAGCTCGCTTTCAGTCTACCCACCCTTTAATTTTTGGTCATGCTGCTTTCAATTTAGAGTCAAAGGGAGTCATTGTCTATCCCAGGAGCAAGAAAGCAGTCAATCCAGCCTATCTCACATCACACTCTAATGCAGTCTGTTATGAGGTGCCAACTTTGAGTTACTACCCAAAGTAACCTGCATCTATCTGGCATGATGAAGAAAACCAGACCTGTTCAAGAAAACTAATGTGGACATCACAAACCCTCTGTCTGGGCCAGAACTGAAACACAGTCTCTCTCTCTCTCTCAATATGCTGTATACATCATATGCTTAAAATGTGGTAGAATTAGCTAAGAATACATAAACACACACATAAATATATATACTATATACAGTATATATATCTTGTCAACCTTGGGTCACAGAGTTTCACAGAAGACTGGAAAAGTGATCAGGTTTTCAAGGTACAAAATCTTTATTTCTGGACTAGCAGATACAAAAGCAAGACCTTATCCAGAAGGGGTTTGTCAGCAGCAGAAATGCACACAGGTTGCAGCTGACAAATGTGGCGGTCCAGCTCCTCTCTCCAGGTCAAAAGAACACAAAGTCCTCCTCATCAAGCAGGTTCAATAGCTCGGAAGCAGTGACTGGAACAGACGCAGTCTAAGGGAGAGAGGACAGGAGTGTGAGCCGTTAGGTTAGCTGGGGCTCTGCCTTTTAAATATTCTAAACCACCTGCGAGAAGCATGTTGCGTGGTAAGCCGACAAGCCTGCAGCCTTTCCAGCAAAGGGGATGGGTAAGAGTGTGTTTGTTTCTTATTCAAATTCTGTTTAAGAGGAAGTTTCTGAAGGGCAACTGTGTTTCTTGGTTTACTGTTTAACAGAGAGAAAGCTCGCAGTTAAGAGCATAAAAGAGTACAGCTGGCAGTGGTATGTGGGAGGAAAAACTACTGAACTGAACATGAGTGACGGTAGCTGCTGTTATGGGTAGCTAACCGGTGGTAACACCGGTCACAATACACACACTCACACCAATCAGTCACATTACTGACAGGTGAAGTGAATAGCATTGATTATTTTGTTATAATGGCACCTATCAAGGGGTGGGATATTAGGCAGCAGCTGAGCAATAAATTCTTGAAGGTGATGTGTTAGAAGCAGGAAAAAAGGACAAGCATAAAGATCTGAGCTACTTTAACAAGGGCCAAATTGTGATGACTAGACATCTGGGCCAGAACACCTCCACTTATATATTTTGAACATCTAAAACTCCCAAAATGGATAAAAAGAGTTTGGCGCACATCAAAATAGGAACTTCTTATATATAAGTTCCTATAAAGAACAAAATATAAAGTATTTATAATCATCATTTTGTCATTGCATTGGTATTGTGTTGTAAATGACAGGTACAGAATAGCTTAATTACACAAGACTGGCAAACCCCAAACATTCTCAAGTTCACACAGAAATTATAAAACACACAACGACACATTTTGCTTTCTGCCACAGGCTCCATAAGGGTAAACAATACAATTTCAGATAATTTCATATTAAAATGTGAAACCAGACAAGACTTTCCACTATAAAGAACACTTTATACTTTTGCAATTGAACGAGTACCCATTTGACTCCAGCAAAACTCAAATGTATCATTTCTGATCTTACTAATCTTACTAGATAACATTTACAAGATCTCTAAGTTTAAAATTGACTTTAAAAATTGTGCTTTTTCCCGTTAACTCATTAGCAAATTCTGCTGTATTAAAGCACTCTCTGCAATTTCATGTATTTGGGAGCAACAGTTGCAAAGACATCTAGAGATCCATTTAGATTCAATTTTCGGTGTTTGAGGGAAAGAATTGAACAAGACACACTTTTCATCTCCTTCAATTGGGGGCCACTACACACACTGTCTTTTGTTTTTCAGAGCCTCCCTATATTTATTAACAAATCAATTTAAACTAAAAAACACAATTCTATTTGAAGCTCATCTATATGCTTATTCCTATATTTTGGAATACCTGTGCCTTTATATCACAAGTTGCAACCTTAGATCTCCTAATTGTGGTCTGCATATTATTCCAAGAACCAGGCATAAAAGAAGTGGTGAGGCAGCCTTTTGCTGTTACACCAAAAATCTGAAATACATTACCAATACAGATATGCCAGGCTAACACTGCAGATCACTTTTAAAAAACAATCTAAAAACCCACGTTTTTAATTTGGCTTTTTCTTAGCTACATTTTAATAAACTAAAAATATATAGAATTATCATACTCATAAATGATCCTGCAATCTTTATTAATCTTTACTTTTCTGTGTTTTGTTTTGTGGTTCTTCTGAGGTGGCTTTCTGTGCCACCACCACCTGATCAAAGTCCTATGCATCCGCATGTGATGTTTGAATGTTTAACCTGTCACGAGACTCATTGCATCAAATTCTCTATTTCTGTTAATTATGCTGTATGTGTACACTATTTATTTTTGCATACTACTTTTCCATTATTATTATTCTTATCTAATTTTAATTTGCTTTTTTTTCCATGTAACATCATATACAGCACTTTGAGCTACATTGTACAAAAACATGCTATTGAATGTTAGTGATGTTGTTATGCAATAGAGGCAAATATAATAATAATAATAATAATAATAATAATAATAATAATAATAATACAAATCCAAGGTCACTTTACATACAGAGTAAAAAAAAAAGACAACACACACAAATATGGAAACCAGAAGGTGGCATGGCAGTATCTGATTTCCATCTTAAATGGCTGTCTTTCAGATATTTATAATTTGTGACAATGAAAGGGAGTAGAAAGGGCTGAACATACATTACATCTGTTTGGTTGGTTCTGAAAGTAAAATCTTTAATGGGGCTTTTCCTTATATGTATTGGTCTGTGCTCTGGACATCACTAACTATCACCTATTTACTTGTAATCACGTTGTGCTTCACTTGCTTTAAATACAGATCTAATATAGTAAACCGCTCAAGGAAGAGTCAGTGCTGCCTGCTGCTCCATTACAGGGTAACTTTGCATTAACACCCTCCCTTAGTCACACAGTATTTATTTAATGGAAGTTATTTGGTATTTAAACCTTCAGAAGTCTCTATATTGATAACACATTTTCACATTTTAATCAGTTCCACTGCACATAAGAATTCCTTCAACTCATATATTTTTTCTATTTACAAGTTAAGATGTGGTTAAAAACAATCTGTATTAGTTACTACATTCTCTTTTAATGTTTACAGTCAAAAATATTTCAAATTAGTAATACAAAGAATATGGTAGCATTTTGAGGCTTTAGCAATTGCTAACAAAAAGAGACCTTCCTGGCAATACCTTGGGTAAAGAGTTGTATTCAATTATTCATAACATTCAGTCTACATCAATTTGTTCAAACCTTGCTGTAATTCATCTTAAAATTGAACGCTGAACACACTTCCTTTGATTAATATATAAGGGATTGGACAACATTTGTGAATGATGCCATGTGGCTCCTACCTCACTATAGTATACAATTTTGGTACTGACCTAAATTAAAATATTTTTGGGAGAAGATATTTTTCTTACTTAACAAACAAGATTAGATTTATAATCACCCCAAATCCTCTCACAACAATGTTATCAGATATGGGGCTAGACATTTTAATGATGAGCTCACCATGATTTCCTCCACTACATTGTTGGTGTGTCGACTATACTTAATCAACTGGAAGAGTCCTAAGAGTTTCTCAATGAGCAATTTCTGATATTACCTTAAACTAGGAAGCAATCTAATACTTCTGTGCAGAGCTTCTTTTGAATCAGGCAAGAATTGATTAATGTTATCTGCTATTATAATGAAACCAGTAATGGCGCAGTGCACGATAACGTGTAGTGAATACGCTTGACTTGATCATTCATAGTTTTCAGACTCTTTCTCTGTACGTTTAGCATTCATTTGCTCAGAGGTTGATGCACCTGCTGCTTCTTGAGCAGCTCTTCTTTTCTCCAACCTAGCAGCCCGCTTCTTCTCTTCTTTCGTTGGCATCTTTTGGCATTAAAACCGATTAAGTCAGTGTTTGTGTTGTAATTACTTAGTACGTTTTCTTTAATTTTTCACTTAAGCTGGCACTTAAGTCTTCAATCTTCCTCAAGAACGATTTAAGATATGAAGAGATAGGGGAAGTGATTACGAAGGTGGTAGGGATGAGAACGGCGTCCTTACGCATGCACTGCACGGCTGCCCTGCTGCCAAGAGTTCATTCTACAATAAAATAAAATAAAAATAAAATGAGGAACAACCTTGGATGTCAATCATCACCCCAAAAGTGGATAGTAGACATCACATAGTCTATGTGTACCAAATTTCAGGTCAATAAGTCAAACGGTTTGCAAGCTACAGGTGATTTAAAATCCTAGACAGACAAACGAACAGCCATGGTAGCGTATTATATATAAAGATACCAAGGTCTGTGTGTGTCCTGTGCCGTAGAGCAATCTGATTGGTCAGCTTGGCTTTGGTGACACAATCAAATGAGGATGTGCAAGTGAGTGAGACACACAAGGAGGAATAAAGGTGTAGGAGGTACATGGAGAGCGGCCTTCAAAGACAGGAAATTTAAAGTTGGACAGGAGGTGAGCAAGGCATTTCAAAATGACAGAGTATCAGAAGAAGGCTTTTACAGGAACATGCTTGACAGATGAGTGCAGGCCAAGAGAGCTTTAGACACATGTGGTTACCTAGGAAAGGCGCTGAAGGTACAAATAGTGCAAGAGATATAAAATCATTTTAAATGTATTATGTTTTCTGTACTTGACAGCTAATGAGACTAGTTCTAAAATAACTCTGCTGAGCTTTTCTTTACAAATTAGCCGTCAGCATTTGGTAAAGATGTTTTTTTATTTTGTGTTATTTAAGATTAACAAATCGTAACTTTTTCTCTAATTTACTGGAGTGATTGTATTTTTGATCGGACTGCCTGATCCTTTGAGGTGGTTATATCAGCACCGCAATATTCTTAGTACATTTTTAAATTCCGACTTATTTTTGTGGTTCTTTAGAAGTACCCAAAACACTTGATTCAAATGTCACCATCCCCACTAAATGGGCCCGATTCTATCTCTGACAACAGTAGATTTACTTTTCTATTCTTTTTTTAAATAAATTACATTTTTTTATTTTGTTCCTGGCCTTTCTTAAAACTGAACGCACTTTGTTCATTAAACACTGAATACTCTTTGTGCTCTATTCTTGCTTTGTACTTCAGCCTCTTGGACCTTCCCGTGCTCTAAGCTCTTGAGCTACTTTTGTGCTTAAAATTCTTGAGTCTCTTTGTAGCTTTATCACTTGAGTTACAGATTTCTTTTTGTACTACACACCTGAATATCTTTTGTATTCCACACACCAAAGTTGCTTTGAGTTCTAACCAGGCTTTTTTATTTTTTGTTCTGAGTTTCTTTGTGCTCTAAACACCCAAGTCTTTTCTTTCCAAGAAGCAGAAATTCCTGTCATTTCTACACATACTGTAGGGTTTCTCTTTGTTTTCAGACTGCTAGCTATTCCCTTTGTTCTTTTCCTATCAAATGCACAAATTTTCTTATGACTTTTTCCCCAAGTAAACACTTTGTTTCTGTTTGTTCAGTTTCCCACTGAAGTCAGTATGATCCTTTCGTTATTTCTCCATTAAAGTCTAGATTTTACCTTGGCCATTGTTCAACCACTAAGCACTATTTTTTTCAATCATTTTCCTTCTCTTACTTACCTAAAATTGTTTCTCAGATGAGCAAAATCTCACCTTGGCTTTATAGCCAAATGACCAATGAGGTAGCCCTTCATGAGTGCCACTCATGAAGTCGTGAATGGGACTATCAAAAAGTAAAAGCAGCAAAGAAAAAGAAATGCAAAAACAAACAGAACACAACAATGAGGAAATACATTAAAATAATAGTCATCAGTATCAATATGGTGGTCAAAAATGATAGATGGAATGGATCTGCATCTCAAAGTGAAGTAGTAAATGAGGGGCCTAGCGATCACCCGTCTAGTCTGCCTGTCTAAAGGCATTCTTCTTGTCCGCTACACAATAAAAACGTTTGTTCCCCAAGACCCCCCTATCATATCCAATACATTTAGATCTCCACACTCAAGCAGACCTGTCACTAAAAGGCTTTTCCACCACCTTAGTTTTAATTGTGTGAGCACAAAAATTTTTTTATTAATAACATGAATTACTGAGATTAAAAACAAAAGAACAAAACTTACAGCTTTTATAATATTAAACCTTGAAGGGACTTACTGTCAAAGAAAGGCTTTTTGATATTTTCATAAAATAGATAGGAAAAATCCTTTAGCTTTTATTACTAAGGATACTTACACTTTAATTAGAAAATTTTAAAAATGAAGTGACAAGAAAAAAAAGAGCAATCTTCAAAAACATTTTGCCACTATCTTTTATAATCCATACATTATAAAGTCATCACACAATGACATCACTAAAACATGTACATTGGAACCTCGGTTCACGACCATAATTCATTCCAAAACTCTGGTCGTAAACAGATTTGGTCGTGAACCGAAGTAATTTCCCCCATAGGATTGTATGTAAATACAATTAATCTGTTCCAGACCGTACGAACTGCATGAAAATATATTTTTTTAAAGATTTTTAAGCACAAATATAGTTAACTATACCATAAAATGCACAGCGTAATAGTAAACTAAATGTAAAATATTGAATAACACTGAGAAACCTTGAACAACAGAGAAAACTAACAGTGCAAGAATTTGCTCTATAACGCTAAAAACTGCTCAGTAAAAACACTTTTTTTAATGAGTTTTAAGCACAGGGAAAAAAATAAGCATTTGAAAAATCCGTAATTTAATAAACCACCAAGAAAAGTAACATTGAAACAATGCACGCTACGAACCGATCGCTGTAAACAGAAGTGAAGGGGAGGTTAAAATCCAATAGAAAAAAGTCTTCATTAAATACAACGAGGTTAAAACAATGCTCGGATCTGTCTCTTTAAAAACAAGCCTGGTGCATTCTTTAACTGTCTTCTCGGCCTTAGGTGTCCAGCCGTCTCTCTCTCTCTCTCTCGGTCGCGCGTGCTCGTGTGTGTGTGTCTTTCTCACTCGCTTGTGCGTGTGTCTCTCGTACGTGACTGTGTGTGTGTGTCTCTCTCTCTCGCTCGCTCACTTGCTGCAAAGGGAATGCACAGGGAGAGACTGAACACTTGTTCATATACCGAGTATGTGGTCGTGCACAGATGCAAAAGTTTGGCAAACGTTTTGGTCGTAAAACCGATTTGTACGTGTTCCGAGACGTTCCTGAACTGAGGTTCCACTGTACATTGTAATATTTCAGTGACATCATGTTGGGAGGCACAAAATGGTGGCAAATAATGTAAAAAAAAGAAATAAAACAAACTACAACAAGAATGAAAGGATAACATTAGTGACTTCCGGTATCCCTTTAGAATAAGTTGTTAGTTTCAAGCTTAAACTTACATACTTTGAAAGCAGACTCAAACTTTCTGCATGCCTTAATATTAGTTGCTAAGGTATTTTAGCTGCATGGTTGGTTGTTTTCCGTCATTAGCAGGTGCAGCGTTTCTAGTTGTAGCAGTTTCAATATGCCTTGTTGATAGAAAAGGAAGTGGAAAGCAGTGACATTTTCATGACTACAGTCGGCTTTACCTAAAATATCATTTTGTCTCATTCCTAAGCACATCAAAAAGAGCCCCCTGTCGCTGTCTATGGAGGATTTGGTTTAAGCGATATTGTAATTGTTAACTGATCAACAATCTAATCAGTTCCATGTTCATTCACATTTGCTTATAAGACGCAACAGCATTCAAAGCTGTGCAGATGAGTGCATCCCAGGGCTTAAGGACATGTCCTACTCGGACAGACTCAAAGAATTAAACCTGTTTAGTCTTAAGCAGAGGACATTGCAAGGCGACCTAATCCAGGTCTTTAAAATCTTCAAAGGCATTGATAAAGTCGATCCAGACAATTTATTTCAACTAACAAATAAATCATTTACTTGAGGACTCTTTTGGAAATAAATTGGAAGTGCATTTAGGACTGAAGCCAATTGCAAAGAATTGTGTAAATCTGATACAAACTACCGAGCCATGCAGTTAAAGCAGAGACCTTGACTAGTTTTAAGAAGAATGTGGATGAGACACTGGGACAGCTTAGCTACTAGCTGAAAAAAGAAGCTTGATGGACTGAATGCCTCCTCTTCTCTCTTAATTATTGACTGACCTAAATTTTAAATCACATATTAATCAGATTACTAGGACAGCATTTATTCACTTAAGAAATATACTGTACAAAAAGTTAGACCTCTTATAACTTTGCAAGATACTGAAAAATTATTTCACGCTTTTGTTTTCATTCGACTAAATTACTGTAACGCACTCCTCTCAGGACCACCAAAAAAAGACATCAATCGATTGCGACAAGTGCAGAATGCAGCTGCTAGAATCTTAACTTGGAAAAGAAAATCCATTTGCATTTCTACAGTTCTGATATCACTACACTGGTTACCCATGCCATTTAGAATTGACTTTAAAATACAAGTTTACAAAGCCTTAAATAACCTCACTCCATCCTAAATTTGGGAATGCCTTTCACCTTACACTCCAGATCATAGCCTTAGATTTTCTAATGAGTGTCTGCTTATAATTCCAAGAGCTCAACTTAAAAGAAGTGGTGAGGCAGCCTTCTGCTTTTATGCACCTAAAATCTGGAATAGCTTACCGATTTGCCAGGCTTATATGTTGGAGTACTTTAAAAAAGCAGCTAAAAACCCATTACTTTAACATGGTTTTCTTATAGCTTCGTTTTAATATAATCCTGATATTCTATATGTGCATTGAATTATCATTTTTTTTTCATGGCTCCAAAATCTGTACTAGCTCCTAGTTTCTCTGCTCTTCTGTTTTCGGTTTTCTGTGGTGTCGATCTGCGCCACCACCACCCGATCAAAGCACCGTGATGTCCCTACATTGATGGGTTAAAGGCCAGAGGTCCACATGACCGTCGGTCTAATTCTTCCACTTGAGTTTCGAACCTAGTTTTGTTAAACTTGACTTGCTTGTATGGAATATTATTTGATTTTAATAAAATTAATGAAATGTTAAATAATAATAATAATAATTGTTCCATGTGAAACCTGATAACCATGAAGACTGATTGAGATCATTTATATTAGGTAGAATGTTTAGAATGGGCTGGCTGGTCTCATAGCCTTGGAGCCCCTGCAGATTTTGTTTTTTTTTCTCCAGCCGTCTGGAGTTTTTTTATTTTTAGTTTTTTCTGTCCTACCTAGCCATCAGTCCTTACTATATTTTTTGTTAATTAGTATTGCCTAATTTTTATATATTTTTTCTTTCTTCATCTTGTAAAGCACTTTGTGCTATACAAATAAATGTTGTTGTCAAATTTCTTACATTCTTATGGTTGTGGAATAGCATATTTTTAAACTAATAGAAGCAGCCTGAGCAGCATTCATATCACTGCAAATGCTGTCCACACTCTGTGTTGGTGTTTCAGACACAAGGTAATTTCTGGGAGCCTCGTGGATGTGCACTGTGAAGGAAGTAGCATCCAAGCCAAAAAAGTAATTTACACAAGAATCAAAATAGAAGACTTCTCCATTTTGGACTCTGTAACATCAATGATGAAAAGGTACTTTTCAGGTGAAAGTTGTCGTATAAAAGTCATTCCCGAATATATAAAGTCAGACCTTGATTATATAAAGTCACTGTCGGAATATATAAAGTAAAAACTTAAATATGTAAAGTCATAGTCGGAATATATAAAGTCAGCGCTGGAATATATAAAGTGAGCGCTGTGATATATAAAGTCAAAACTTCAATATATAAAGTCAGCGTCGGAATATACAAAGTCAGCTGGAATATCCATCCATTTCCCAACCCGTTAAATCCGACCACAGGGTCACGGGGTCTGCTGGAGCCAATCCCAGCCAACACTGGGCAAGGCAGGAACCAATTCTTGGGCAGGGGACATGCATCATTTTCAAAACATTAACCGAACAGTGTTTTTAATTTATTTTTCTGAATACGTTTTTGTTACCTTAGTTCAGTTCAGAGTCATTTCAATCAATAGATTTTGACTTTCACTTTATATATTCAGGAGTGAGTTTATATACTCCGATGTTGACTTTATATAATCAGGAATGACTTTATAAATTCCGACGCTGATTTTATATATTCAGGTTTTGACTTTATATATTCCAGCTGACTTTATATATTCCGACGCTGACTTTATATATTCAAGTTTTGACTTTATATATTCAGAAAAAGTTTTGACTTTATGTATAACAACGCTGACTTTATATATTCAAGTTTTGACTTTATATATTTGGGAATGACTTTATATATTCAAAAATCAATGTATTTGCCTGTTTGGCACCCCATAGTATATGTGTGTGTGTATATATGTACACATGTATATATGTATATATATATATGCCAGCAACACTCATAACAATAACAAAACAATTACATTGTCAATCATGTTATGTTATTATTAAAATGTTTCCTTTTCTTTTTAATTCTCGCTGCCAAGCGGGTATTTTGCTATATATATATATATATATATATATATATATATATATATATATATAGAGATATAGATATAGAGATATAGATATATATATATATACAGTATATATATAGATAGATATGAGAACAACACTCATATCAATGAGAAAACAATTACATTAACAATCATGTTACGTTATTTTAAAATTTTCCTTTTCTTTTCATAACTTCTTTAACACACTACCTCTCCGCTGCAAAGCAGGTATTCTGCTAGTAGTAAACTAAATGTAAAATATTGAATAACACTGAGAAACCTTGAACAACAGAGAAAACTAACAGTGCAAGAGTTTGCTCTGTAACGCTAAACTGCTCAGTAAAAACACGTTTTAAGCACAGGGAAAAAAATGAGCATTTGAAAAATCCATAATTTAATAAACCACCAAGAAAAGTAACATTGCACGCTACGAACCGATCGCTGTAAAGAGAAGTGAAGTGGAGGTTAAAATCCAATAGAAAAAGTCTTCATTAAATACAACGAGGTTTAAACAATGCTCGGATCTGTCTCTTTAAAAACAAGCCTGGTGCATTCTTTAACTGCCTTCTCGGCCTTATGCGTACAGCCGTCTCTCTCTCTCTCTTGCTCGCGTGCGTGCTGTGTGTGTGTGTCTTTCTCACTCGCTCGTGTGTGTATCTCTCGTGTGACTGTGTGTGTGTGTCTCTCTCTTGCTCGCTCGCTTGCTGCAAAGGGAATGCACAGGAGAGACTGAACACTTGTTCATATACCGAGTGTGTGGTCGTGCACAGATGCAAAAGTTTGGCAAACTTTTGGTCGTAAACCGATTAGTACGTGTTCGAGACGTTCCTGAACTGAGGTTCCACTGTACATTGTAATATTTCAGTGACGTCATGTTGGGAGGCACAAAATGGTGGCAAATAATGTAAAAAAAAATAAAACAAACTACAACAAGAATAAAAGGATGACATTAGTGACTTCTGGTACCCCTTTAGAATAAGTTGTTAGTTTCAAGCTTAAACTTACATACTTTGAAAGCAGACTCAAACTTTCTGCATGCCTTAACATTAGCTGCTAAGGTATTTTAGCTGCATGGTTGGTTGTTTTAAGTCATTAGCAGGTGCAGCGTTTCTAGTTGTAGCAGTTTCAATATGCCTTGTTGATAGAAAAGGAAGTGGAAAGCAGTGACATTTTCATGACTACAGTCGGCTTTGCCTATAATAACATTTTGTCTCATTCCTAAGCACATCAAAAGAGCCCCTGTCGCTGTCTATGGAGGATTTGGTTTAAGCGATATTGTAATTGTTAACTGATCAACAATCTAATCAGTTCCATGTTCATTCACATTTGCTTATAAGACGCAACAGCATTCAAAGCTGTGCAGATGAGTGCATCCCAGGGCTTAAGGACATGTCCTACTCGGACAGACTCAAAGAATTAAACCTGTTTAGTCTTAAGCAGAGGACACTGCAAGGCGACCTAATCCAGGTCTTCAAAATCTTCAAAGGCATCGATAAAGTCGATCCAGACAAATTATTTCAACTAACAAATAAATCATTTACTTGAGGACTCTTTTGGAAATAAATCGGAAGTGCATTTAGGACTGAAGCCAATTGCAAAGAATTGTGTAAATCTGATACAAACTACCGAGCCATGCAGTTAAAGCAGAGACCTTGACTAGTTTTAAGAAGAATGTGGATGAGACACTGGGACAGCTTAGCTACTAGCTGAAAAAAGAAGCTTGATGGACTGAATGCCTCCTCTTCTCTCTTAATTATTGACTGACCTAAATTTTAAATCACATATTAATCAGATTACTAGGACAGCATTTATTCACTTAAGAAATATACAAAAAGTTAGACCTCTTATAACTTTGCAAGATACTGAAAAATTATTTCACGCTTTTGTTTTCATTCGACTAGATTACTGTAACGCACTCCTCTCAGGACCACTGAAAAAAGACAACAATCGATTGCAACAAGTGCAGAATGGAGCTGCTAGAATCTTAACTTGGAAAAGAAAATCCATTTGCATTTCTACAGTTCTGATATCACTACACTGGTTACCCATGCCATTTAGAATTGACTTTAAAATACTGCTTATAGTTTACAAAGCCTTAAATAACCTCACTCCATCCTAAATTTGGGAATGCCTTTCACCTTACACTCCAGATCATAGCCTTAGATTTTCTAATGAGTGTCTGCTTATAATTCCAAGAGCTCAACTTAAAAGAAGTGGTGAGACAGCCTTCTGCTTTTATGCACCTAAAATCTGGAATAGCTTACCGATTTGCCAGGCTAATATGTTGGAGCACTTTAAAAAGCAGCTAAAACCCATTACTTTAACATGGTTTTCTTATAGCTTCATTTTAGTATAATCCTGATATTCTATATGTGCATTGAATTATCATTTTTTTTTCATGGCTCCAAAATCTGTACTAGCTCCTAGTTTCTCTGCTCTTCTGTTAATCTGCGCCACCACCACCTGATCAAAGCACCGTGATGTCCCTACATTGATGGGTTAAAGGCCAGAGGTCCACATGACCATCGGTCTAATTCTTCCACTTGAGTTTCGAACCTAGTTTTGTTAAACTTGACTTGCTTGTATGGAATATTATTTGATTTTAATAAAATTAATGAAATGTTAAATAATAATAATAATAATTGTTCCATGTGAAACCTGATAACCATGAAGACTGATTGAGATCATTTATATTAGGTAGAATGTTTAGAATGGGCTGGCTGGTCTCATAGCCTTGGAGCCCCTGCAGATTTTGTTTTTTTTTCTCCAGCCGTCTGGAGTTTTTTTATTTTTAGTTTTTTCTGTCCTACCTAGCCATCAGTCCTTACTATATTTTTTGTTAATTAGTATTGCCTAATTTTTATATATTTTTTCTTTCTTCATCTTGTAAAGCACTTTGTGCTATACAAATAAATGTTGTTGTCAAATTTCTTACATTCTTATGGTTGTGGAATAGCATATTTTTAAACTAATAGAAGCAGCCTGAGCAGCATTCATATCACTGCAAATGCTGTCCACACTCTGTGTTGGTGTTTCAGACACAAGGTAATTTCTGGGAGCCTCGTGGATGTGCACTGTGAAGGAAGTAGCATCCAAGCCAAAAAAGTAATTTACACAAGAATCAAAATAGAAGACTTCTCCATTTTGGACTCTGTAACATCAATGATGAAAAGGTACTTTTCAAACAGGTTCAGTCTGTCAAGGTGAAAAAGATGGTGCTTATAGTGTTAAAGCTTTCTTGCAATCTGGTTCCAATGATGTTGTTTTGTTGCTTGTGCTCTACAAAAATAAAACTAAAGATGAGAACTGAATATATTCTACTCTTTATGTGCCCTTTGTAAAATTCTATTCTGATCCATAAATTATGGAGTACTTAAGAAAGAAAAAAACACATAAAAAATTAAGCATGACGTTAAACTTTTTTGTTGGGCTAATGAAATGGTAGCTCATCTTTAAGTATTGGCCAGATTGAAAAATCCAAACCTCTCCAACTTAAACATTTAATTGCTAACTGCATTCAAAGCATATACATCTCATTCAGTGACAGAGATCATGTATTTTTGAAGGCTACAATTCATTTTTGTCAATTTTATGTTTTATTTTGTCATTTTTCAGTTATTTTTTATGCTTCAAGGCATTATCATGACATTATCAAGCCCCATTTTGTTTTCACTTTCAGTTGAGTTGTCACCATTTTGTGCCTTTTTCTTTTTTTTTTGACTGCAGCCATTCTGTTTGTTACCATATTACACTATGCCTACAAAAGATGGTGGAATGAAGTTTCTGGCATCCTAGCTTTAGGATATTTCTTGAACTTTTGCAGGATCTTTGTGTTGAAAAAAATAATAATTAAAACTACTTTTTCTCCTAGTTTGAATTAATTAAAAAAAAAAAAAAGTTAAAACACTACTTGGAAAATCTGTGCCCATCTGCTGAAACTCAAGAGGAGACACAAACCAACCTATTTTAAGTTCAACAAGAATATGGGGACACAGTTGGAAACAAATTTCACACAAACATTAGGACATTTTTCTTTACACAGAGAACTATAGGCACTTGGCATAAGCTACCAAGTAGCGTGGTAGACAGTTAGGGACTTTTAAAACTAGACAGAAGAAGTAAGTGGACAGGACTGGTGAGCTTTGTTGGGCTGAATGATCTGTTCTCGCCCAGATTATTCAAATTTTCAATACCTGTGTATTTGTTCTAAGGAGAAACATCTGAGAAGCAGAAGACAAAAGAAAATGTCATTATTTTATTTCATTCTGATCTTTTTGTTTACTAGAAACCAAAAAGCTATTAAAGAGATCTCTTTTGTGACAGGCACAGACACAACACAGGCTTTATTCTGTTGTGGGAAACACTTTCCAATAGTTTCCCACTAGCTGGCAGACAGGGATGAGCAAGACTACTGCCGGTTGAGAACAGCTGGCCCACCTCCTCCAGTCCAGAGACAAATTTCCCATCCCTTTACCTGCTTGAGGGAAGGCAGTTTGGCCATTCACCTGTGTGGTAGACAGTTAGAGACTTTCAACTAGACTTGATATTATTTTAGAAGAACTAAGTGGATAGGACTGGTGAGGTCTGTTGGGCTGAATGGTCTGTTCTCACCCAGACTGTTCGAATAATAAATTAATGGCTAAAATGTCTTATCCTTTCATTACCAGGGCGCACGGTGGATAGGACCTGGGTGATCCCGGTCTTCCCTGTTTTGCATGTTCTCCCGTGTCTGTGTGGGTCCTCCGGCGCTTCTCACCAGTCCAAAGACATGCAGGTTAGGTGGATTGGCGATTCTAAATTGGCCCTAGTGTGTGCTTGGTGTGTGGGTGTGTTTGTGTGTGTCCTGCGGTGGGTTGGCACCCTGCCTATTGGTTCCTGCCTTGTGCCCTGTGTTGGCTGGGATTGGCTCCAGCAGACCCCGTGACCCTGTATTTGGATTCAGCGGGTTAGAAAATGGATGGATGGATGGATTTCATTACCACCATGTGAAAATATAGTAAACGCTCAGCATGAGGTTTTTCTTTCTTCACCATCATTAATGTTATTCCTGAAGAGCTCCACATTTCCTGCAAGAAAACTCTATCCTCTTTAATAAAACCCTTGTGCGTCCAGGTGTCCGTGTGTGTGTCTTCTGGTGAAGTGCACATGCGTGGGCCGCACCGTGAATCGCACCGTGCCCCGCCTTTGCACACAGCACCATGGACACACACACACTGGAAGCTGGGCACACAGTGAATGGCCTTGCCACGGCCGAGCATGATAAGAAATAAAGGACAAATTGCTGGGGAGAGTGCTGATTGGGTAGTCATGACCACGCACATAAAATCCGTTGCTGGGGACCACACATACAATAATCAGCTGCACGCCAGCACAGATTAAAATACTTGCTGAAGTACTAAACAGTACTTTCTGGGGAGACGCCACGGGCACGATTATCAGCTACACGCCACACATTACATCATTTGCTGGGGACACTCTGCTGATTGCCCAATGTTGTGACAGAAAATTAAAGTCATATTACGGACAACAAAGCCAGTATTACTGTCAGAGAAAATTACAGGCATTTTACGGAAATACAAACCAGTATTACTAAGAGAGGAAATTAAAGGCACACAATACATTGACGCATATTACAACCACATACAAGCCAGTATTACTGTAAAAGAAAATATTACGGATGTATCGACTAACAACATGCCACCCAAAAAAAAGGACACATCAAGTAGGACAAAAGACACGGACAATCAAATCCTATATAAGCAACATCTCCTGGAAGAACGGTCAGCTCAACAAGTAAACATCAACAAAAGAAAGGCTGAAAGACAAAGAAAAATACGAGCAAATAGATCGATTGAAGAAAAAGAAAATGAGCGTCAGAAAAATGCTAAAAGAGAAAGACTCAGAAGAGCAAACCTTAGAAAAAGTTGGCATTTACTTGCCAGAACCAGTATTCAGCCACGGTCAGTTATATGTTGCATAATCAAAAGTTAGAAGTTTTCCAGATGTTGTTGTCAAGATTGTAAATGGTCCTGATGAAGGCAAACTGTTGCCAAAGTCAGACAGAATATTTACAAGAAATGTTGTCTATAATGAAATTGTATAGAAAAATTTCATGAGGTAAAAAAAAGAACATTTTACCTACATATCTTCTTCACATATTGTGTCTTACAGATTGTTACAGTTTTTACACTAAGACAATATTAATTATACTTACTGTATTGTCATATACGTTTCTATTTTATTTTTATTATTATTTTACTTTAGGCTTCTTGCAAAAATATTTTTGACAAAAAAAAATTAATACAAGAAACAGAATGAGGTCAAGGTCCCTTGCCATTTAATGCAGACTGTTCCTACTAATGTTTATGCACTACTGTTCTAGCGCCCGTTACTGTAAAGGGCTTAATGTCTAGTACATAAATAATAATAATAAACTTTATATATATTTGCATAAATATTTATTTTTGAGTGCTTTCTTACTTCTTCATCTGACACTTCCAGGCTCATGTCAGCAGACGTTTGGCACTCGCCTTTGTTTTGATTGATGGAAGTTCACAATTCTTTAAGGAGTTAACTGTCTTACACTAAAGCGTTTATGGGTATTTAACAAATCATTTGAAGGATAATTGATTCTTCTGCTATGAAATCATCATGGAAACATCAAAAGAGTGTACAGCTTTTGTTTACTCTTTAGCCCAAATTCTATTATGTTAGAAGGCTAGTGTACATCATTCTCTCATAATCAAATTACTGTTTAGTCTGTGATGTGCATGCGCAGGCCTTCAAAGTAGCAGAGACATGTAAATATGTGAAAGATTTATTCTCTTTCCACCCATGCTTTAAATGAATATAAGAATCTATAAATGGATTAGTAAGAAATGAATTAGAGCAGTTGCTCTACTAATGAAATCCACGCTAAATTAAAAAGTAATTATTCATCTATCCATTTCATATTTAAAAGTTTCAGGATTCAAGACACAATATAAGAGGTATATCTGTTCAAAAATTACTCTGCCAGTAATTGCCTGTTATTTTATTTCAGCAATCAGTAATAACAAAAAAATGATAATTAGTCTGTACAGTGTACAAAGAGATAATGGGCTTCTAAGAAAAAATATCCCAGCTCTTACGCCATAATTTTTTGTGAGTGATGTACCATACATAATTCCCATTCTATTAGATGTTTTGCTATAATTATGTTTTTGGAAGTTTTTTTTTAGTTAAATATGTACACGAATTTCTAGTCAAATTAAGCAATACACACATCTAGGATAAAAACAGAAGTTATGTTTAATATTAAAATCTAGGATGTTGGCACCATTAGCACCTGTTCTTAAAGATTCAGTTCACTGAGCTTGATTTCTGCCCTAGCTACTCTGCTTGTTAACCCCCATGTCTGCTTGGGTATTTCATTAGGTACTCTGGTCTTCTTTGACATCCCAAAGACATCCCCAATATAAGTGAATGGCAGTGTGCACCCTGCAATAGACAGGTACCCCATCCATGCCTGATGCTTGCCTTGTGCCCAATGTTTCCAGCAAAGGCTCAAGTTCACTGCAACACAAGTGGGCTCAGTAAATGAATGCCTAGCTAGATGATAACAGGTCAAAATGAAATACCCAATACCTAATGTCTGATTGCTATATCTCTCTCATTCCAACAGATGGCACATCACAAACATTACTGTTTTTTGTATTCAGGGACTCTTTCTTGCTGATTTTAGGAATTTTTTTGACACAATGAAGATTTTGCTCAAGTATGGTAAGTGTTGCTTTGTTTTTATATTTGCTTGTAATTTTGAATATTATGACACTGACATCAGCACACCGTCACTTGGTGGGGATTTCTTTCTTGGGCTAAACCATTTTTCAGTATAAATACAGAGGCATCACCATGTTGTTTTATAGAAATGCCCCCCATAGCTATTTCAAGTGACTGTGACATTATTATCCTGCCCCTGTAAGAAATAGCGGTTCTCATTACAAGGATCCTAATTTTGGCATTTTTTCTTTATTAAAAAAAATTATTTCTTAGAATATAGAACTAAGCATTTGTTAGATATTGTGAAGTGTTGTATTATGTTCATAATCCCCCTCGCTACCCCCCAGGTTGCATTTCTTTTCTGTTTTATTATTTTTTGCTATACTTAAACCATTATTTATCACATTTTGTTTTTTATTTCAGTTATTTTTGTTTAAAATTTGTCAGTGATGTACTGTTACTTTAAATATTCACTTTGTGGGTGAAACCTGTAAACTCAGGTCCACCCTGGCGTCACAGCTATTGTGCCATCGTCCTGGCTTTATAATTCATCCAGAAATCAAACCAAAGGGTAGAACATTGATTTAATTGGAGTTATTGTAAGTATTGTTTGTTATTTGAATAGTGCTTTCAGACGGTGGTTTTGGACTTGTCTGCTTCAGATTACCTTTAAGGCAGGTCGTTTTTGTTCTTTGAAGAATTTTTTTTTTCTCGCCTTGTTAATAAACTTGTACAGTTTATCAATGACTTTACAAGACAGTGTTCCTATATTTTCTCTTACTTGTAAACCATTTTGTTACATTTGGGACTTTAGTGTATATTTTAAACTTTTAAATGCCAATCCACATTTTTGGACCTACTTAGGATGAAGCCTGCATGCGGTAGTTGGAGACTACCTGACTTGGGTGAATGTCTTTTGGGATTCTGTATGGTGATTTTGGAGAACTCAGACCACATTCATGATGTTAATGGAAGCTCTAATCAGGGCTCTTGAGAGACTAAGTAAGGAGTCTGAGTGTCTGTGCTTGCAAATGTCCTGAATAAAAACCAAGATCAAGACCTTCAATGAGCTCTTGGGCACAGCCATCAGAAGTGTGTCTGTCTGCAGAGAGAGTGTCGAGAGGTTTACTTACCTTGACAGCGACATTCATGTCTCTGGTGACTCTTCCTATGAAGTCAGCAGACAGATTGAGAGAGCATGGGGGGTCATGAGATCAGTGGAAAGTCCAAGTCTTTAGCTTCCTGGTGCTGCCTGTCTTGCTATATGGTTGCGAGACATGGATGCTATCCCGTGACCTGAGACGAAGACTGGACTCCTTCAGTACTGTGTCTCATCAGAGAATCCTTGGGTACTGCTGGTTTGACTTTGTGTTGAATGAGCAGTTGCTCACAGAGTCCCGAATGAGGCACATTACCTGAGAGTGTCAGTTATGACACTATGGCCATGTGGCGCGATTCCCAAAGTCTGATCTGGCTCACAGGATTCTCACTGATGAGTACCCAAGCAGCTGGACCAGGCCAAGGGGACGCCCATGTAACGCACCTGGCTGTAGCAGATGTAGCAGGTGGACTGGACTACGTATCTGCCTGGGTGGTTGCCAACTGGGATTCCGAGCTGTTTCGTCATGCTCCCCAAACTAACCTGACCTCACCTTCTACATCAAATCAGTACCTATTTTTTGATTAGGAGCTCTATGAATCATAGAGGGTTTGTATGATTGTTTGAATTGTTGATGGAGCTTTGCTTCACATTAAAACCTTTTAGATAGACAGCCTGTTAAAACTGGGATATATTGTTATATTCCAGTTATTTATCGAGAACCCGAGACTCATAGCCAAAAATTGTGACTGTTCTGGTGAAACCGGGCTGTCTGGACACCCTATGCTGTGCCATCATGCAAAGGGCATTTAAAGAGCATTTAGAGTGTGTGGAGAATATGCCCTGACACAAGAAAAATGTCTGGGGCAGCCACCCGCATACTTGAAATGAGACTGCAAAAATAGGCAATTAGATGCAAGGATATTTACAGGTTCTATTCCAAAATAGAACTGACTAACAGGAGGAAAATGGTGGGTTTTTAAGGTTGATCAGGGGAAGTACTGCCATCAGGCCTGGAAAATGGAAGTGATTTCATCGGGCCTAGAACCGGAAATGACATCATTGGACCCTGGAAACCGGGTGTGACGTCATCAAGCCTGGTAGTGTTGTCATCAAGTCTGGAACCGTAAATGGTGTCATCGGGTCCAGGCAGAATTTCCCATGTTTGATTTGTTGGGATAAAAGAGAAAGGATTATTGCACTGTGCCACCACCTGGCCTGGTGTGGGATTACCTTCTTTTAAGTCCTTCAGCTGCCTCCCATGAGCACATGCGTGAAAAGCGTTTAATGAACAAAACAAAAATTCATTAAATTTGAAAAAGATAAGCATAATGGAGCAAGGAAAGTCTAGTGGAAATACACATGAGTTCATCTTTGCTGTATACATTACTTTTTTAAACGTTTTCAATTTTAAACCTTTTTCTGTTTCTAGTATAGTATAGTATAGTATAGTAAAGTAGCCCTATATTAGAATAAACAAGTTTGGAAAATAAGTGAACTGAATGAATGCATATTTTTGCAAATATGTTCAGTCTTAATGAGTGCATAAGCATAACATGCCTAACTGAAACGACAATCTATGTTTTATACTTTATTTTAGGCGGTTTTTATGCTTTCAGAAGGTGTCACCAGAACATTCAACAACACAAAAAAAAGAGAGTTTTAATGTATCATTTTTCTTTTCTGGGACATATTTGTGCTTTCATTACTGATAATGGAATGTAAGTGGATTAACTTCATCTGAAACATTTGTCCTGATGGGTAATTCTTCATGCCATCTGAGTTCAAAGTTATTCACAATTTGTTCAGTGGTGGGATCTGGATGTCAATTGTCATTTCAGCTACAAATGAGAACATACAAACTTTTAGAAACAAGAGGGGATAGTTCGGTACACCAAACTGTAGGATCACAATCTTGTAAGATGAGTTGGCCACCCTTCACAGGATAACTGAAGCATGCATTCAATCAATCAGTCAGTTAATCGATATACTAATCAACGATCAGCTGATCAAGTCAGTTTGTCAGTTTTATTTGACATATTGCTGCAAGTACTTAGAAACAGTTCAAAAGGATTACAAGCGAAGTAATAGCTGTACACAAGTCAACCAGGACACTAATCGAAAGAAACCCAATGCTTCCAAAAGATCAGAATTAAGTGTCACATATTAAGTGAACCTAATGCAGTTTATAAAATGAAATAAAATTAATGTGAGCCTCTCTCTACACATGTTTGGAAGGTTTGGGCTGAAGTCAATTCATGAATTTGAAGTGAGAGAAAGTTTTAAAAAGTGTATGCTGGTAACATTTATTAGCACTTTTTAAACTTGAAGCACCAATCCTCGTTATAAGAAATGCCGACTTTCACTGCACCCAAGATCCTCTAGGTCTGATCACTATTCAAGGAGTGGATGCAGAGGTGGTGCACTCCTACAGGTACTTGAGGGTCCACATCAATAACAGGTTGGACTGGACTTGGAATATAAAGGTACTATATAAGAAAGGGCAGAGCAGGCTCTTCTTCCTTAGGAGACTGCATTCCTTTAATGAGGCAAGTGACATCCTTCACATTTTCTATAACTCAGTGATGGTCAGTGTGATTTTGAACTTATAATATTTTTATTTTACTTTTGTATTGTATTGAGGATTACTTCTGTTCTGTTCTCTGTATTGTATTGTATTGACCCCCTTCTTTTTGACATTCACTGTACGCCTAACCTACCTGGAAAGGGGTCTCTCTTTGAACTGCCTTTCCCAAGGCTTCTTCCATTTTTTTCCCTACTAGGGTTTTTTTGGGAGTTTTTTCTTGTCTTCTTAGAGAGTCAAGGCTGGGGGGCTGTCAAAAGGCAAGGCCTGTTAAAGCCCATTGCAGCACTCCTTGTGTGATTTTGGACTATACAAAAATAAATTGTATTGCATTGTATTGTATTTTCTATGTTGTGGTGTGCTGGGCTGGTAACATCACATCAAGAGATGTCCACATAATCAACAAGATAATTAAAAAGCTGTCTCAGGACTCACTCTGGACCCCCTGAATGTAGCAGCAAAGAAGAGAATTAAAACAAAGCTAACTGCCATTATGAACAACACTGCACATCCTCTCTAACACACTAATACCGATAACACTAATACTGGGGCTTTTTTATAGCAATTGGCAATATGTCTGCATAATGCCTAACTGGGACTCCCAGGTCAGAATTTTTCTTTCTTTTTAGATTTTCTTCCTTTTTTAGTCATTCTGGTGTGTGTCAGACCATAGCGGGTGTGTGTATATATATATATATATATATGTATGTTGTGACAGATCAGGGGCAGTATCGCTCCCTTGAACCCCTGTCCAAGACTCCAGACACCAAGTAAAAGTCCAATAACTTGACTTTATTATTAATAACAGTGCACAAAGCACCCTCCTCTCCACAATACACATAAATAATAACCAATACTCTATAATAAACCAATCCAACACACTCCCAGACGCGTTGTCACCCTTCCACCCAGCTCAGCTCGCCATCTGGGAGCTCCCACAGTCCTTTTATACTTCGTGACACAGAAGTGCTTCTTAACCTGCAGTCCATGTGACTTCCTAGCACTTCCGGGTCAAATCAAAACTCTTTTTTTCTTCGTCATCCCGGAAGCACTTTATTTTTTCCGTCCTCGTGACCTGCAAGTACTTCTGGGCTGTAGGAAAACCAAATGACTCTGTGTCTCCCTGCAGCGTCCCCGGGCGGCCCCGACGTTATCCAGCAGGGCTGTGTATTACAACTCCATAGTCCATGATGCCCTGCTGGAATTTGGAGCATCTCCACATTGCAGGGAGGCCTCCATCTGGCGGCTTGGGGGTCTTGGGATAAGCTGCCGGCCATAGTCCTCGGTCCTCCCTGCAGCACCCTCTTGCGGCCCCTGAGGTATCCAGCAGGGCTGATGTATGTTTCCCTGCTGGTCTTCGGGGCACCTCCATACTGGCGGCCTGGGGGTATTGGCCGGGATGCTAAGCCGCCAAATATGTATGTATGTATGTATGTATGTATGTATGTATCTATCTATCTATCTATCTATCTATCTATCTATCTATCTATCTATCTATCTATCTATCTATCTATCTATCTATGCCATTAGGACTTAGTCAATTCAATGAATGTGATTACATTTCAGGATAATCACAATTAAATACACTGAAGTGTAACTTGTAAAAAGAAAATTAAGTCTGGGGAATAAATTCACTCATCTGACCAGCTTCTTTATCATTTTTGTTGTAGATCTAAGTGTGCCCTTTCACTCTGCCTATCAAACTGACATAATGCTTGATTGAAGAGGTTTAATAAATGAAGTGTTTCTTCCAATATTCATATCTAAATTAATTTATTGATGTTATACTTTTCTACAGTTGACTGTATAACTTAATACAGATAAACCATTGGGTTCATGTTCAGTACTATGGTTCTTATCATAGTGACACATGAGAAGCCATCGTAATTGTAATGAGGGCATGACTGCAGATGCTATGGTTCTTACTCAACTAACATATACTTAGATGTTTCCTGGATTGGATAAATATGTGCATCACATTCTTTATTGTATTAGCTGTCACTTCCTTCTGATTTACCTGATCACATACTTCACCCTAAATAAATAATATTAACTTTTTTCCAGGATTTCCCTAGAGGTTTCTTGGTTGCATAGTGCCGAGATAACAAAATCAAACAGAGCTAACTAAAGATATGCTCATTTTGGCCAGGATTATTTCAAGATAAAGAAAGACCAGAGGTGGTGAGAATGGTGGATAAGTGTGTGGTAGCGAAATGTTTTTGCTGCGATACTTTATGAGTTATGCATGGTAGACTCCCATTGGGCTAATCAGGGACAATGATTTGCATAGGAATGCCTATTGGTGCTTGGGTTATGTGTGCTTGTCTTGTTAATTTATTATAAAGCTTACTTCTTATTTTAGCTCTCTCTTATGTTTGTTATTTTTGTATAACACATCTGCCTTTTTTATATCTTTTGAATTCTTTGGCACTTTTTTTGTATGCAGTACTGTGCAAAAATGCTTTAAAGAAATGTCATGACTTATTTAATTGATAAATAAAAATAAACTTCCTAGAAAGTGCAGTAAATAGAAAAAACACATGATATCGAGTGTAAATCAAAAAGTAAAGGCAATTTGAAAGTTGCAAGCTGATGTAATACAACACATTCGTGATGGCTTATGGGAAGTTCAAGCACAAACAGTGTAGAGCTCTGCCTTTAATTTAGTTCAAGCCAAGGTCAAATAAACATGGAGGCTCTGCTGCAGGATCACACTATTGTTGAACAACACGCCATAGCGACATTTCATTGGGCAGAGGGAGTAAAACCTGCTGAAACTCATTGTAGCATGTTGGCTTAGTATGGAAATAAAAAAAGCATGACTCAATGGAAAGTTTATGAATGGATTGAGAGGCTTAAAGTGGGGAGAACAAGTGTAACCAACAAAGCTTGATCTGGTCAACTATCAACATCATATACACAAGCCCACAAAGACATGGCGAATGCCTTCTTCCAAGAAGACCAACAGATTACACTGTTCGCTGTTGCAATACATTTTAATATCAGTTATGGATCTGCATATGCCAGATTGCATGATGACTTGGGGTGCCGTAAAGTTTGCACAAGATGTGTACTCAAACAGCTTATTGATCAGCATAAGCTAACACTGAAGCTGGGATTGAAATTGGAATTAATCAGATGCCTCCCTGATGCTATTGCCTGTACTTCTCGGCAGTGAACGAGCCATCAATGTTGATAAAATCACCAAATCCATTTGTAGAAATGCAGTCTCAAACCTACAAACAACGTCCATCATGCCTAATTGTTGCCTACATCCACATACTGTTTTCCAGCCCATCAGCAGACAAACTGTCATCTGTTAGAGCCATAAAGACTTCACATTTTGACTCATCAGTCCAGAGCACCTACTGCTGTTTCTCTGAACTGTAGCTTCATGTATTTTTGAACACAGGCTTTTCATTTGCCTTTATTTCAACCTCGGTTGAGTGGCTTTTTGGTCCCAACTTCTTCAATGAAGATGACATCTTATATGAATTCTTCGGACTATAGTGGATGAACCAGGGTCCCAGTGGTTTTTGCCATTTTGAGCTGACAGCAGTACTGTACATCTTCCAAGGGGTTGAAAGGAAAGTAAACTTGATGTATTTGTCATTTCTTGCACTCAATTTCTGTGGCTGACCAATGCGCTGCCAGTCCTCTACCTTGTTCATTTGTTTGTCCTCCTATAAAAAGACTGCGACGGCACATACATATAAAGACACCAGTCCGCTGCAAGATTTCCTCTTGGGAGAGACCTTGATTATGCAGGATGACAATTTTGTGACCAGTCTCTATCCTTAGTTCTGTCATGGTGTAGGATATCCAGGCTAATTTACCACATCTAGCACAGCCTCACCTTCTTAGTCTGGTTCTCCATTGCAGAGTTTTATTCCCTCTACACTGCTGTTTCTGTTTCAGTTAGTCGCAATGGTTCAGCTTACACAAAGTGTTGTTAATTGTTAGCAACTGTTTGTTATATTTGCTTAATCAAACACTGGGCTGCCTGCCTACAAAGATCTTACATTACATAACTGGAAAGTGGTTTACTGCTATATTAGCTTATTTGTTATTTTATTTCTGCGCATTTTACAGAAGGAATGTTTGGAACTCTAAAATATCCTTTTTTATTGACACACTAATCCAGAAGACATAAAATAACCACAAAAAACAGTTTTATGTGCTATTTAAAGTGCCTAAGACACAATTCTGTATACTGTATATATCTGTATATTTGTACATGAACTAATTCACTTTACCTTACTTTATTACACACCCAAGTTCACAATAATCTGACAGTTAGGTTCTGCTAAGCATGTCCTCAGAGCAATCCTATTTTTTAGTGCTAGAGGAAGAATCTCAACACACTATGGTAGTAGGAGTTCAAGAAAAGAGCTGATACAATCTGAAAATAATGTGCTATGCACTGCAGCCATCTCATTCCCTTAACCCTTAGGTTTTGAAAATATCTTGAAATAGCATTATTTTTTGACCCATTTATCTACCACACTCCCTTTATTTCAGTGTTAAGTCCGGGCCCTAAGCACATGTGAAATGATGAACAAAATAATTGAGAGAAATTACATTCCACTTCCACACTGCCCATCTTTCTGTGTTCTCTTCCTCAGCAGGGATTGCCACTGCTCCTGACTAAATTAATAAGCCTCGCTCTACTGCCATGAAGCTAGTTTTCATCAAGCATACCAGTGTGCACCGCTCAAAGGTCTTCTCATCAGTGAGGGTTGATCTTGGTGCACATGGCACATTAACTGTCTCTCAGTCTGGCAGTTCGGAGTGCTCTGATGCCCTGGCATATAGCTTGAAGCAACATGACTATGATCCATGGTGACCTTTTACATCCATTCATTTCTCACAGGCAACCAAGTCTATTTAGGCCAGTACATTTTTCTTAGATGTTAGCTTCATGGTTAACATTTAAGTGTCTAGCTAAAAGGCAAAAAGGGGAGGGTGAGACAGGGAGAGGAATGTGTTAGCAGACTGTGCTGTCACCAAAGTTTCATTATTTCTCATTCCTTGTTATTTTCCTGACGGTTTTTTTTTTTTTTTTTTTTTGATTTTTATTCTTTTTTGTGACTGACAAAAATAGCTGGAGATTCCGACCTTGACTTGAATTATATATAATAGGAGTGCTAGGTACCTAGAGTATAAGCAAAGTTGCATTTCCCTCATTGCTGTTGATATGCTTAATTCTAAAATGCAGCATACTACCAAGCATCAGTTTAGCATCTGAGTTTCTAAACTACGTAATTAACACCCATAAGCTCAAATACAATGCCAACGCTGCCTACCATCCAAGTAGCCTCAATATATTGGTTATAGTTATAGTTTTTGGGTTCTATGAAGTCTTTAGACAACTTGTGCTCATTTCACTGCTGTTCTCCATATATAAATATAAAAAACACGTAATGTGAGGTGACTAGAAATAGAACTTACATACTACATCGTGGTTGGCAACTCTGATCCTGGATAGCCATAGTGGCTACAGGTTTTCATTCTAACCATTTTTTCAAATAGTGACTACTAGATAACTTCATTTAATTTATTTGCTACTAGGGGGCTCTACCCCTTTCACGCTTCGCTTGCCAACCCCCGGGCCCAACACGCTCATCATTTCCTGGATCTGCTGCTGGTAACGAATCGTGCTGTGCTTTTGAATAAACACGAATGTCTTTGATATCTCCTTCTTTTGAAACTATTACCGCTGACAATTCATCACATGTCGGTTTATTATATATGCAAGCGTGATCTTTCGGATTCATATCTTTGACATTAAACTTGTAGTAGCTATAATTTTTGCAGGACCAAAGATTCTCATAGCATATGGTCCTGAATAGTGTAAATCTATGTTTTGAGGCATTGAATGATGCGAACGTGAACAGATTATTGTAGATTCGGATATTTAGCCTGTAGTGTTTGTGGGTTTCACTTTGACCAAATAACAAAACTTTTATTTCTCGCGGATACGCCTCTTCATTGGGAGGAAACACTACTTTTCCCTGATGGCAACACAAATTAGATGATTTACAAGTCTCTGACTTAAACTTTAAGGCCAAACAATATCTACATGCTTCTGTCATATCACCTATGTCCATATATTCAATCTCTTTTCGCTGTTCTGTTATTTCACTGAGTAATAATTTCCTTTTGTTAGCACTAATACAATCTTTATTATCAGTTTTTTTAGACTTTTGAATTTTAGTACTTTCATAATCTCTAACCTGCTCTGCATGTCTATCACACCAACGTTTTTGAAATTCTTTACGAGGTTCTACTTTGTCTTCTACTCTTTGTCTTTTATTTCTGCCCCTGCTTGGATCTGTTAGGTTTTCCATTCCACTTAATTCGGGCTGATTATAACTTTCCTTATTTTCAAAATTTGCACTTAGATTATTTTCGTTATTTTTTTAATTCTTTTCTCTCCAACTCTTTTGGGCCTCTTTTCGATGCGCTGCCCTTTCTTCTTTCCTTTGTTGTTGACGTTTCATCTAGAACGTATAAAATTATTGTCCAGAAAAGGACTACATCGAAGGAAACGAATAGATTGTATGTCCTGTATTAAAATGAGGAAAACGTAAAAATTTATAAGAGCTGAGAGCACAATAGCATTCACACGAATAAATAATAAGAGGTGAGTGGACCTTGGATGTGGTTAAATCTCTTGGCACAAAGTCTTGCCTCGCATAACTTAAAATTATCTCTCTGAAAAAGTCTTGTCTCATCCTAGGATTTTTTTATATAATAGAGAGATTTAAGACTCAGACCCTTTAAATCAGAGCTGAGCAACATCAGTCCTGGAGAGCTGCAGTGGTTTCAGGTTTTTGTTCCAACCCAATTGCTTTATGAGAAATCATTCATTGCTGATGAAAAACTTATTGCTCCTGTGACATTTTTCTGCTTCCTTTTATTTGTCTCGTTTGTTAATATTTGGAACCCTTAATTGCTTATTTTAGTTTTAAACAGTTATATTCATTGTTTAACTGTTCCTCTTGAGCAATAAGGTGCAAATGACAAAGGGACCAGAAGTTCTATATCTAGCTTGTCTCCATTTCCATATGTGTGCATTCATCGTTCACCATTTTGTTTAATTAAGTACTCAGAAGGAAACTGTAGAGAAAGTGAGGAATTGAAAATGACTCATCTGTTTTATGCTTCATATCACTTGGATAATACATGTATCATTAAAAAGAAAAAAAAATCCATAATTTAAGAATGAACTGATATGGTACAGTTAAAACACTGACAAGCCATGAAATTAAATAAGATCTGTTATTGATGTGGACTGGTTTCCAGTTCAGCTAGTTTGGAACAAAAACCTGCAGCCACTGCAGCTCTCCGGGATTGGAGTTGGCCACCCCTAAACTATGTCAATCAAAGCAGACAAAATGGCTCAGTCTGTCAGCTTCTCTTGGCAGGCATAGACGAAGAGGTGAATAATGGAAGGATTTTGCAAAGCTAAGGTGTGCTTGACTTGATTTTCTTTTTCCTGCCATTGACAAAGTAAACATCCTAAGTTAGAATAAATGATGACAATGCAAAGTTTGTGTCCATAAAATATAATGGCTTCTTCTCCTTCAGCAATAGCTATCAGATGTGAAATTTGATTCTTCCTGTTTCTGTATAAGTAAAGCAAAAAGAAAAAAAAAGAAAACTTGCACCTTTTTTGACTCTGAAATTGTGAAGCTGAACTCCCAGAATTTCTTTTCTTGACCTCATAGTGCACAAGCTGTGTTTTATTATCTACACTTTTAAGTGTGGTAACCTTGTTGTGCATTTTTCCTTTGTTCAGTGGCAGCTCCTATAAGCCTGCTAGTAAAACTCATGTGAGTTTAAGCTACAGATGAAAAAGTGTTTGCTGCATTAAGAATAGATCCTATATAAATAAAATGTATCATTGTTATTATATTATTATAATCATTACTATTATTAATAGTGCCCTGAGGTGGGCTGGCGCCCTGCCCAGGGTTTGTTTCCTGCCTTGTGCTCTGTGTTGGCTGGGATTGGCTCCAGCAGACCCCCATGACCCTGTAGTCAGGATATAGTGGGTTGGATAATGGATGGATTATTAATAGTGTAGATCCATTAAATATGTCTATGGTTGAGAAAAACAAATATTAGTCCAAGTAGTGATTAATATGCTCTGTTTTTCTTTTGGCCCAACCAATCCTCAAAGTCCTCTTAAGGTTTAGCTTGTATAAAGATTAATACAGTTTCTTAATATGGGATGGCATTATGTTCAAGATCACATTCATTGCTATCCAATCGTCACCTTGATTCTATTACTATATTGAGTACCACTAGAAGCACCTCAATTCTGGAACAAGAACACCAAAATACCTCAAGATTAACAAAATAACCACTTTATTTAAAATGAAAAGCACAAGGGAGAGATGAATACATGAGGAACGTCATTATAAATAAATCAGCTTATATGAATGCCTACTGTTTTATCAGGATACATGTTTGGTCTATCAAATGGTGCATGACCACTTCCTCTTAACTTCTCGTTTCACTGAGCAGAGTGGCCTTTAAACTTCAGGGTGGGATCTAGGAATGTCCAATATCTTATAGGAAGGAAATAGGCTTTAAGATTATTAGATGGCCAAGAGCAGTATTAGGTTCCATGTACAATCTGTTATACTTCCTGCCTGGTTCTCAACTCAAAATCAGGCCTTGCTTCTGAAATTTAGCTTCAGAATCCCGTAAGGCATAAGAAACTAAATTTAAACTTTCCCCAATCTCAAAATCAGGCTTCAGCCTATCCATATTATGAAGGGGGAAAGTACTGAAAAAATACTGAAAAGCTTTAAGAAAATCAAGAAGGGAAGGTGGAACAGTCAAACATTATTGTGCAATAACAATTCAACATTCCTTTATATTTAAAGAATTTATTTAAATGAAAGTAAACAATAACTAAAGCAAAAGGTGAATCAAAAATGATTGTGATTGAAAGGTAAACCGGAGCTCACAAAAACCTTTGCACAATCCATTAATCATAATCCTGTGAATAAAATGCAAAGTCCAAAAAACAGAAATTATGAAATGTTATAGAAAACAACGACAGGATATGGAACAGAAACACCTGGGATTAGTTTTATGTCTCTCCTGTACGCATACCTCCTAGATGGAGAATGCCTGTCTGTGCCCAGAGCACGTCTCTGCATGTGATGACAGAAGTGGGTGCCCCGATGGTGCAAACAATGAAGACCTCACCCTGCTACTCACAGAACAGGGTCACAAGGACCAACCCGAAAAATCATGGAGCAGATGGTTGCCCTCGCATTGCCCGGAGCCTCACCTGACGGACAGGATTCCGCAAAGGGGAAAGGGGGCAGTGAGTATCTGCAAAAGGTAAGGAATTTCGGAGGATGTCTGGGGATTCCACCAACAAACTGATACAGGCAGAAATCAGTCAGCAATCAGCCAGCATCCAGATCTCCAAATCCCATTAGCCTTCAGGAGACCCAATTGAACATGCGCCAGGGATGCTCATGTCACAAATGTTGCCGTACAGGAGCTGGAAAGGGAGCTCCATCACATACATTATCTATTGCAAATTGTGGAGTGAATGAAAGAGACGAACAGCAGGCTGGAGAGGGCAGCCAAGTTGGAAACGGATCCCATAATTCAAGTGATGCAATGTCTTATAGTATGCCACTAGGAAACCAGTAGGAATCATGACATCATGGGAACAGGAGCACTGAAAATATTTGGATATAACAATACTTATGACTTTCATGCTTGATTAATAACTAGCTTTTTGATCTTTGGTGTTTGATTCCTGGCTAACAATTTTTTGACTTTTGTTTCCTAGCTCAGTTTTTGATTTTTTCAATGAAGTGCCTTAGGCTTTTATTATTAACCCCTAGTCTATCTGCCTTTTGCCCTTTAAAGAGCTTGCCTATTTTTTTATAAGCACTATAGAGTGCACCATGACAAAATCCTTATAGGCCATCCTCTGTACTCCGAGCTTCTATCTGTTGTGACAAGGATGAGACTTCAGACATTATGAAGGTTTGGGGCAGCCACCCGTATATTATATCCTGGCTGCAAAAGTTTTCAAAAGTTTGAACAGATTTTTCCAAAATAGAACTGAATACTTGGAGGTAAAATGGCGGTTTTAAGGGCTGGGGAAGGAAATGATGTAATCTATGCCGGAACCGGAAGTGACATCATCAGAGGTGCCGGAGCAGGAAGTGATGTCATCAGAGGTACCGGGGCCAGAAGTGATGTCATCAGAGGTCCCGGAGCCGGAAATTACATCATCAGAGGTGCCGGAACCCGGCGAGATTTCCTGGGAATGGTCTGCAAGAAACTAAGAGAGACAGTCAGCACACTCTGACACCCCCTGGTCTGGTGTAGTATTACATCTACTCTGGTCCTTTAGCTGTCTCCTACTCGCACTCGCACGACACTGTTCACGCGGGCATGTGAAGATCTTCATTCTTTCATACCACAATTTACTAGGCCTTCATCATGGTCCACTTAAGCCCACAGAAACCGTTTATCCTTATATCTTGTGGACGCTGGCCCGGACACACACAGACGGACATCGTAAGTTCACCCAACACACGTTTATTAACAATATATTTACAGTTTTCATGCACTTACAAAACCCCAGTGCCTCCAGCACCGATTCCCCCAATGTCCAGGCCACACAGTTCCAGTGCCTTTCTCCTGGCCACCTCTAGTCCTCCCTCCAGCTCCGTCATCTTCCACCCGACTTCTGCCAATGACTGGAGGGAGACGGCCCCTTAAATGGGAACCCGGATGGGCTCCAGCTGCTTCCCTGCATTCCTCTGAAGCCACGCCCCAGTGTGGCGGAAGTGCCGGCTGCACACCCGAAGCCGTCCGGTGTCCCCGTCGTCTTCCCCAGCACTTCCTGGTATGGCGGAAGTGCTGGGCTCCCGGGATATTCAGGTACTGGGGCGCCGCCTGGCGGTGGCCACGGGTCCCTATAGGGCTGGGCTTCCAAGCCCTTCACCCGAGGCCCCCAACATCAACAGGGGACCAGGGCTGGAGGAGGCACAAGCCCTCTGGTTTTTGGGACCACAGTCTATACATAGAAAAATAGCTTCAACCACAGCCTAAAAGCTGTGCAGTATCCATGTTTCCAATTGTTAATTTGTTCTACCCATTAATTTTGGAGTACATTAAGACTGACACTGATTCTTGGCCCAGGCAAGCCTCTTTTTCTTATTTTGCAACTTCAGCAATAGTTTTATTATTACCACTCAGCCTGTCAAACCTGCAGCTTGAAGTCTTTCTGGTTGAAAGTGACACTTGCTTACTTCGGCAACTGTTAAGCTGTGCTTGAAGCTGTTGACCTGTGAGATGCCTGTCATGCAAGCTGTTGACACTCAGAGACTTGTCTTTTGATTCTCCTGTGGCTTTGGACCTGTCAGACCTACTCCTGTCAGAGTTTCCATCAGTTTCCAATTTTATTTGATGGTGTAGTAAACTGTACTCACAAACACCTTAGCTTTCTTTTCAAGAACCTACACCTTTAAGTGTTATAATAGTATGTCTGACTTTTTTAGTCGATTGTCTTTTTTGCTGTTATGATAGCAGTATACAGTGCAATATTGTCTAAATAATGTTTCAGTGAGTATAGCAACACAGTTATTTCCACTAATTTTATAGAGACAGAGGGTTTATGAATAATCAACACACTTTATTAAGAACACCTGAACACCTGCTTATGAATTCAAGTATTTAATCAGCCAATCATGTAGCAGCAGCATGATGCATACAATCATGCAGATACAGGTTGGGACCTTCAGGTAATGTTCACATTAAACACCAGAATGGGAAAAAATGTGACCTGAGAGATTTCATCCATATCACTATTGTTGGTGCTAGACGGGCTGGTTTGAGTATTTCTGTAACTGCTGATCTCCAGGGATTTTCATGCACAGTCTCTAGAGTTTATCAGAATGCTGCAAAACACAACAACATCTACTGTGCAGCAGGTCTGTGGATGAAATCGTTTTGTTGATGTGAGAGGTCAGGGGAAAATGTCCAGACTGGTTCGAGCTGACAGAAAGTCTATGGTAATTCAGATAACCCATATGTAGAAATGTGGTGAAGAGAAAAGCATCTCAGAATGTATAACATGTTGAACCTTGAAGCAGACAAGCTACAACAGCAGAAGACCCCATCAAGTTCCACTCTTGCCAGCCAAGAACAGAAATCTGAGGCTGCAGTGGGCAAGAGTCACCAAAACTGGACAAGTGAAGACTGAAAAAACGTAGCCTGTTTGATGAATCTTGATTTTGGCTGAGGCACACAGATTATAGGGTCAGAATTTGGCACTAACAGCGTCAATGCTCCCAGCCTGCCTTGTGTCAACAGTCCAGACAAGTAGTGGTGGTGTAATGGTGTGGGAAATGTTTCCTTAGCACACATTGGGCCAGTCATTGAAAGCCACGGGCTAACTGAGCACTGCTGCTAAACTTGTGCATCCCTTCATGACCACAATTTACCCATCTTCTAATATCTACTTCCACCATGATAATGCACCATATCACAAACAAAAGTCATCTCAAACTGGCTTCATGACCCTAAAAATGAGTTCAGTGTTCTTCAGTCGTCTTCCCAGTCACTGGATCTAAATCTAATTGAACACCTTTGGGAAGTGGCAGAATGGGAGATTCTCAGCATGACTGTACAGCTGGCAAATGTGCAGAAATTGTGAGATGCAATCATGTCAGCATGGACCAGAATCTCAAAGGAATGTTTCAAAAATTGTGGAATCCATGTCATAAAGAATTGAGGGATTTTTGAGAGCAAAAGAGGGCTCTAGCCAGTTTTAGTATAGTGTTCCTAATAATTTATTCACTGATATATATATCCATCCATCCATTTTCCAAAACGGCTTATCCGGATTGCAGGGTCACAGGGAAGCTGAAGCCTATCCCAGTAAACAAATATTTAAATCTGCATCATTTAAATCTGCATCATAGATTATGGCTGCTTATGTCCACTGTAGTGCATATATGCTGTATACAGTGAATAACGTAGCCAACAGGCATAAACAATTTTTGAAAATCAGATTCAGTCACCATTTTAGAAACCTTTATATTCAACAGCATCATCCAGACAAAGCAGCAAAAATGGAAATAAATGCCACAGAAATTACTCTGTTCAGTGTAAGCTTTTTAATAAAAGCTGTTTTGCAGAAAGCTTGAATATTATATTGAATGGCAAGTGAAATAAAAAAAAGTAAAAGAAAAGCACTGCATACCTTCAGAGAAATAATAACTCAGGTTATCTTCTGCCAGTTAATTGCTTCAGAAATCAACAAGGTCATCCAGTCTTAATGCCCCTGTCAACAGTTCTCAGCTGAATGCAGTGCATGCTGAAGAAAATCTGTTTATTTATTTATTAATTTATTTTTTTGTTTCATTTATTGTCAGGGATAAATTATTAATTATTGTTCTTTAATTTGATCCAAACCTTTCATTTTGGAAAAAAAAATCTCTGCCTCCAAGGTTCTGTAGGATGTCTGTATTCTTTTTTGGAATAAGAGATACAGCGAGACTTATACTGTTGTGTTAAAAGTCCTTAAAAGGAAAATGAAGAGAAATTAAAATGATCACAGCTCATGTGCCAAAGAGAACTGATCCAGGTTGCCCTGTAGAAAGGCCTCAAAGACAGGTTGTGTAAATAAGTTTGACTGATATTTTTATTCTTTGTTTTTTTGTCTTCTGGTTATGTGGAAAGAATGGACACTTGCTTGTCTAAATATCATCTCGAAGCTAAGTGTGTGCAACGTGGATGAAGAGGGGTACAGATTAGTAGAACAATTTACATTGGTTCTATGCTGTGTTCATTTACCTTCTCATTGTCCTTAGTCTTTTTTTCTGGCAGGCATCTTACAGAAACAACTCTTTCACTGTCTAGAAAAAATCTCTTGTACCATACTGGAAATTCAAAGGAACTTCCACACCACCAAAAATATGATTCCTCCTCCGTGTCCTGATTCTTCTCCCTGTTGGCTGTACTTGTTATAAACTCTGTGGTAGACACATCAAGGACAGCCTGACTACTTTATATGCCCAAACCAGCTCAACTAAGTAGTAATTCTCATTATCATGAAAGTGAGTCTAAAAACACTACACAAAAACTTCAGGTCAGCTGCTGGTACTTGTAATATCATGTGTTCGTCACTACCGCTACCACTACCCAGAGCTCTAGACCCAGAGGAATATAAATGGCTCCACTTATGTGGAGAGAACAAGCCACTCATTTCTAATAAAGGGTCATCAGACCAGGCTATGCTTTTCCAGTCTTCATCTATCCAGTTTTGGTGAGCCTCTGTCTGCTGCAGCCTCAATTTTCTGTTTATGGCCGATGGGAGTGAGGAGCTTTGGTCAAAAGGTAGTTGATGTCTGATGGCAATCATAAGACATATCGATGTACACTAGCAGTAAGAAAAGCTTTCTGGTTAAATAAAGAAACTTTTTGTGCAATGTTAACAGTATGATCTGTAGATTTGACTTAGAAGAACCAGTTGGACCAGTATGCTGCAGAAGTGTCTGAAACTGAGGCATGTCTGTCTGAGGAGTTTAACGTGGCCTTGGAAAATGGGGTTCTAATGACTTTAATGTGGCTTTGACGATTTGACCCAACAAGATGGGAGGCAGGCTGTATAGGACATTCACAAGTACTGAGAGTACTGCCGAGAAGTAAAAGGTGCACCATTAGCTACACAAATTGTTGGATGTAGTTCCATTAATTCAATTACTTTTTGTGGATAATGTTGATTTGGCCCAGCAAAATTGAATTCTTCGTCAGGTATTTAAATAGCGCTCTTCATGTCTGTCAAAGAAATATATACATATATATATATATATACATATATATATATATATAGTTGGAGATGGCTGGGGGGGGGAGACCTGGCTGGGACACCCAGGAGGACCGGCGGAGGACTTATGCCTTCCCCAGGCCATGTGGGAGCGAGCGCCCTTGTACCTTTGGGGGCCACGGGTACAGAGCTTTGAAGCTCTACCCTGTAGGGGCCCGTTGGTCTCTGTCTGTTGCAAGACCGGACCCTGGACGAGCAGTAGAACCTGCTTTGTTAGGGACCTGCCCTCATGGGATGGGCCGTTTCGCCGGAGGACTCTTCGCTGGCGATGGGGTGCTGCCACAGCTGGCAGAGGCTACTGAGGTGCTACAGATGTACTTCAGGAGTAGGACCCAGTTTGGGGGTAAGGTGCCCTCACGGGACGTGCTGCTCTACCCGATGGGTCTTCGCTGGCGGTGGGGCACTGTTGGAGATGGCTGGGTGGGGGGGGCTTGACCCGGCCGGGACGCCCAGGAGGAATGGAGGAGGACTTACGCCTTAACCCAGGCCAAGGGAGGGCGACCGCCCTGGTAACTTTGGGGGCCACGGGTACAGAGCTTTGAAGCTCTACCCTGTAGGGACCCGTTGGTCACCGCCAGGGGGCACCCCTATGCCTTTGGAGCCCTGGGCCTTAGCACTTCCGCCACACCCGTAAGTGCTGGGGGAAAGAGGAGCAGTGACACCCGGAGTACTTCCGGGGATGCAGCCAGCACTTCCGCCACACTGGGGCATGTCGGTGGAAGATTTCTGGGACGCACCTGGAGCACATCCGGGGGAATATAAAAGGGGCCGTCCCCCCTTCATACAAGGGTGGAAGATGGACAAGGTCTTGGAGGAGGCAAGGAGGCGGCCTGAAGAGAAAGTGAGGCATTGTTGTGTGTTGGCCAGGACTTTGGGACTTTTGGGTTTTTTGTGCACTTATTGTATATAGAATATGTCTATTAAACATGTTGTAGGTAACATGAACTTGTCCGCCTGTCTGTGTCCGGGCCACTTGCCACAATATATATATATATATATATATATATATATATATATATTGTAAGATATGGCCGGCCATGTCCCCGCCAATACCCCCAAGCCGCCAGGTGGAGCCCTCCTTGCAGCATGGAGGTCCCCAGAAGACCAGCAGGGCATCATGGACAATGTAGTTTTTATGCACCGCCCTGCTGGATGCCATGGGGGCCACGAGAGGGAGCTGCAGGGAGGACCGAAGAGTTCTTCGTGCCCTATGACCCGGAAGTTCGTCATAGGAAGAGCGACGGGCTTCGGGTGAGAAAAGTATTGTTTACCCTGACCCGGAAGGAATAAGGACTTGTGGACTTTTGGATTGGGAACACTTCCGGGTCGGGGAATATAAAAGGACTGTGGGAACTCCCAGGCAATGAGCTGAGTTGGGAGGCAGGGTGGCTAAGCGTCTGGGAGTGGAGGATTGGTTATTTGTGATTGTTTATTGAGAATTGTGGAGAGGAGCGTGTTGTGCACATTATTATTATAATAAAATAATAATTGGATTTTATCTGGTGTCTGATGGTCTGAGGGTGCAAGGGTGCGAGCAAGACCCTAATCTGTCACATATATATATATAGTAAGCCAGTAGGGGGCGTACCACCGCTCTAACCCAGATACAAACAGGCAGGAGACAGGTTTTGCCACACTACACCCATTTATTTACAGTTTTGTAGTGCCCAAAATACTTTTCACTACACCAGTACCCTTCAGTCTCTTCTTGCAACCAGTCCTTCTCCCTCCACTCCTCCTCAGGCTTTTTTCTCTCCTCCCGACTCTGGCTCTCCGAGTAGTGGCTGCTGGCTCCTTTTATAATACACCTGGAAGTGCACCTTTTCATCAGAGTATAGCATCAAGTCAATGAAACTTCTGGGCTATTGATCTGGTCAGTTAAGTAGCAGAGGGGTTGTTGATCAGTTTCAGCTCCTTTGGTGTTAATGGAATTAACAACAGGTGCCCTAGAGAGGCAACAATGAGACGACCCCCAAAACAGGAATAGTTTAACAGCTGGAGTCCACTGACATTTTTCCCTCCTCATCTTTTCTGTATGTTTCTTCACTAGTTTTGCCTTTGGCTATGGTCAGTGTCACTACTGGTAACATGAGGCAATGACCCTACAGAGGTTGCACAGGTAGTCTAACTTCTCCAGGATGGCACATCAATACATGTCATTGCCAGAAGGTTTGCTGGGTCTCCCAGCACAATCTCAAGGGCATAGAGGAGATTCCAGGAGACAGGCAGTTACTCAAGAGAGCTGGACAAGGCTGTAGAAGGTCCTTAACCCATCAGCAGGACCTGTATCTGCTCCTTCAGGCAAGGAGGAACAGAATGAACACTGCCAGAGCCCTACAAAATGACCTCCAGCAGGCCACTGGTATGAATGTCTTTGACCAAACAATCAGAAACAGACTTCAAGAGGGTGACCTGAGAGCCTGACATCCTCTATTGGGCCCGGTGCTCAGTGCCCGGCACCATGGAGCTCGACTGGCATTTGTCATAGAATACCAGAATTGGCAGGTCCACCAATGGCACCTTGTGCTTTTCACAGATGGTATCAGGTTAATTCTGAGCACATGTGACAGGCATGAACGGCTCTGGAGATGCTGTGGAGAATGTTATGCTGCCTGTAACATCGTTCAGCATGACCGGTTTGGTGGGTGGCTCAGTGATGGTCTGGGGAAGCATATCTATGGAGGTACATACCAAATAGTACCCTAAAAAATAACTGTAATAAATGTAAAGAAAATGGAAGAGAAGGTCTTTGATATTAGGAAAATAAAGACTAGTCAAATCTTATATATATTTAGGGTAATAAATAATCAGTTACAATTCCATCAAAGTGCTTTAAATATAGCTAAACAAGTCCAGAAAAGACTGTTTTCCTTGCCTAGATTGAATGACTTTAGTGTGAGCGTTCGTTCTTTTGGCTTAATCTGCATTTCCGCAAGCATTTATTAAACCTCAAATGTCAAGCTATTAATGGAGTATGGCAAATATTCCAATCCCAAATTGTAATCTGTCCATTCTTTGGATTCTTTATACAGTACATATTCTTGAATAATATTTTACACATGGTCATCTTCTAATTGGAATGTTTTAGATTTTCAATATACAGCTTCTTTTAGGACTCAGTGGTCATGAAATATTTTTCAAACTCAGCATCCTGGGTTTGCCCTATTTTCAACCAAACCATATTACTTGTTTTAATCATTTTTCAAGTAAACCAATCAATAAACAGCCAGATATCAGCCAACATCCAGTGAGAAGAAGGGTAAGATACAAGAATCTGCTGGACCGTCAAGTTCTTAATGATTTGATGTGGCAGAAGTTCTCCAAAATGATTAATCTTAAGCGACACAATACCAATACTCAATTACCACCTCTAATTACTTCAGTGGGTTTGAAAGTGTAAATCTGCTGTAGAGCGCCCAAACAACAGGGACACAGTAGGCTTCTTTACTAAGCCACCATGGCTGCTGAACACCATTCTCTAGGTTATCTTTTTCACTTGTTTAACTGAAAGTCATATGATCTCATGAAATGGAAATACTCTTTAAATTACCATACATGTGCTATACTGCATTTTAAAATTATAATGTATTGCAACTAAGACTTGATAGGTCCTTATTGTATGTCATTGCTTATTTCCAAACTGGGAAAAAATCTCACCACTGCACTCATGGAACTGAAGCAACCTATCCAATGTGACCCTGTTGGTGTGCTCAGAGTTCCAGTACACAAACCTCTGGAGTAAATTCTCATTTCCTTATAAGTGGTGATGTCTTTATTTAGTTATTTCAAGACATAACATGCAATGGCATAAGTCTCTTGCTATGGTTATCAGAGACATCAGTTGTTTCCCACATTAGTCTAAGGAAATCTTATAAGCAATGCATGTTCAGGGTTAGAAACCAAAGTCTTGGCCAATTAACAGCATCTCTAATCTGTAATTTGGCATGGTGTTGGGACTCTCCTTGAGTAGTACACTATACGTCTGTGTACATTTTTTTTGGTGGAGTTGAACTCCTTTTTGGAGGTTAAAATGAACCACTTATCATTTTTTCCCCACATCTTTTTATCTTGGCTTCTCAGCATCTGACCAGAAGAGATATTCCACTCCCTTATGATAACCAGGCAAACACCCTGGTAGTTTCAGAGACCTTAAACAACATGCCTACTGTTTGATGCTTCTGGTGTTGTGCTGAAATGAGAGAAGAGCACACACCAAGGTATTGAGGTATCTGGAGTAAGGTTTTCCTATGTTCCTGACTTGTTCTTTTTGGAGAGGTGGACAAACTGTGAGACAACATAAAACATTCTCTAGTCCAAGTGGCTAGTATTTTTTTGACGGGGCAAGAACTATCACAGAATCATAAACGAGTTTCAACCTTGGGACAGCTTAGCTATTAGCAATGTTAAATTGTTGAATTTGTTATGTATGTTTCCTATACAAGAGGAACACTGTTGTGTCAAGAAAGTTTACATCTTATTTTATATATACACTAGCAAAATACCCGTGCTTTGCAGCAGAGAAGTAGTGTGTTAAATAAGTTATGAAAAAGAAAAGGAAACATTTTAAAAATAACATTACATGATTGTCAATGTAATTGTTTTGTCACTGTTATGAGTGTTGCTGTCATCAATGATTTGATTATCATTATTTCTTTCAGTCAGGTTCGTATTTGGAGGATGTGTTGTGTTCAAATTATATTCCGTGTTTGTCAACCGTTGTAAAGATAACAGGTTTCATTCATCGAAGTGTTTACTACCCAAATCGCTACTCGTAATTCTAAGATGTTTAACAGGCTTTCCTGGTATTAAGTTGTGGAACTGCCTGCAAGTATTTAGCAACAGCGTCTCTATGAACTTGTGGATTTGTCTGCGAGTATTTAACGTCAGTGTCTCTATGAGCTTGTGGATTTGCCTGCGAGTATACAGTATAGCGACAGCGTCTCTATGAACTTATGGATTTGCCTGCGAGTATTTAGCGACAGCGTGTCTATTAACTTGTGGATTTTTCTGCGAGTATTTGGAGGCAGCGTCACGAAGTTGTTTTCGTCTAGCTGCATCAGAAAATGTACCACGACATCTGACACGCCTCCTTTTTACTGTTTTCTCACAGCTTGGATTGCTGCTGTCATAATTGGTTTGAGTTTCATGGTTTGTTTCAATTACGTTAGCATTTGCAGGACTTGTGTTGAGGTGACATTCAGCATCTGTCAAGCATTGTAAGCATACAGCTGGCTTCATTGATAACTTTGCATCGTAATAAACGAACAATAAAACAGCAGAGAAGCCATGGATTAAAAAAAAGGCTGCAGTTATCAGCAGGGAGACGTGAATACTGTGGCGAAGCAAAGAAGGGAATGAAGAGACCGGAGCGATGGACGGCCTTATATGGGCAGGCAGTCAATTACATGGGAGGCGTGGGGATGAGGGATGCAACGCCGCCTCACACGGCGACCAAGCTGCAGGCTATGGACGTATATATGTACGTAAGTAGGATTCAATTATGACCATTACGCGTAGAATTTCAAAATGAAATCTTCTTAACTTTTGTAATTAACCTGTAAGGAGGTTGGAGAATTAGTGATGAGTGAGTGAGTCAGTCAGTCAGTGAGGGTTTGCCTTTTATTAGTATAGATATACTGTATAAATAATCATCTTCACATGCAACCATGCAACTCCTTACATTTTTTAGAAAATCATACACCATCACACTCTTGGAGGTTTCTTTACTCATACACAAGACGTTATTCTTTTTTTCCGTGTATCAGTTTCATTTTCAACAAATCTAATCTTTCATTAGTACTTAACTGTAGTTTGCACTTTAAAGCTTTATGCAAAGATTTGAGTACATCAATCTTTCATTTGGTCACACATATAAAAGTGCATACATACGGAATTGTGTCATTATTTGGACTAATTCTTATAATGTTTATTGAAATAATTAGTAGAATTTAAATAAGATAATAAAAATGCTAAGACAATATATTGATAGTACAATCCTGAATGTCAGACGGCAAACCTTACAAACATAATTAAATTCAAGATCAAGTGAACACATTTGTGATAATTTGCATTCATAAATTTAAACATGTCTGCTGAAGCTCTTGGTTTCTCTCACTTCATAACTGAAGATTTTCATCATCTGTCTCTTCTTATTCAGCTTCCAGTATGTCATGGGGAAGGAACAATGCCTTCAATGCAATGTTGTGCAACACAGCAAACAACAAAACAGCACAGAAGCGTTCAAGTAAAATCTATGCCCCTGCCAATCATTGTTGGAGGCATCAAAAAAAATCTTTGCAGTTCCTTCACAGAAATTTGGAACAATTGTGGCCTTATGATATACACTGTAATATCTCCTTCAGCCACAGTGAGGATATACCCACTGTCATTGAACGGCCATCCATCCATCCAGTATCCAACCTGCTATATCCTAACTACAGGGTCACGGGGGTCTGCTGGAGCCAATCCCAGCCAACGCAGGGCGCAAGGCAGGAAACAAACCCCGGGCAGGGTGCCAGCCCACCACAGTTGAAAGGCCAACCACCAGCAAATACATTAAAAGTAAAATAAGGGATTATTCACCTTTTTTAAAACAAATATGTTAACATAATAACAGCAGTGTTTTTTCTTTTACTGTGATAAACAGACTCTGGTTTTGTGGGCAAAACTACATACAAGATCAAAATAAAGAAGCTGTTTTTAAAAATGACTAAGTTGGGTTAGTCATTAATTTATAAACAAGTGTACATGCTACTTTAGTTAATAATGTGTTTAAGAAACAGTTCCTATTTGATAAGCAATCTTTGATGAAATTTATGAAGTACTTAACGTTATAACACTTTTAGGAATCTCACCCCAGAATGTGATGAAAATGTATTAAAAAGCAAATAAATAAATAAAATGTTAAATTAGTTTTGTTAATGCTATATATGCTCACAGAAGGAAGAAAATCTACCTAAAAAATAAAATGTTGCCTTTCTGGTGCTCTTAATAAAGAATGTGTTTCTTTATTTCACAAGATCAGACTTCATTTGTTAAAGGTAGACAATTACTATCAAAGCTCCAAAGTATGTTTAATTAAAGATATGCCACAGCAACAATAGTGCTTTCTGTTTCAGACTGGAGACATCAGTATATTAGTAGCAACTGTTAATGAATACAGCACAGAAAATGAATGCAACACAATACATTAAATACAATTTCAGATGATTATTGAAGGAACATACAAGCAGTTGTCAGTATAAAAGACTGTTGAGTAGACTAGAAGTTAAAATCTATCAGTGAATTTAGCAATGTGAATAATACTCTTGCTACTTTCCAATTTGCCTAAACAGAAAAACATTTTAGAAAATTTCAGGTTCAAGATTAATTTAAAAAAAAAAAAAACCCACAAAATATTTCCTGTAAACAGCCTTTCACATTTGCTTAAATATGACCAGTTTTAAATATCTAATGAACATAACTAGAAATCATAGTTACACAATGACTGTTGTGATTCCACTGAAAAGTCCTAGATAGAGGAGCCTAGCCCCAACTCAAATGGCAAGCTTCTGGACTGTTCATGGATGAAAATTGAGGAAAAGATTTTTTTACAGTCCAAAAAAAATTTGGGAGGAGAGGGAAATCATTTAATAAAACAACTACAAAGAAAAGTTCCTTAGAATTTTTAGAGTTTATTAATAGGTTTTCAGAAAAGGATTACAAAAGGCAGGGCAAGACAGAAGCAAAAATATATTTTACCTGAAAGGTAAAACCTAAAACAAACAAATCCTAGAAAACTTTTGTGCAGGGCTCAAAACCAGGATAACCACAAAAAGAGAAAAAGTAATCAAAACCCTGGTAAGCACTAACTCATGCTGTGCTGGAACTACTGTAAAAACTGTGTTACATGATTGGATGGCCTTACCTCCTTAGACTACAAGTTAAACTCTTAAGTTTCTCAAGTTAAACCTGAACATGCTTGAATTATTAGCTTTGATTTACATGTCTACATGCCAATACTTACCTATTTGACATTCACTCATAACTCTTGTCTCAAATACAGCAGTGGCCAAGAGCCGATCACTGCCCCTGCCAGGTTACCAATGAAAAACCAAGCAAGAATAACTCAGTAGAGGTCATAGACCTGTTGCCGACCCAGGGCACTTCTCTGAAAGGGCTACACTTCAGAAAACCTCAGCAAAAGTCAAAAACCACTTCAACAACTCCACTCCTACTGCGATCTCCCAGATCTCCAACTTTGAAAGTACTTCAAAAATCAAACCAAGCAATATGGTGGAGGCTGACTATCTCACCTTCTAAATCTTAGCAGGGCCCAGAGACTAGCTACCTCATCATTACACCTGAAAGGGCTGCACAAATCAACCAGTGCAAGTGCAGCATGCAATCACACATTTAACAAACATGCAAGACCAGTGTTGTGCAAGTTCACACCTCACAAGAACTAGCTCAAAGTTCAGTTCACACAGATCAAAATTAATAAATTCACATTAATTGTTCACCATTTTCATTTTGAACTAGTTCATGTTCAGTTCATTTTGTATTTTTTAAGGAGTGAGAATAAATGACCCATGAGTTTACTTGTTTCAATAGAACCTCTTCAATAGAACCAGCAGCCCATCACTACCATTTACCATTTAGTATAGGCCTAACTGTTGTGGATATTGGTACAAGTTATGTATTGTACAAGTGGAAGTAAAAGAATACAGTACATAGTTATTTAAATTCATTTTCTTCATTTTCACACGGGCCTATGTATGCCTATGTGCATCAGTTCAAATAGGTTACTAACTACTTATATATGAAAAATGACCAACAACTAATTACATGTAGGCCTATTCTGCCTTGCAATGAAATTGATTATATTCTCACATACACATGAAATATGTTTGATTCATATATGGAAATGATATGTAGACAGAAGGTACAAAAGAGGAACAATGTGTAATTGTTTTATTTTTCTTTATTTGTCTGTTGCGTCAATACTGTTTCTCTTGAAAATTATTTTATTCTAGAAGCTTATCATAAAACCATAAGCAATTCTTTCAATGTAACAGGTGGCCATTTCTAACACCTCACAACTAGAGGCTATAAACTTTACAGACGACCTCTTGGATCTCTTTAATATGTTGAAAAGGGAGCTGTACATCTTCAACAAAAACAAAACTTTCCTGAATTGTTGCAGCTATAAACTAAAATATTGGTCTCACGCGTGTCAGCAGTGACAACGACATGTTAACTGCTGCGGTGTAAGTGAATTAGACCGAGTCGTTACAGTAAGGATGTGCAGAGCATCCACTATTTGTATTTGTATTTGTTGGGGCAGCAAAAGTATTTCTTTTGTATTTGTAGCACAGCAATATTATTTGTATTTAGTATTAAAATAAATGTCAATTTAAAAGTCGAAATACCCCTTTTTGCATGCATTATATTAAGCTATTACAGTGTTCGAAGACATTTTTATTTAAATACACTTTCTTGAGTTATACCCAGCAACAAACACGTATAACCATATGTGCTAATATCCTTCCCGTCAAAACAGAAATTAAATAGATGCAAGATTACATATAAATTATCGATTTATTTCCAACCATGTGACACAAATGGTGACTTTGGAACTAGCGTGTAGGTGAACTAACCTATTACACTGCCATCTGCCAGTGCCTATTTGATTTTACGTTTTTTTTTCCAAAAACAAGTAAATGACAAAAAATTTGTACAAAATAAATATTTGTAAAAATCCACTATTTGTGCTTTTCTGAATACTGTATTTGGATTCGGCTCCACCCCTACATTACAGGGTAAGAAAAAACATTTAATCTCTACCTTAACCAGATCCAGAATGTCACATAAAACTGAATTAGCTCACGTTCAAGTTCTTCAATTGCAAATAGGTTACGCTAAGTTCACTGTTCTTAGAAAAATTAGCTTGTTCAATGAACGTGCTCTTTTGAACTAGTTCATGCACAACATTATGTAAGACATACTCCAACAAAGCCAGGAGATTCTCTTCACAGATTACGTTTTGTGTGATTTTCCTGGTTGCTGCCATCTCTTATATATATTTCTTTTCTGGTTCGTCCTGCTTCCACCTCAAAACCGGTCCCGCCCACACGCAGCCGACACAGCATTTCTCGATTCCTATTCGTCCTCTTCCAAACCCCTCCCCATGCTTCCAGTGGCTCCTCTTCAAAACCGGGACCTGCCCACACGCAGCTGACATGGCATTTCTCACCAAGCTTCTGAAGTACGCTTACAAAATAAAGCAAACTCTGCATGCAGTGAAACTTTACTTCTCCAGCTAGATTTCATGCTCAGAACCATCAAACCCTTCGCTAAATCATACAAACACATGCATGCAATCGCTCAGTCCAATCCAACAGCATCTGTACGAATGTTTTTCGAGGAAAACTGAAGGCAGGATTTACGACGATACAATGCCCCGACATGTCACACCAATGTTGCAGCGATTTTCATTTGCATCTGTCCCATAGGCAACTCCTGTAAACAGATTTCCACGCTTAATATGAATTGCAATCCTATGGTTTACCAACTTTTATTCCCTTACAGAGGCATTGGCTGGCACAAAGATTTACAACATGTTCCCGATAAAAGAACCGCCAAGCGAATAAGGTTTACTCAATGCCAATTTTACGCACACAGATTAGCAATGAGGAATACATTTAGTATTTTGCACTCCAGCAGCGAACTATTCCAACAGTACGTTGTAGATGCGTATGTTAAAACAGAGGGTGCTTGTCTCAATTATCTAAGAATTAAATCAACAAGATTTGTGCGTGGAACAATACAAAAGACTGTCAGACGCACTGCAAGCAAACGCTGAAAATAACAATGTACATGTAGGCAAAATGATCACATTACCGCCCACATTTCCAGGAAGTCTAAGATACATGCAACAAAACTAGCAGGATGCCATGACCATAGTACGTAAATTCAGACAGCCTCATTTATTTATCACTTTCACCTGTAATCCTGCTTGGCCAGAAATTCTACATGCACTGTTGGATACCCAAAGACCGGGGCACAGACCTGATATTGTAGTACAAGTCTTTTGGATTAAGCTGCAGGAATTACTTAGAGACATTCTACAACATCTTTTTGAGGTTGTTATTGACTATATTTACGTAATTGAATTTCAGAAGCGCGGCCTTCCTCATACCCACATGCTGTTTACTCTTCACAATAATTCTAACAACCAGTCTTCAGCCACGGTCAGTTGTATGTGGCTTTTTATAGGGTTAGATCTTTCGACTCATTATCTGTCGTCACCACCAAAACACCTATTCACAACTGCGTCTTTCAAGAAGTATTTATTTCTTCTTAATTTCTGAATTCCTTTCTCACCGTTTTCCGTTCCTATTCTTACACCACTGTTAGCTACGGCAGGCTTCGGCTAGTAAATAAATAATTAAATGAAATACTAGAAGTCAAAATAGAAAACACACAACCTGAGTGTTTAAAATCAGTGTCTATAATGCAAGCTTCACTTCAGTGTAACTGAGAGAAAGATGTCCGTGTAGTTTAAAGAGTCCATTCTTCATAATCTGTAAGTATGATTTTTTGCTAAACTGTTTTAAATACATACAATTAAATGTAATTCTAGTTTTTTCTGATGAGTTCTTTAAAATAGTTATAGTCTTGGTCATGCAGTTTATTCAGTTAAAAACTACATCTTTTCTAAATAAAAAACTCAAATCAAATATTGAGTCTTATTTAATAAAAATTGAAACAAACTTTACTAGTTTCCAAGATTTGACTCCCAAGGAGCACCAGAATTTGTTTTAGCATCCCTTCATCCAAGACTACGGATTTAGTCTGTGAACAAATGAGGTTTTGTTATTTAGGTTTGGTTCACGATTTGTAGCTTTCACATCCTATCTTGATTCTCTGTCATTTTTGCTTCATTTGAAGAATTATGCTCTAGTTAAGCAACTCTGTGTAATTCATGTCTGACTATAATAACAGTTCAGCCCTCTGAATTTCATTGCAATCACAGTCTTATGAGAAACATTTTCTTGTGTTTAGTTTCTGTGTTAAAAGAACACTCTTCTCCTGGACTATTCCTAATCACATCATAGCAGTCACTTTTTCTTTCATTTTGCCAGCATACTATTCAATGTGGCTAGTTTGGGATAAAAGAGCAGCCAGTTAGAATCTGTGCCGTGGTCCAGTCAAGCCTCTACAGGTTTTCATCAATGGCATGACAGGAGTCGATTGAAGGCAGTACATTAGCATAGTTGACAGGGTGAGTATGTCCGCGATTGACCGGTACTCTGTGCAGGGTTTGTTCCTACCTTATACCAAATACGAGAAACAGTCCATAAGATTAAGACTGACCATCATGTGACACTGTTTAGGTTGCAAGTTATTGGTGCATGCATGCTGCATGTAGTAGTAAACCAGTTCTGTCAAGATTGCCAAGTGTGTGGTCACTCACATGTGTTCAGAAATTTTAAGTGAGGCTGAAAAATCCTTCTTTAAAAAGCTGCTAAAAATCAGCAATTTACGAGAAACAATTTAACATCAGATTTGTCATCATCTCAATAAATAAGCAAATAAAACACTACAGATGCTACAGCTGGCACACGGTGAGCAAATAAATTTCCAATGGAAGCTGCTATGCAATTATTCCCAGGTGATGCATATTCTGCTTTGCTTTTTCAACCACAACATCCATTACATCTATTAAACATTTTGTAATGGTTTTCCAAGGCAAATATATTATTATTAGATGAGTGTGTCAACTAAATATGTAATAATAAACAGAGGAAGCAGAAGAAAAAGAAGAAGCGTCAGTAGCTGTGGCACATGGTGGTAGACTGGCACTGTCTTGGATTCAGATTCAGCACCCTGCTATTGTCTGTGTGGAGTCTGCACAGTCTTTCTGTGTGGCTCTTTCCTAAAGTATTCCAGTTTTTCTCTTACATTTTAATGACAGGTGAGTAAAGTTAACCATCAATTCTGAATTGACTCTGTGTCAGAGTCAGAGTGGATCTTGAGATGTTCCAGCTCCTTTTCCTATCTCACCTTGTACCCCATACTACCAGGGGCCTTAAATTGAATTAAGAGAACCTGAGAATGCTTTAATTAGCTGAATGTTATCAGTTTATATAATGACTGAAAAAAAGTTTTAGTAGTAATTTCATTTTAAGCCCTTGTTTTGCAACTGAACAACACCCTTTTACTTTACTTTATCTTACCATTGACTACTGATGAGCCGTCTGTGATGACCACTTACTGAGTTTTTATAGCACCATACAGAGCAGTCCAGCTACTCATTGCTGACATTTTACTTCTTCCTCATATTCTTATTCCCTATGGCTTCTGTCAAAGTCGTTGTTTGTATTGAATGACCCATAAATGTAACATTATTGGACTTGCTTGAGCAAAGAGATGCTTTTTGCACGGTGTTTTCAAGAGCTAATAATGACATTAGAAGACACTGGAATGTGATCTAATTCTGCATGCAGAAGTGACTTTCCTGTCATCTCTTATTTTCTGCACAATTGACAGCATATACTCATGGCTGTTTTTCTATTTCAGGTTAAATTTCGGAGGAGTCAAGCTGTCTGCTACAAACAGATAAGACCTACACCAATCGCCGAGTCTTCATAGATTCTGTCAATGAAGAAAGCATTTCATCTGACAGACTAAGATGTGTTTTGACAGACAAAATAGACAACAACTTTACCCCCAGTCTATAACAATTAACTCTTTTTTTCCAATGCATTATTTTAATACAACAAGCGTATCTGTCTAAGGCTTGGTTAATGAATCATTAACCCTTTCATACACGAGTTATGGCAGGTTATTTCAATTTTCTTTTTTTGACAACTCATTTTGAACTCATCTGATAAAAAGAAAATTGCTGCTATTATTGTTAACATGAATATTTTTTTCAGTATTGTGAAAAGGCAAATATAAAATATCTACTGATGGTAAAAAACAACACATTTTCTGAAATGTGAAAACTATATAGCTTGTGTACTTTCACGACAAGTTGCCAATTTTGTTCTAGCGATCTGTCTAGTAATACAGCTTGTGCACTGAGCTGAAATGTGAAATATATATAAAAGCTTGTTGTTTGCAACTGGCCAGATCACATCACCTCTACAAAGGCCTTAACCTAATGGAAAGCTTAGGTTACAGCAAGACAGGGACCTCTCTTTGTCAGTTTTCTGTGCATTCCATAATTCCTCAAATGTCACCAGTAATATCGGAGATGCTGCTTATAGACATGTCACGTTCCAACATGGCCAGACACAACCACTTTAGTTTCTCCTCAATGTACAATACCAAAGGCAGACAGGACAGATGATCTTCCAAAATCTAGACTACACCAGAGCAGGACTGACAGATCCGACTCTGGTCCATCTAAAAGATCTTTCAGATCTGCTACTTGTAGTTTTAATGATGCTGGCCTTAGAGCAAGGCATCCTATTTTGGAGGTGTAAACATTTGCATACCAGTAACTACCAGGTCCCACTGAACTGGATAACATCTCATTACCCTGATTCAAAGGCCAATGGCTGTTTTCACCAGAGGTATCAAGTATGAGGGATTGAATGAGGTCAACACAAAAGATATGAAATTACTGTAAGATGACTGTTGTTAATATTGAGTTCTTATTGTCTTCCTGGTGTTTTTGTTGTTGTTTGTTTTCCCATTACTTTAATTGTTTATTTTGTCACACATTCGCGATTACAGGGCAGCCAAAGCACCCAATGCGTCATGTGAACCCGCAAGGCAGGAGAGGAAGCCAGTGTACTAACCAATTTCTCTGTTTTCTCACAGGAAGGACAAACCACAAAAGAGCCCGGTACCGTGAATTCACCTCCAGTCTTACATTCAGACGGCTGGGCCACTTCCATATTCCACAGTCACGTGTCGTCCCTTTCTGATGACTTCATGATCCTCCCAGGATTCCCTGCTGTTCCCGAAATCCTTTTCGACGTCCCCTCCTCCATAAATGTGCCATCTTTTCCACCTGAAAGTCTTCTTTTGTTTATGCCTACAGTTGTCTCTAAAAACAATAACTTGACCTTTTTCCTACACTATACAGGAATGGATCCCCAACCCTTTAACATTATCTAGTGTGCTTCTTTTACAATTGTTATCTCAACAATGACAACTCAAATATTAGTCCAATGACAAATGTTGCATTCATTTTCCATCATTATAAGAGGGGGGACCCAACCCAGCCACAGGGAGTTGTACAAACCAGCGTGTTTTTTCGTGCTGGTCCCAAGCCCGGATAAATGGGGAGGGTTACATCAGCAAGGGCATCTGGTGTAAAATTTTGCCAGATCAATATGAGGACAATAATGCAAATTTCCATACCGGATCAGTCGAGGCCCGGGTTAACAACGACCTCCACCAGTACTGTTAGCCAACACAGTGCTGGCGAAAATTGGGCTACTGTTGGTCAAAGAAGGAGAAGAAGAGGTGGGAGACATATCCAGAGGCAGAAGGAGAGGAGAAAGGTAAAGAGAGTGGAACTGAGGGTAGGAACTTTAAATGTTGGCAGTATGACTGAGAGAAGGAAGGCTGATATATTGTGCGTACAAGAGAATAAATGGAAGGGGAGTAAGGCCAGTTGGATCGGAGGTGGATTCAAATTGTTCTATCATGGTGTGGATGGAAGGAGAAATAAGGTAGGAGTTATTCTGAAGGAACAGTATGTCAAGAGTGTTTTGGAGGTGAAAAGAGTGTCAGACAGGGTAATGATTATGAAGCTGTAAATTGGAGGTGTGATGATGAATGTTGTTAGTGTATATGCCCAGCAGGTTGGGTGTTCGATGAATGAGAAAGAAGATTTTTGGAGTGAGTAGGATGAAGTGATGAACAATGTACCCAAGGGATAGAAAATGGTGATTGGAGCGGATTTCAATGGACATGTTGGTAGGTATGGTGTCAAGGAGAGGAATGAAGAAGGTCAGAGGATAGTGGATTTTGCAAAAAGGATGGGCATCGCTGTTGTGAATACATATTTTAAGAAGAGTGAGGAATATAGGGTGACGTACAAGAGTGGAGAATGATCCACACAGGTAGATTATACCCTATGCAGAAGAGTCAATCTGAAGGAGATTAAAAACTGCAAAGTGGTGGCAGGGGAAAGTGTAGTTAGGCAGCATAGATTGGTGGTCTGTAAGATGACATTGGAGATCAAGAAGAGGAAGAGTGTTAGGGCAGAGCCAAGGATCAAATGGTGGATGTTGAAAAAGAAAGACTGCAAGGTGAAAGGAGGAGGTAAGACAGGCACTGGGTGGCAATGAAGTGTTGCCAGACAGCTGGGCAACTGCAGCAGAAGTAGTAAGGGTGACAGCAAGAAGGGTGCTGGGCATGACATCTGGACAGAGGAAGGAGAAAAAGGAAACCTGGTGGTGGAATGAGGAAGTAAAGGGGAGTATAGAGAGGAAGAGGATGGCAAAGAAGAAGTGAGATAGTCAGAGAGATGCAGAAAATAGACAAGAGTAAATGGAGATAAGGCACAAAATGAAGAGAGAGTTGGTGAAGGCTAAAGAAAAGATGTATCATGAGTTGTATGAAAGGCTGGACACTAAGGAGGAAGAAAAGGACCTGTACCGATTGGCTAGACAGAGGGACTGAGCTGGGAAAGATGTGCAGCAGGTTAGGGTAATACAGGATAAAGACAGAAACATACTCACAAGTGAGAAGGGTGAGTTAAGCAGATAGAAAGAGTACTTTGAGAGGCTGATGAATGAAGAGAATGAGAGAGAGAGAAGGTTGGATGATGTGGAGATAGTGATCAGGAATTGCAATGGATTAGCAAGGAGGAAGTAAGGACAGCTATGAAAAGGATGACGAATGGAAAAGCCATTGATCCTGTATAAAGTACCTGTGGAAGCATGGAGGTGTTTAGGAGAGATGGCAGTGGAGTTTTTAACCAGATTGTTTAATGGAATCTTGGAAAGTAAGAGGATGCCTGAAAGTGGAGAAGAAGCGTACTGGTACTGATCCAGAGCAGGTTGAGGAGACTCTGGGGAGTTGGAGGTTTGTTCTAGAAAGAAGAGGAATGAAGGTCAGTAAGAACAAGACAGAATACATGTGTGTGAATGACAGGGAGGTCAGAGGAATGGTGAGGATGCAGGAAGTAGATAGAATTGGTCAAGGTGGATGAGTTTAAATACTTGGGATCAACAAATTAGAGTAACATGGATCATGGAAGTGAGGTGAAAAAGAGAGTGCTGACAGGTTGGAATGGGTGCGTAAGAGTGTCAGGAGTGATTTGTGACAGATGGGTATCAGCAAGAGTGAAAGGGAAGGTCTACAGGACAGTAGTGAGACCAGCTATGTTATACGGGTTGGAGAACTGACCAGAAAGCAGGAGACAGAGCTGGAGTGGCAGAGTTAAAGATGTTAAGATTTGCATTGGGAGTGACGAGGATAGACACGATTAGAAATGAGTAAATTAGAAGGTCAGCTCAAATTGGATAGTTGGGAGACAAAGTCAGAGAGGCAAGATTGTGTTGGTTTGGACATGTGCAGAGGAGAGATGCTGGGTATATTGGGAAAAGGATGTTAAAGATAGAGCTGCCATGCAAGAGGAAAAGAGAAAGGCCTAAGAGAAGGTTTATGGATGTGCTGAGATAGGACATGCAGGTGGGGAGTGTAACAGAGCAAGATGCAGAAGACAGGATGATATTGAAGAAAATGATCTGCTGTGGCAACCCCTAACAGGAGCTGCTGTAAGAAGAAGAAGAAGATAAGAGGGGGAACCCAAACATTCCTGGAATTCATCAGTGTCAAGGGAGTAGAGTATAGTTGTTGAACATGATGCTAGGTATCATATTCCTACATTATGGTTAACCAGTCCACCAAGTGGTGTTGTGCTGAGTTGATCAAGTTCATATTTCTGGTGGAGTGTTGGGTGTATGGCTAAAGATCTGCACTGGTATCTGGAAGATTGCTGGTTCAAATTGCATTACTGCCATAAGGGATCCTATTCTGTTGGGCCCTTGAGCTAGGCCTTAAAGCTGAAAATTGCTCCTGGGTGCTGTACAATGGCTGACCTTGAGCTCTGACCCCCTCAAAGGACATGAGACAAGACAATTTCTTATTTCAAATAAAAAAAAAAAAATTACAATGGTGCAAATGACTTGGCCGATATTTTTTCTCCAAGCAACCATGGTGGCTTTTCAAAAGATAATGACAACTGCATTTTTCAATGTTGATGGATTTCTTCATAAAGAATTTGTTCCCCATGCACAGACTGTTAATCTGTGACATTACATTGAACTGCTGAAGTGTCTTCTGGAAAGCTTCAAGAAAAAACTGCATTTTGCACCATGTAAACCAACCTTCACTCACCACGTTGTTAGTCAGAAAGTGTTTGGCCAAAAACAATATGGTTCTTGATTTACACCCTTCTGTTCACCAGATTTTGCCCCATGTATCTTCTTTTTGTTCTTGAAATTAAAATTGTCACCGAAAAAAAGATTTTCTGCCATTTAAGAAACCAGGAAAATATGCAGGAAGCTAATAACGGATGAGTAGAGGGGATGTTTTCATGAATAGAAGAGAATTACATCTCAAGGAGAATATTTTGAAGGTGACTAAAAGGAAATTGTTGGAAGTTGTATAATAACGTTTTTTAACCAATTCTGGGAACTTTTTAAGTCATCCTTATATATTGAGTCATGGAGATGCTAGACCCTTCCTTGCAAAATCAGGAACTAGCAAGTCCATTGCCAGTCCAATGCAGGGAACACTCATGTACAGAGGCAGATTTTCAGTAGCCAGCTCACCATACTTTCGCAATTTTGACATAGGTAAGAGCTTATACACAAATCAAGGAGGATAAACAAACTTTACATAAAGATAAGATTAGTCAGGATAAAGAATAAAAATATTTTAACCGATCTAAAATTAGCCTTAGATTCATAAGAAATTATTGAAATAAGCTTATAATTTGTGGAGTATGCATGTTCTTCTTATGGTAAATGCAATTTTTGCCTCGACTTCCCCATCATTCCAACATTACATAACCATTTATTTTCTGAATCCTGTAAACCCAAATTTAGCTCCATGTGGACCATTTCAATTAATAAAGTTCAGTTTGGTTGTTGTCCCGGTTTTGGAACATACCCTGTACTGAACTGTTTTGTTCAGCATCTGTTGCTGCTCAAATAGATTTTTACTCTCAAATTACTTTATAAGAATGGAAAGGATAAATGAAAGCAATACATTTATATCATTACATTAAATCATACCAGTTTTATATCAATGTATTTCACATTAACAGCCATGAAATATTCATTCTTCTAGATAACTTCATATGACACAGTGGTCCAGTGGTTAGTGTTGTATTCTCACAGACCCAATGCCTTGCATTTAATTCTTGTCACCAGAATCTTTGTATCTGTTGGCTTTCCGGACATTCTCTTTGTATATGTGTGAGGTTTTATCTGTACCGCACTATTATAATGTCTGAGCTGCACTATTATAAAACAAAATCTGCACCTGCTCTGATCTGCCACGGACCCCAGCCATGCTGTACCACACTATCACTCATTGTTGAAGTGCATGGGAGGGCCTGGATGACACACTGGGTAAGAGCAGATGGATTCTGCAGATTGGATTATTGTTTTGACATCTGCCAGATTTTACTGGTTTTCATTTTAATCTATATATATAATTCTCTAAGGGCACGCAAGACAGAGAGCCCCACCCGCAACTCTAAGACCATGGGATACAACAGACTGAGCCCCAACCGCTAACTCCTCCCGCATCATGGGATACGCTCGACAGAGCCCCGCCTGCCAACTGTAACCCTCCTCCTCGCGTCATGGGCATGTGCACTGCCTGCTCATGCCCGCCTGCCAACTCACCACCCACAGCCTCAGTCGCTCCACCGCTACAGTCCACCTGAGAGAGACACACGCACAGGTGCGTGAGAGAGAGAGACACACACTACAGTCCACAGAGAGACACACACACACACAGTGCGAGAGAGAGACACACACACACAGACACACACGCTCAGTGCGAGAGAAACACACACACACACACACAGGCGCACGAGAGAGACACACACACAGGCGCGCGAGTGAGACACACACACAGGCGCGCGAGTGAGACACACACACAGGTGCGCGAGAGAGAGAGACACACACACTGGTGCTCGAGAGAGATGGCTATTTATTAAATTATGGATTTTTCAAATGTTCATTTTTTTCCCTGTGCTTAAAACTCCTAAAAAAAAGTGTTTTTAGTGAGTGGTTCGTAGAGCTATAGCGCAAACTCTTGCAGTGTTAGTTTTCTCTGTTGTTCAAGGTTTTCTCAGTGTTATTCAATGTTTTTACATGTAGTTTACTATTACGCTGTGCATTCTATGGTATAATTAACTATATTTGTGCCTAAAAACTTAAAAAATATATATTTACATATAGTTTGTACAGTCTGGAGTGGATTAATTGTATTTACATACAATCCTATAGGGGAAATTACTTCGGTTCACGACCAAATCGGTTTACGACCAGAGTTTTGGAACGCATTATGGTAGTGAACCGAGGTTCCACTGTTTATATAACCGACCAAGTCGCCCGACCATGGGGTACGCACGACAGAGCCCTGACCACCCACTCTCACCCTCAGAGCCCTGACCACCCACTCTCACCCTCCTCCCGCATCCACCCTCGCTCTCGAGGCATGCACACTGCTTGCTCATGTGACCACACCCAACACGTCACCAAGCACATCCTCACTCGCTTTGGTCTGTGCTACAGTCCACATGCAGCTGTGAGCCACATTGACTGTTCATGTTGATAATGATGCGGCGTAGCTGGTTGGCTAGTTATTAATATTTTGATGCATTACAAGTCTAATTCATAAAAAAGGTGATAGATAGATAGATAGATAGATAGAATCTCTGACCTACCAAAATGTTGTGGAAAGGGTGACTGCTATTGTCAAGGATGGCCTGTATCTTCCTCCACATGCACCTTTTCACCACAATTCCCATGGAGTCCACAGTCCTACTGTGGTATAGTGGGTCCACAGCACAGAAAGAATGGCAGTTTTAATAAATAATAAATTGGCCAGCTTATTATCTATAAGGTTCACGTAGCTAAGGGGAGTTGGTGGAGTAAGGGCTCGTTTATACTTCACGCTCAGAACGTGTACGCATCATGGCTGCCACGCGTTCCCAGCATTCATTTGACGCGTCCTCTGAGCAGGTTGCAGTACCAGCAAAAAGTCAGGGGGCAAAGTGTGATAATAGTTGGAATGTGACGTCAGAAAGCCTCTTTGTGGATCCTATGGGATCAATGTGTGCGCTTTGATGTTTGATGAATTATTTGATGTAGTGAAGCAAAATGCCGACATACAGATACATTCGTATTGCTTTTATATTTAAATGTCGCATATTCCCGATCGTAATAACATTTTAAAAGCCTCACATACCTTCTTTTGTTCTGTCTTTTTTTTTTTGCAACTTCACAACAGCAACATAATGTACAGTGCTGTATTTGAGCCACAGAGAAAAAAAATGGTGAAGACGTGTATTTTGTGATTAAAGTGGATATTTCAGCTTTAATCTGAAAATGTTCACTTTAACCTCGTAGTTTACTTAATCAATTAACCAGACCGTTGTAAACGTCATCCCAGTTTTTAATCACTACAAGCTTCTTGGACTTCCTCCTGACTTGACAGTAGCAGCAAACAGCAATAGATCACCACAAAGAACACATTAAATGTATGATATTCCAACTCTCTGCAAATTTAGAATCCTTAGATTTATACTTGATATTACTTTCATGATTAAATGCTTTAAAAATATGTATGTTACATCCATCCATCCATTTTCTAACCCGCTGAATCGAATACAGGGTCACGGGGTCTGCTGGAAATCCCAGCCAACACAGGGCACAAGGCAGGAACCAATCCTGGGCAGGGTGCCAACCCACCGCAGGACACACACAAACACACCCACACACACAAACACACCAAGGCCAATTTAGAATCGCCAATCCACCTAACCTGCATGTCTTTGGATTGTGGGAATACCGATTAGGAAACCCACGCACAGAACATGCAAACTCCACGCAGGTGGACCCAGGAAGTCTCCTAACTGCGAGCAGCAGCGGCCACCGTGCTGCCCTGTATGTTACATTTTACAGATAAATCATTAATTTCATTTAAATAATGAATATTGTTAATAATTACACACATGGAGGTGACACGGTGGCGGAGCGTAGCAAAGCTTTCTCGCAGGAAGTCACGTCACTGGTATTCCCTGCTTGGAGTTTACATGTTTTCCTGCTTGGTTTCCTCACTGTGCTCCGGTTTCCTTCAAAAGATATGCAGATTTGGGGATTTTGTGCCGCTAAAATGACTCCAGTGTATGTGTGTGCTTGTATTCACCATGTGATGAACTGAGGCCCCGTCCAGGGATTGTTTCTGCCTCATGCCCAATGCGTGCTGGAATGGGCACATCCCTGGATTGATGGATTTAATCATTAAACATCCTTTTCAAAGATATTGATGTAAGATGTCATCGGAATTTAATGGGTGTCCCAAGCAATTCACAACACAGAGAAGCCGAACCTGTTCTCACCGTGATAATATCTTACACTGCCAACTGTTGGATTCCTCCAGATTTACGTAAAGTACGCGCACAAGTATAAACAGTAAAACGCTTGCATAGCAGGAGCATCCGCTGCAGCATACGTCGTGTCAAGTGAAGAATAAACCTGGCCTAATTGGGGCAAGACGCACCTGCACATGGAGGTGCAGTCTTTCTAAATTGCTTCATCAGCTTCCTGCAGTGTGTGATTGAGATGCTGCACCCATGGAGCCTTATAAGAATGAGCCAGCATGAGAGAAAGAGCAGGAAAAATGAATGAAAGAGAAGGAAAAGGGCATGGAGGTTAAAGAATGAAAGAAGTAAGGCAGGAGCATGAAGGAAAGTGAGCAGGTGTAATGAGAGGAAGCATTCAGATGGGTGTGGAGCCCCAGGAAGGAGCGTGTGGCCAGGCGCTCAGGAGTGCGCTCAGGAGTCACTCCTGTTGAGTCTCCAAATGTCTGGTGCAGCTAATAGGCTCAGGAGTGTCCACTCGTCGCAAGAAGCCAACAGATCAGTGGCGGTGAGAGAACAGAGCGCACTTTCACTGGATGGAGCCTAGAAAGGCAGCAGTGGGTGCAGGGGCAGGGCTGAGTGGCTCCATGCAGATGCCATAGGATTGGCAATGGGGACACGGGCAAGGAGAAGAAGGGTGTCTGTGCCTGCTGGAGGACTTCTCCTCAGGCTGCAAGGTTCAGGCAAGGCAAGACGAAGAGAAGTCAGATTTTTAAAGGGACATCAATGCTCACTGGATACAAACAGTTTCCTGCCAGTGGAATTTTAACCTTGTTTTTAATGGATTTTTCAATATATTGAATTTTAACCTCCACTAATGCTAGCACATTGTTTTATGTATTATTTATTATTGAAGGAGCACTGCACTTTTTGAACATTGTGATTTTTTTCTTTTTTAATTACAGCACTTTTCGCCATCCCCTTGCTTCATTTGTGTTTTGTCCTCATCTGGTTATGTTATCAAGGATGTCGGGTTCAAGAGGCTCCCAAAGATGCCAACCCCCAAAATCACACCTACCCAGCACTGAGCCAGCCTTCTTCTCCAACTTGTCCAGGCTCTTCGTCTTCTTATCTGATATACTGCCTCCCTAACACACAGCAGCAAAGAAGAGGACACTGGCAAAAACTGTCTAATAGAACACAGGCAGCATTTTCGCTACATATGCTTAAAGACCTGAGTCTTCTGGGGAAAAACAGCCTGCTCTGCACTTTCCTGTAGAGGACATCTGTATTTAGCGACCAGTCCAGTCTGTTATCAATGTGGACACCTAGATATTCATAAGTCTGCACCAGCTAAATATCCTCTCCTCAGATGTTAACAGACTAAAGGGGGAGCTTAGACCTGCAGAAATCCACAATCATCTCCTTGGTCTTTGTTGTGTTCAGAACCGGGCAGTTCTTATTGCTCCAGTGACTGAAAGCTCCAATCAGATTCCTATATTCCCCTTCCTCCCCATTGCTTATACAGTAATCCCTCGCTATATCTTGCTTCGACTTTCGCGGCTGCACTCCATCGCGGATTTTAAATATAAGCATATCTAAATATATATCACGGATTTTTCTCTGGTTCACGGATTTCTGCGGGCAATGGGTCTTTTAATTTATGGTACATGCTTCCTCAGTTTGTTTGCCCAGTTGATTTCATACAAGGGACGCTATTGGCGGATGGCTTAGAAGCTACCCAATCAGAGCATGTATTACGTATTAACTAAAACTCCTCAATGATATAAGATATGCTTCCTGTGTGGTGCTTGATTGTTTGCTTTTCTCTGTCTCTCTCTCTGACATTCTTTGCGCCCGACGGAGGGGTGTGAGCAGAGGGGCTGTTTGCACAGAGGATATGGACGCTCCTCTAAAAAATGCTGCTTTATCGCGGTGCTTCGGCATACTTAAAAGCCCAAAAGCACGTATTGATTTTTTGATTGTTTGCTTTTCTCTCGCTCTCTCTGACATTCTCTGCTCCTGACACACATTCCTTTGAAGAGAAGATATGTTTGCATTCTTGTAATTGTGAGAAAGAACTGTCATCTCTGTCTTGTCATGGAGCACAGTTTAAACTTTTGACTAAAGGGTGTTATTTCATGTCTAGAGGGCTCTAATAATGTTAACAGTGTGGGAGAGTTTATAAGGGCTTAAAATATATAAAAATAACCATACAAACATATGGTTTCTACTTCATGGATGTTCATCTATCGCGGGGGTTCTGGAACGTAACCTCCGCGATCGAGGAGGGATTACTGTATGTGCCACAATAGCTGTATCTTCAGAGTACATCTCATTGTGGCAAAAGTCCAACTTCTATTTAAAGTCCACTGTGTATAATGGAAACAGAAATGGGGCCAGGACAGTCCCTTGTGGAGCCCCAACGTTGCTCACTACTATCCCCAAGGCACAGTTCCTTAGTTTGACAGTTGTTCAGTCAGGTAGTTATGAATCCAAAAGGTGAAGGTGGAATCCACACCCATCCTCTCCAGTTTATCTAAAAAAATTGGGTTGGATGGTGTTGAATGCACTCAAAAAAAAAAAAAAAACCATAATCTACATATAACCACCCAGTTCATCCAGGAAGGATTTCTTGTTATGTTCAGTATGCACATCACATGGTGTTTTTGGATTCTACATTGTGTTTCAATTTTATATTTATAAATGTGTACAAATTTGCCATATAAGATTAAACTGACTAAGACTGTATAGATGCCAAAGAGTGTCATTAGACAAAGGATTGCCAGCAATGTAAACACTTCATGGAATGGAGGCAGCCAGGCTATTCTTTTGGTAAAAGGCAACACACTTCAGTAAAGAAACTTAGCCTATTTAATCTGACAGAGGATGAAATTTTGTGCAAATCATCCTTCCAGTGGATCAATGAGCAGCAGCCGGTAGAAGTCAGGAAATGATGCTCCTAGGATACCAGTCTATCACAGAAAACATTGAGTCACCACTGAGTCACCAATAAGCCCAGCCATAAACTCAAGCACAGGGAGAACATGCAAGCTCTACATTGACAGCGAGCACAACTCTCTGGATATGAAGCCAGTCTTCTGGATGTGCGTGGCACCAGCACTAACCATTGCACCATCCCTACAGCCCATTATTATTATTTTTTTATAATTGACCAAAAATTCCACGTTAGATAAGGTGGGTTGGTTTCTTTGCTATCTTATTGTTTATCTCTTGTTATTTTGACTTTATTTAATAAAATGTTAGGGATAAAAAAAAAATCAACAAAGTTTTATCAAACTGGTTCTAAAACCATATTTCACAGAAACATATTTGTTCCTAACGTAACGATTAACAATATTACCTAATTGTGCAGGACAACTGACCAACCCTGAAATGACCCTGTTCCTATATGTTACAATTATTATATCTCATTTCCTCAGAACTTCTTCATCATTGCATTCTCTGTGCTTTGTTATGTAATAAACTGCTATTTTTAGTATAAACTGTATCATTTGGGGCTGAATGTTTCATGAGATTAAACACAGCAAATTAAATTAAAATACATTCAGCATTTTATTTCTAAATCCTAAAATATTTTATAATATAATGTATTACAATGGATCAGTGGCAAAAATGTCTTTATATTCACTGCAATATTTTGACTGTACATAGCTTGGCCATATTTTTAAACTCTTCATCAATTTGGATGACACACCAGTGGGATCGCTGCTTGCTCTAGATCCCTTTATGGAGATTAGCATTAAATATAAGAGAGACTTAAAAGCTTCCCTGAAACCATGTAAAACTCATAAATTAGATTATCCCATCACATCATGTCTGGGATAATCTCATGTAGAAAACACCAATTCCAGTTTGCCTCTAGCTTCTCCACCATCCCCTTAAGTGTCCTGGAGTTCTCTCTTTTCCTCTCTGCTTATCATCCATCCTCCTGACTAATTTTAAACTTGAACACATTTCCTTAATGTTTATAGTTCTGTGGACAAAACTATATCGAAAAAAGAAAGAAGGTTATCATATTCTGAGAACTGGAAATGTAGCTGACATCATTGCAATTAAACTAATGCTAAAACAGTATTAATAAAAAAATAGTATTTTATTATTGGTAACCTCAATGGATTAAGGAACAACCCCTGTGAAAAGTGTGGACATCTTCTTGATATTCCACTGTATATGTTATGTTTTTTAATAAACATGTATGCAAAAACTTCTTTCCATTGTGTTGTAAGGTATAAAGAGAATGCATTGAATTCACTTGAATAATTATGCAACTGCTGGTATATGCATGAGACTCAGAAAGTATTCAGACCACATCACTTTCTGACAACATTATAGTGCTGTAGATTTCATTTGAAATGGATACTTTTGTCATTTTTGACCATCAATCACTCAATAACTCATAATGACAAAGTGAAAACATGTTTTCAAAAATTAAAACCTTAAATCTCTCACTTATTTAAGTATTCACACTTTCCAAATTGTGCTCAAGTGCATTCTGTTTGCTTTAATTCTCCTTGAAATGTATCTAGAACTTGATTGGAGTCTGCCTGGATTGAACATTATCTACAAAGGCACATACCTGTGTAATATAATAATATAATAATAATATAATAATGTGCATATAATATAAGGTCCCACAATTCACATAAGGGCAAAAACCAATCCATGAAGTCCAAGGAACTCTCTGTAGACCCCTGTAATCAAATTGAAGTGAGGCATAGATAGAAGCATGAGCACAGTGGCCTCAATACTTGTGAAATGGAAGAAGTTTGGGACCACCAGGTCTCTCCCTTGGGTTGGCCATCTGGCAAAATGGAGTTACCAAGCAAGAAGTGCTTTGGCGATGGAGGTGACCAGCAACCCAATGGTCACTCTGGCAGAACTGCAGAAGTCCACTGCTGAGATGGGAAAAACTGTCTGAAGGAGGGCCATCTCAGAAGCCGCTGCTGAGTAAAATGCATATTACAGGCTGCTTGGAATGTATCAAGAACACTTAAAGGACTCTGGGAGCATGAGAAAAAATATTATTTGGTCTGAAGAGACAAGAATGTACTGTAATTCTTTGGGCAGAACTCCAAAAACAATGTCTGGCAAAGCTCAGGCACTGCTACCACCCCTACGGTAAAGAAAGAAAAAACACTGGGGCAATGGATCGCCTTTCTGCACAACATGAATCCAAAAGCATACAGCCAAAGCAATCCTGGAGTGGCTTCAGGACAAGACTCTGGCTGTCCTTGAATGGCCCTGCCAAAGCCCAGACTTTAAAAACATAGAATACATGTGGAGGGACCTGAAGATGGCAGATCAAATCTAATGGAGCTGTAGAGACCTACTCAAGAAGGTCAAAAGCTGTAATTGCTATCAAAGGGGCTTCTAAAAACTAGTAAATTAAGGTTTTGAATATTTACTTCACATAAATGAGAAATTATAGTTTTTAATTTGAATATGTTAGGGGTCTGAGTATTTTCTAAACCCACTTTATCATCTCTTACCCCATACATATTATTAAATAATTTTTTTTTTATGAATTTAGGGTAGTGGGAGTTAAGCCTGTGAGTACTGCTTTTGTTTTTTGGATTGCAGGTTGCCAGGCAGGGAAGCACCTCAGCTTCACAGAACAGGACCCTTTCACAAGGCCAACTTTCAGGCCACCAACTTGCATGCATTTGTGGTTGTGGGGTTACCTTGAAAGAAATCTATGCAGACATGAGAAGAATGTATAGACATCAAAGAGAAAGTAGCCAAGAGCATGCCATTGGCACCCAAGGGATCAACACAGACTTTTTTTTATCCCATTTTTAATTGTACTCGTGTCACCAAATGATTACTTCATGATAACACCTGACAACCCACCCCAAAGGCCACATTTCTATTTAATTTCCTGTTTTTAATCACTATTGTTTCTGACTTCTGAGGTAGGGGGGTTCTGGAGCAAAGTGCTATATAAAATTGGATTAAAAATATTACACGGTGCAGTCACTCCATTAAGTGTGTGTAAGGTGTGGCGAATTATATCAGAAACAGGCCACTAGCTGAAATGTCTTTTTTCTGTTATGTTCTCACAATGTGACCAGAGTGATACAGTGGCCTTAAATTGTAAGGGAGGATCCTCGCATAAAACTTTGAGAGATTAAAATACAGTGTAACACTACTCACAGGTTCGCTAGAAGACATTGCTATATTCTAAGTTGAAATTTTAAAGAACACTGTTAACACAGGGAGATCGTGCAGTATATAGTATCCGGGTATGGTATTTAAAAATGTGACATTTGAACTGTAAAACTGCATGCCGCAACGTTTCAAACTTATACCTAAAGCAGTACTTTCAAATCTAGCATAGCATCAAGCTCTTCATCAAATGCGTCATTCTCAGCAGAGCCCAAATTGTGCTCAGAATCTGACTTGAGCTTTGTATGTAAGAATATATGAAAATGAGCTGTGAATGACCAATGGCAGACATTTATGCCTTATTAGAATGGACTGAAACTCAGCTATCCAATGGTAATGAGATTTTCACTGTGTCAGAGATGGCTGGGGTGGCGACCCGGCTGGGATGCTCAGGAGGACCGGAGGAAGGCTTGCACCTTCCCCAGACCATAAAGGGGGCGACCACCCTGGTACCTAGTACCTCACCGCCCCGGGGCGCCCCTATGCCTTTGGAACCCTGGACCTCAGCACTTCTGCCACACCCAGAAGTGCTGGGGGGAAGAAGACTGGGGACACCCGGAGTGCTTCCGGGTACGCAGCCGCCACTTCCGCCACACTGGGGCAGATTTCCGGGAAGCACCTGGAGCACATCCAGGTGTCTATAAAAGGGGCCGCCTCCCTTCGTATAATGGCTGGATTCAGGTTAGGAGTGGACTGGAGCTGGAGAAGAGAGAAGGAGGCAGTCTGAAGCAAGGCATTGGTGTTGTGGCCAGGACTTTGGGGACTTGTGGGGTTTGTGGTGCACTTTAGTGAATTGTAAATATGGAGCACTTGAATAAACGTGATGTGGGTGACATGAACGTGTCTGCCTGTCTATGTGTGGGCCAGCCTCCACAACTGCTTGACACAGGTGAGATTTTTGATAAAAGCAGGAGCACTCAATTGTGATGCCTTGGAGTATACCTGTACAAACTGCATATTTTAATATTGAAAGAGAGATGACAACATGAAAGAAGACACCCTTGCAAAGTAAGCAAACAACTTTAAATTATTACTGTGTCCTCCCAGCAGGAGACCTCATGCACAAGTGGCTACAGCTTTATATTCCAGTAATAGTACACTCACCTAAAGGATTATTAGGAACACCATACTAATACGGTGTTTGACCCCCTTTCGCCTTCAGAACTGCCTTAATTCTACGTGGCATTGATTCAACAAGTTGCTGAAAGCATTCTTTAGAAATGTTGGCCCATATTGATAGGATAGCATCTTGCAGTTGATGGAGATTTGTGGGATGCACTTCCAGGGCATGAAGCTCCCGTTCCACCACATCCCAAAGATGCTCTATTGGGTTGAGATCTGGTGACTGTGGGGGCCATTTTAGTACAGTGAACTCATTGTCATGTTCAAGAAACCAATTTAAAATGATTCGAGCTTTGTGACATGGTGCATTATCCTGCTGGAAGTAGCCATCAGAGGATGGGTACATGGTGGTCATGAAGGGATGGACATGGTCAGAAACAATGCTCAGGTAGCCCGTGGCATTTAAACGATGCCCAATTGGCACTAAGGGGCCTAAAGTGTGCCAAGAAAACATTCCCCACACCATTACACCACCACCAGCAGCCTGCACAGTGGTAACAAGGCATGATGGATCCATGTTCTCATTCTGTTTACGCCAAATTCTGACTCTACCATTTGAATGTCTCAACAGAAATCGAGACTCATCAGACCAGGCAACATTTTTCCAGTCTTCAACTGTCCAATTTTGGTGAGCTTGTGCAAATTGTAGCCTCTTTTTCCTATTTGTAGTGGAGATGAGTGGTACCCGGTGGGGTCTTCTGCTGTTGTAGCCTATCCGCCTCAAGGTTGTGCGTGTTGTGGCTTCACAAATGCTTTGCTGCATACCTCGGTTGTAACGAGTGGTTATTTCAGTCAAAGTTGCTCTTCTATCAGCTTGAATCAGTCGGCCCATTCTCCTCTGACCTCTAGCATCAACAAGGCATTTTCGCCCACAGGACTGCCGCATACTGGATGTTTTTCCCTTTTCACACCATTCTTTGTAAACCCTAGAAATGGTTGTGCGTGAAAATCCCAGTAACTGAGCAGATTGTGAAATACTCAGACCGGCCCGTCTGGCACCAACAACCATGCCACACTCAAAATTGCTTGAATCACCTTTCTTTCCCATTCTGACATTCAGTTTGGAGTTCAGGAGATTGTCTTGACCAGGACCACATCCCTAAATGCATTGAAGCAACTGCCATGTGATTGGTTGATTAGATAATTGCATTAATGAGAAATTGAACAGGTGTTCCTAATAATCCTTTAGGTGAGTGTATTTGAAAATCAGTTCCAAAGGATATGGATAACCCAATGTAACGATATTAAAACTGGTGAGATGTGCTCACATTTTCTTTTTCTGGTTATGATTCTTGCAGCCACATTCTGATAAAATTACAACCGATTGATGTCTTTCTTAGGTAGATCTGTTAAGATGCACAATCATAATATAGTTAACTAAAAACAAAAGCGTGAATTAAATTCTGAGTATGTTGCAGTGTTGTAAGTGGTAAAACTTATGCAATGCTCTGTAGAAAAAATGCACTCCTAGTAATACGGTTAATGTGTAATTTAAAGTTTAGGTCAGACTCCATGATCACACCTACATTTTTTACTTCTTTATTTAGCTTGAGAAAATTACTACTCGTACATTCAAAGATACAAGGCTTTGGATCAGAGAGCCCAAAGTGTCAGAGTCTTCAGTTGCTATTGATAAGTAAAACTACAAGTCATCTGCATAACTGTGGTAGTTCACCTTCTGTTTTGATAAAACTTGCCGTTTGTGATACGCCATATGCAATATCATGGACTTCTGAACTGAAGTCACCACAACTAAGAAAGAATTTTCTTCCAGTTAAATAAAATCAGGTATATGCTAGTGTGACATGTTTATTTATAGTGAATATGTATCATCTAGGAATGCTGGTAGAAAAAAATGAACACAAATATTTTTTATCAGTAATTCCAACTAATGTTTTCTTGGCCCATATAAAAACAGAAAAAACTTTATTTTGTTTGGAAAGCATGGATACCAAAACAGTAGTGTTAATCTAAAATTCAACATATAGAAAATAATTGTGAAAAGTGAGCTGATTTCTATAAAAGGCCATTAACATCATATAAGCAGTGCCATAAACCAATCCTTCTCAACCCATAGCACATTACTGGGAGCAGGGATTACCTTTTTTATTTTATTATTATTTTTTTTTAACAATTTCATTGCTCCTGAGTGCTTGGGTGCTTTTAGGAGCTCTTTCTATGTGACAGGTGCCTAATCTTCTAAATGGAAGAACCAAAAGACCCTTTTGCTTATGATTGTTCCTTGAAGGCTTAAGAGATTTTTTTTTATCTAGTTGCTGGCATTAAAGAATACCACTTAAAGAACCAATTTACCTGAATAAACCTTACCACATGCTTCTAAATTTACTTTTCTCTTGTAAAAGTACGTGTTTGTCATCTCTTGAGAGATGGCTTTTGCTTCTTTTTAGAAGGCAGCACCTTTTTTTTTCTTTAAATGCAGATCAAAGTGAGGAAACCTTCTGTTTGTTTAGACACAAACATTGGAGAATTTGTCTCCTGATAGGAAGTTAATTGAACAGGATTATCCAGTTTTATTATAAATCTAAGAAAAAGAACAATGCAATAGGCAGACATATCAAGTCGATGGAATGTAAGAGAAAATGCTTCAGGTATAAGCATTACACTTAATCAAAAATCAAAATGACTTGTAGCTTCAATACTCTGTTACTGAATGGACAGAGAGTGAAATCATCAAAACAAGGGAGCAAAATAAAGCCTTGCCTATCCATTTAATACTATAAAAAATGTATAAAAAACAATTACAGCACCATTACGTGTAAGTGCCAGTTATCCAGATCCTATCCAGATACAACAATAAAAAAGATCAGCAATGGCTCCTGAATGACTTTCTGATTGATTAAATATTACTAGCCAACCCGCAGCGTACCATACACCGCATAATCAGGCCGGTTTTTTAATGATTTTTAAGCACAGGGAGAAAATTAACATTTGAAAAATCAGTAATTTAATAAATCAGCAAGAAAAACAACATTGTAACAATGCACGGAATGAACCAACACACAATCGTCCATGACTGAAAACTGGTGGACCGCAATCGCGCCTTCTCCTGCCAGACGGAGGGATGGGGGCACACGGTGTGGAACAGGAGGAGAGGAGAAAGACGTCCATTCAGCTCCCTCCGTCATGCTAGTCTGCTGATATCTCGTTCAGTATGCACTGCCCACTCATGTGCCCACCTCCAACTCGTCATTTGAGTCGTTGTCGACTTTACACAGTCCAGATGCACCTGTGACTGATGTAGACGTTTCATTGCTCTGTGCGGTTTTGGCTGCTTTTCTATATATAATCCACCAAGACACCCGACCACGGTAGTAGCAGTGTGTACAAAGGGTAGGGACGCAAGCAGTGGGAGCGTATGAGTCGCACAGTGGGAATTCCACAGTTTGCGGCCGAATGGGGTTCAACGGCTTACCCGCCTCTCTGCGCCGTGTAGACATACGCTCAATCTCATGCATAATTATTTATTGAATGCTAAACACTTCTGGAAAGACACGGTTGTCTAAAACAGGTTGGTGTGAGAATACAACAGTAAGTGAATGAAAAGATGGAACTCTGGAGAGAGCAAAATACAACACAATAGTGAACCCGCATAACAAACACTGTATAATTATTTATTGATGGTTGAACACTTCTGGAAAGACACAGTTGTCTAAAATGGGAGGGTTTGAGAATACAACAGAAAGTGAATGAAAAGATGGAACTCTGGAGAGAGCAACATATAATTGTCCGTGAGTGAAGAAGGCGCATGTTTGTCGCGGATGCAATTGCTGTATGTAGCGTGTAAAACAGTTTGCTATGGTGCACGGTCGCGCGTCGTAACTGAAAACTCGGTTTTAAAGACTGCTTACTTCATTGTGTTTTAACCTCAGTTGTAAAGGATTGTTTTAAGGATTCCATGGGATACCACTCGCAAACTGTTTTACATGCTGCATATGGCGACTCACCTCCGAGAAACATGCCTCTATGAACAGTCAAGGTGGCTCGGTGGTACATGAGGCCTCTACGACAGACAAATATAATTGGCGCGTTCCTTCTGTGTCGTGCGTCTGAGTTGGTGGGTGTGGCTCTGCGAGTTGTCGTCGTATCCAATGGTCTTGGAGTTGGTGGGCGTGGCTCCTCCCTGTGCGCCATAGGTGTCTTACTTGTTGGCGGCTTAGTGAATCCACGCCCCTTCCGGCGTGCTTTCCATGGGTGTCTTGCCTTAGTGAATTATATATATAGATTTTAAACTAAGCAAGCCAATTTAGAAAATATTTAGAAATTAGAAACAAAAGGGCTGAAACATTTTCAGATTTTCTGAATCTGCTTTTTATTCTAGTGTTTAACAGTGTCAGTGCTTTTCCTCATAACATCTGGCATAAGGCAGGAACCACAGAAACAAATACAACGGCAGTGTCAATGTAAATGGAGGACTAGGAGGCATAAAGTGGGCTATGAGAAGAATATTCTCCTGTCATCAGACATTAAACAAGAAATTTCATACTTTTTAAGAAAAATTTTAAATTTCTAATATCCGCAACCCAGACTAGGATTAAGTAAATTTTTAAATTTGAGCTTAAAGTAACAACAAAAAACATCATCATCATCATCATCATCATCATCATCATAATAATAGCAATAATAATAATAATAATAACAATAATAATAATAATAGCTACTTACCTGCACTAGTCGATGCTTTGTGAGCTTGGCCTGTCAGTGCCTGATCATCAGCCTTTAAAGGTCATCATGATGGACAATATCTCCATTAAGTACAAGTTGGCTGTGGACACTGATCACTGGAGCCAGCTGACCAGGCATTATTCTCCATGACAGAAGCAATAGGTGATGTCTACACATCAATGTTCTTGTCCCACTTGATGTGAATGTCAAAGATGTACAAAACCTCAGCAAATATGAAGACCTTGATACCTTGAGATTTCATGCATGTGGAACACAAAGCCTTGTGTGATTCTGGTTGTAGGCAGAGCTCTTAGAATTGCTCAACTAGGCATCCCAATGTATCTTAATGAACTGCTAGGTAAAGCAAATGCTGCCCATTCGCGGAAGATTGACTTCCTCAGAACTGCCCACATATTTCATAAATTCCTGACTATTGGACAATAAGACCTAAGGATCCCATTAGGGTTGCTTCATCATCTTTCTCAGGTGCGTTATTAAAGCGCTGCACCCACGAAGACATATAAGGAGTAGACGGCATGAGGATCAAGAGGAGAACAGCGGAGAAGAGATGGAAAAAGGGAAAAAAGGAGGAGATTAAAAGACTGGAGAGAAGAAGGCAGGTGGTGGAGGAAGCCAGTGTATGTGAACATGTGGACGAAAGGGAGAGATGGGTTGGTACCAGTGCCCCACAGCACTGAATTGGATTTCAGTGACCTTGAAAATAGACAAATAGATGGAAGCAATAAGAATTTTATGAAGTGTCTATAAAAGGAGTGCTGTATTGCAATTACAACTATTTAATTACACATGGACTCTTTTGTAGCGCAGATCAAAAGCAAAAATGCACAGCTTCAGACTTGCCCTATCCAAATAATGTCTACTAACTGATAATAAAAAGCAATAAATCTATTGAAGTAATTGCAATGTAGGAAAATGCTGTATTTTTGATTATTATTTACACCATATAACAAAAACTATGGTAAGCATTTTTTTTCATTCATTTCTCCTAAAACAGGAACTAATGGAGCTGATGCATTTTCTAGTAGCATTTGGTGTAAGACAGAGACCATGTCTGGATGCGGTGCCAGTCCATTGCAGGGCACACCCAGGCATACACATAGATTGGTAATATCTGAGTCACCAGTTAGTTTAATCTGTATGTCTTTTGGATGTTAAAAGAAAAGACAACAGCCACCCAGACATGAGGGGATCTTGCAAACTCAACGCAGACAGCAGCTGCACTTGTCCTGCCATCAGATGGTAGCAGGTAGGACAAAAGGCAAAGGGAGAGGATCAGAAGATGAAATTAAGTCAGCAAAAAAGCAGAGCTCAACACTAAAAAGACAAAAAGAAACATTTGTCAAAGCCCAATAATAAAAAAAAAAAACAGAAACTCTGTGTTGAAAAAGCAAAGTTGTTAACCTGAATCACTAAGAATTCTCAACTAAACACATCATGGGAACAACTTAACCAGAGGAAAAACAAGATGCCATCAAGGTAAACAAAATGTATAATAATAAATATATAATAAAAGTATAATAATTTTAACTTTTTCAACAAATTGATAAATGAGACAATAGTACCACAGGTGTGTTCCCTAAACTTAAAAACCAGAAATTTACAAAGTGTCACCAAAGAAAATGTATTTAATGCATAAAATATTTAATAGTCATGACAGCAGTACACTCTGAACCATCAATGTGTCAATAAACTTTGCCATCTGCCTATCCAGTTCAGGTTGATATGGAAGGCAGCACCAATCCTGGCACCATTGGATATGAGGAAAGAGCAATTCTGGACTGGGCACCAGTTGTGATTTCCTAATTGCAAAAATTAACAGAAAATGTTTAAAATGTAAGGGAAAAGATATGTTAAATCAAAAGGTAAATGATTTCACTATTATATAAATGTAGAAAATAAGGTAATAAATATTACCAACATTTTTTATTTAGACAAGTCCTGTCTGACTCCCTGCTGTCTTTGCCTGCATTGCTTGGAGGACAGAAAACTGAAAGCTGAAATTTACACTTCTGGAAAGACAAACAAAGTTCTGTCAAGCTTCTGGAATTGTGAGTGAAAAAATAAATGGAGAGCTTTTACCACCTCCCAAAAAAAAAACCAACATAGGTCTAACAGACCAGCTTTTAGAGAGGCATCTGACTGAGCTTTTCTGTTTTATTTAAAGAAGTGACCTTCAGCAAGGCTTGAAATTGTTTACTTTACGGATGGCATGGAAGAGAAGCTGCGCACACACAGAGAGCCACCGCAATCCCTTAATCAAGGCAGATTCAGATAAAAAAAGGCAGTGTTTAAAAAGTGGTTAAAATAAAGAGCATTTTAATTTGTCATATATTGAAAACTTTATTAGTATATTGTTTTTCAATTTTTTTTTTTTTAATTTGGGTGCACAGTGGTGTGTCAGCATTTGTTTTTCTCTGGGTATTCTGGTCTTCCTGCCTGATTCCCAAAGATGTGCAAATTGCATTAATTGGTGACTCTAAATTGTCCCGAGCAGGTGTGTGTGTTGGATGAGAGATCCTTGTAATAAATTTCCGCCTCATGTAAAGACAGTTCCCACCTTGCATCTGATGCTTCTGCAACCCTGAAACTTATTGGGTAGCCTTGAGAATGTTGTTGTTCTTTGGGGTTACGTTCCTAGAGCACCCGCAAATTGTGAAAAACACTGCAATCTTGGATGTGGTCAAAAAATGCCTATTTTTAAAGTTTAAACCCAAAATATGCCCCCAAAACACTTTCATTTAATTTCAAACTCAGCTTATTACATTACCCTAAAAAAAGAATATAAAGGTAAACCCGTATATTGTATGGGACTGTACTGCTATGTTTTAAACTGCAGCTACTATGGCAGTCAACTGAAACCATTTCGATCAACACCCCTTCAGCAATATGTTTAATTCATGCTAACAGAACAGTGAAATTGTTGGGGTTTCTTCATGGGTGTAGCACCACCTTCTCATACTTGCTCTTGTTTTAAATAGCTTCATCTGTATACAGCACTCAGGAAGATGGAAATGTATGTTCTGGAAGAGTGACGCATACTACCATTCTTCAAATGTAATTCCATCTTCAGCATCCAGATAAGTATTCATATCAAGCTTAGGAGCTACTCTTTGCATTGGGGTATGCTGTGTGACTACTTGTCACAGGCTAGATGAGACCTTACCTAAGCACATCTCAGTGTTATACACCTGAGGTGTCCCACTAATGACATGGTGATGGCGGCAAGTATCTGGAACCAGCCAGCCAGGGCCTGTCCCTTGTTGCACGGTAGGTCTGATATGTGGTCCATTCAGTTACATATGACTCATGTGGCCACTAATCTGCCTACTGCTTCTCGACTATTGCCTGTTCATTGCTGCAAGAAAAATTTCTGTTTTAGTTAGTGCCACAAGTGAAGGACTTCCAAGAAAGTGCAAAGATCTGATGTCAGTAACTAGCAATGTTATAAAAGTCTTGACCCATCATTATGTAGCTGATTTACACTGTGGTCCACCAGGGGGTGTATTGCTCCTCAAACCCCGACACAGACAAGCTGAGACACAAGTTCAACAAAGCACACGTTTTATGAAAGTGGGGAAACGTCATTCTCTTGTTCCACACTTCAAAACACAGTACAATATCTATCTTCATATTTCTTCTTCATTTAGCTGCAGGAAAAATTGCTTATGGTTTAACATTTTCTCTACTGCATTGTGGGTAGATATAAAGCTGCAAATACTCCACAAAAGGCATTACTACTACACTGATTACAAATATTTTGGCATATCCAAATAGAAGACATAGTGAAAACTATTACAATGCTGGAGAACTTCCCAGAAATACTGGGGATGAAAGAGGAACCAATCCTGAAAAGCCTCCAGTCCATAGCAGAGCACACTCACTCACACATGCACAGACAGATGCACAAATTAAATATTCGTTTAACCTAGACTGTACATTTTTTGTGAGATTCCTGAAATTATGAGATTTCTCTGTAGCTGAAGACCAACCCAAGGAGACTTGGGGAGAACATGAAAACTCCATATAGATGCTGACTGTGAACTCTAGATCCATAAGGCCGCATTTGGAAAACTATTGTACCTTCTAGTAAAATAAATGTAAATTTCATTGCAGATAATATACACTAATGCCTTTTTAATTACATTAGTATACACGTTGTTCTTTAAGGCTAGTTAAATTTACATTGTGCTACAGTTTAAAGCACTCTTGACAGGTATTCTGTATAATGGGAAAATGTTTGTATGCTTTGATTTTCTGGACCATTAATATCAATACTACGTTTTTCTTCTTTGTGATGGATTAAAAAAAACAAAGGCCAGAAAAACATTGGGTAAATTATGCTTCCACATGAAGTGTTGTTGTGTGATTTATTTAAATTCATGTCTGACAAACTCTTGTAGCATGACAGGTATAGATCATTTTATTCTAGCAGCTATTGAAGGTAAAACAATGCTCTCATCTGATTTGTGAAGATATGATACAGTGCACTGAAAAATCTCTGTCTTTATTGGTAATAAAACTGTGAATACATCACAAGTTGCCCAAATGAAAATAAAGTATGCCTTGTTCATTATACTATGAATTATTAGAGGCTTGTCCTAGTGATTTATGCTTGTCAGTCGTGTAAAACCCTATTATGTTCTACCCTACTGTGTATAACAAAAACAAACTATACAACCAACTTTTTTTCTTGTGAGACTAGCTTTCTCAAGCATGTCAAATTTCTGTGGCCAAGAAGAGATCGGCTAGAAATTGGAGAAATCTCTGCCAGTTACTTATTTGGCTGCGGCCTTTACCCAAGGTGACTTACAATATTTAAGATAGTACTAGGGTGTTGTACCATGTTAGCCATTATGAACGTAGTGAGAAGTCAAGTAAAATGACACCTTTTATTGGCTAACTAAAAAATATTACAATATGCAAGCTTTCGAGGAAACTCAGGCCCCTTCTTCATTACATTGATTATATCTTCCTTGAAGAAGGAGCCTGAGTTGCCTCGAAAGCTTGCATATTATAATCTTTTTTAGTTAGCCCATAAAAGGTGTCATTTTACTTGACTTCTCACAATATTTAAGATACAATAAGTTATATTTCTTTTGTAGCACAGGCAGGTGAAGTGACTTGCTTATAGTCACAGTGCCAGTAGCAGGATTTGCCTCAGGGTTGGAAGTCCAAAGCCTTGACCACCACACCACCTCTCATTTAATGGTTAATGATTATGTAGCAATTTTAGAGGGAACATTAATTCTATATAGTTAAGAGCATGGGCATGTTAGTGTTAAACAAAGACTGGAGCTATCCAAATAAAACCAGCCACTCGTTTTAGTTTGTTGCAGATTATGTTGTACAGGGATAATAAAGTGATGCCTAGTTATTTGCCTTACTTCACGTTATAGACATGACAATGTCAGTTGCATGGAATTTGATTTGAGGAAGCTCAAACATAGACAATATCAGAAGAAACATACAAGAAAGGGACAACAGTAATTATCATTCCCCTCAATTATCTCTGACTCCACTAACAACCAGAAAAAATACTTATACAGTGCTTACCAAATTAACACAGACAGTTGCTAAAGTTTGGTTCACTCATAGGAGGAGTTTAAGGGGGGTTGGGGGATGCACTGATTTGCTTAAATAAATCTACACTAATAAAAGGCAAAGCCCTCAATGACTCACTGACTCACTCATCACTAATTCTCTAACTTCCTGTGTAGGTAGAAGGCTGAAATTTGGCAGGCTCTTTCCTTACAGGCTACTTACAAAAGGTAAGCCGGTTTCATTTCGAAATTCTACGCATAACGGTCATAACTGAATCCTACTTCTGTACATATATACGTCCATAGCCTGCAGCTCGGTCGCCGTGTGAGGCGGAGTTGCGTCACCCATCACCACGCCTCCCACGTAATTGGCTGCCTGCCCATATAAGGCCGTCCGTCACTCTAGTCTCTTCATTCCCTCCCTTGCTTTGCCACGGTATTCATGTCTCCTTGCTGATAACTGCAGCCTTTTTATTTAATCCACGTCTCCTTGTTTTATTTTGCTGATAACTGCAGCCTTTTTATTTAATCCACGGCTTCTCCGCTCTTTTATCGTTTATTACAATTATAGTTATTGTGTAGGTATTTTAGACTTAGTTTACATTGTTCAGGTACCCATTTCTTTTACCGTTCCAACTGTACCTCCATTAACATGTCTATGAGGTGATCACCGTCGATCAAAGAACTGTCACTTACCGAGTGGTTTCCATGCCCGGAGATGCCGCCTGCCTTTTACATTCTTTGTTACATATTGCACGGCCATATCAGGCTCAATCTTGATATCCGGAGGAACACTGTGTCTTATGTATTGAATGACTGGGACAGGTTCAAGGTGTGGACTGATGACGGTACAGGAGATAATTATACTACACAGGAGCACTGTAAGAGTGAAATGCTTAAGCCCATCGCCTATGCTTCTGCATGTGAGTTGATGGCTGCCGCTGAATTGTTCAGTTGTCGCTTTCAAGTGTACCGAAATGGCCAAATATTTTACACCTTTGGAGAACTTAAACATCTTAGATTCACAGGTGATGATTTGAGTAGTGGACACTTTGATGTTTATGAATGTTTCAGCTCTCAAAAGCTGAATGTGAAGTTATCGATGAAGCCAGTTGTATGCTTACAACACTTGACAGATGCCGAATGTCACTTCAACACAAGTCCTGCAACTACTAACGTAATTGAAACAAACCATGAAACTCAAATCGATTATGACAGCAGCAATCCAAACTGTGAGAAAACAGTAAAAAGGAGGTGTGTCAGTCGTGGTACATTTTCTGATGCAGCTAGACGAAAACAACTTTGTGACGCTGCCGCTAAATACTCGCTAAATACGCTGTCGCTAAATACTCGCAGGCAAATCCACAACTTAATAAAGATGCTGCCGCTAAATATTCGCAGGCAAATCCACAAGTTAATACCGGGAATGCCTGTTAAACATCTTAGATTCATGAGTAGCGATTTGGGTAGTGAACACTTCGATGAATGAAACCTGTTATCTTTACAATGGTTGACAAACACGGAATGTAACTTGAACACAACACGTCCTCCAAATATGAACCTGATTGAAAGAAATAATGATAATCAAATCCTTGATGACAGCAACACTCATAACAGTGACAAAACAATTACATTGACAATCATGTTACGTTATTATTAAAATGTTTCCTTTTCTTTTTCATAACTTCTTTAACACACTAGTTCTCCACTGCGAAGTGCGGGTATTTTGCTAGTTTCCAATAAAAGGTTGTTTTTTTTCCATATTATTTACATTTTTTGGCAACAGTTGATGTTGATAATCAACAAATATGATGATTAAATAAACCCTACCTAAGCAACTTTCACTTGCACGTTGCCAAATAAATCAACATTCTGAACTACATCAATTACGGATTACTCTATAGCAGGGGTGTCCAACTCCACTCCTGGAGGGCTGCAGTGGCTGTAGGTTTTCATTCTAACCCTTTTCCTAATCATTGACCAGTTTTCACTGCTAATTAACTCCTTTTCCCTTCATTTTAATAGCCCTGTTTTTAAGGATTCAGTCCCCTGAATTGATTCATTTCTTTATTAAATGGTAGCCAAACAGAAATGAGATGTGAAGTGAGCCAACGGATGACCATCTAAAATGAAACATCAAACTCCAGCCAATTTCACTCCAAACAGTTTCTTAATGAGAAGCCAATTCTTGCTGTTAATTAAAGCCGTTATTGAATATCATGACTTGTTGCTGCTCTTATTCTGCCACAGCAGACTGTTGATTTCCTGTTTTTTCTAAGACCACTGTCAAGATATTTTAGTGACCTGAGCAGACCAACATGACCGAGACCTTAACCTTTCTTTATTTTCAGGTTAGCTGGTCATGTTGTGGCTTGTTTCGTGTCTCATTATTTTTTGGCTGCTCATTAAGGAAAAAGACACAACTAAGGGGTCTGAGTCATGTCAATTAAAACAAAGGCAAAACAATTTAATCAGCAGTAAAAATGGCTCACTGATTAAGAAGATGGTTAGAATGAAAACCTGTAGCCACTGTGGCCCACCAGGACTGGAGCTGGACACCCCTGCTCTACAGTTTAAAATTCACCTTGTAGAGGTCACTTCAAGTTGTGTATTTTGTATTCAGTACTTTCTTCTTTTACTGTACATGTCACACAGCTGGCAAACAGGACCTCAAACAGCCATTTAAAAGGCTGCAAAGTCGCGGTGTCCATAGTCTTGTGGGGCATGACGTGATTCTTAAATGAAGATACACATCTGTGGACAACCTATTAAAAAGCCTATAGTGAACAGCAGCAAAATCCTGCCCTGCAAAGACTACACCACCAGGGTTTATTTCTAAAACATCTGCTCCCAATTTCTCCTGTCTGTGCATTTTAAACCACCAGCAGGTTATGAGGGAGAGTCCCAGGTTCAAAAGAAAATGATTTTCATTTACAACAAATACTTTCACTGGCTCCTTCTTCAAGCACAGAATACAGATCAATATAGTTGTTCTTCCTCACTTTGTCCACTCCTTCCTTGCAAGTCTTGTCCACCTCCTCCAACTCTAACTTTGAGATCAACATGGTGTGACTTCATTCATGCTGAACCAGGGAGTACTTCCGGTGCTACAGCATTGCATGCTGGAACTTTCTGGTCATGCATAGCTCCATAAGCAGGGAGATCTTCTAATGGCAGCCCACGGATCCCAACAGGACTTCCCACTGCCAGAGGAGTACTTTGTGTTCCTGAATAGCAACTTCCCCGAGTCTGTCCGTTATTTCTTTCACCCTGGCTGGGTTGCACCTCCATTGTCTATCCATTTTAACCTGCGAATGTCCATCTGCTAAGGCATTCAAAGCTGAATTGCCCAAAATGGCAACATTTGTAACAAAAACTAGATAACGTTGCAAAGGAATAAAAAATAAATGATAATTAATTTGTATACACACAAAAATTAATAACAGAAGTCTTTACAAAATTAATGTTCTCTCCCTTACAGAGAACTGGTATTAAGATTTTCCAAAAAAAAGAAAAATCACACAAAATCCTCTTAAAACTGAAAGGAAGCCAACTATCAAAAACTATAATAGTTTTTTTTTTATTGAATAGAATAATATAATTAATTTAATAATTCAAGTAAACAATAACCACTATACGATCATTAAAAAGACCTGGGGACAACAATAAAAACACCAGGAGGAATTTTGAAAACATGAAAAGAATAAATAATGCTAAGTAAATTAGTAAGTCAGAAAAAAGGGTAGATTTAAAAGCCAAAATATACAATAAATGTAACTAGAGCAATTTAATGAGAGTCTCAATTAAACTCAGAGGGACTGGAAATACAATGCTGTACAATTTAATATGTAACTTTTAAAGAAGTGATTACCCTTTTAGTAATGAAGGACTGAAATGCATATAAAAAAAGTTGTAGGCTTTGCCAATTTTTTCAGCCCTACCAGTTTTAATATTATATTCTAAGCTGTAAAAAGGTGTCACAAGAAAGTGAAAAAGTTGAGAGCAACTCCTTGATGACCCTGCATAATTTGAAAGAATGTACAAAAATGCAACACACAATAATTTGCAGAAACATCTTTTCAGATGCGAATTCAGAACAGAACTGAGAACAAGATGGCCGGTTCCCAGTATATATAGTAACTCAGCAGGAAGGGGCGGGTCTAGATGGGCGGACAACGGAATTGATGTTAGCAGTGGAGTGGCTGTCAGTATTCCATTCTGCAGTTGGTGGAAGACAGATAGAATTAGACCACAGCGCCAACCCTTGGTACAGCGGGTAAGTACCATCACCAAAGCCCTTAAACTGTCTCCTGTGTGCATGGGAATAACAAAGCAAACGAAGGCCAAATTACCTGATACTGTAGGTAGTTGCTTAAATTATTAGGCTCAGTTACAGAAATGCCAAGATGTTATTGACACTAAGAATGCAATTTCATTCTCAAATCTGACTCTAGAACAATCTGTCCAGCATTGCTCTCTTATAGGTCATAATTTCTCTGTGTGTCTTTTGCTGAAGCACTGAAATGGATTAAGGCAGACTAAAGATGGATGGATGTTTATTTCCTGCTTTCTGCTGCCTCCGTGTCATTTAATTGAGTAGGTCAATTCAGCAAATGGAGAAAAGGTAACCTTTCATAAGACTCATGGAATACATAATCATTCAGTTTGTATTTTATATTGCATTTTTAGGACTGGGCTGACATCCCGTCTACAGCTGGTTTCTGACCTCAACTCTTTACTGGAATGAAGAAGGCTTGTAAAATAAATGAATGATTAAACTCATGACTTTTTAAAAATAAACAATGAACCACAATTATGGTTTATATGGTTTATAATAACAAACTGATTGGATATTTAAGATATCACAACCAAAAGGCAACAATATTGGGATCTAAAAACCAAAGGAGTGACAATAAAGTATAAGTAACAGATTTTTAGCTTTGCTTGTGTCACACTTTAAAGTACTTACAGAAAGCTTCACATTTTGTATTTAAACAGATCATCTTGATATATACATTCACATGCTCGAAAGCAAAGTCTGAGTTAGCTCTTTATTATTTAAATGATTACAAAATGAGCTTTTTTTCTGCCTTATTGCAATAATTTATTCTTATAGACAGGAATTGACATGTGGCATTAATCAGTCTGCCACCTAGTCACTCATATAAGTGTTTTTTCCTACTGAGCTGGTGTCACAGCCTGCCAGACAGTCATCAGAGTTGTAAAAGTTTTGCAAAACCTGTTCTTGCCATAGCCGTGTACACAACTGGAAAGGTTTTATTAGCTCATGAATCATCACAGCATTGAAGATACACACCGATGTTCCTCCGTGACTTTGTTTAAGTCACGTTTTCAATGAGAGCAGAAGCTAAGCATCAATAAAAGACTTCTTTTTGACTTGAAGTTGAGAATTATATGATTTATTTAGTATAAAAACATGATACTTGTATCAAATTACCTCCTTTTAAAATTTATTGTTGCACTTTTTTCCCTTTCGTCCTTTCTTTCTGTCTTTCTTCACAGGAATACAAACACTTTGTGTACTTTGGATTACAGAGAAGCAGCTGCAAGGCATTTAATTTCCATTCCAGAGATCCCAATGACTAGCAGCCACCTAGGTATGAAAACAAAGATAACCGCAGGATTCTGTGGGAGGTAAATGCACAAGTTGCTACCCTGCAGAATTCTTTCAACAGCCCAGCACTACTTAGCACTCATTAAGACTGCTACAATTTGAAAAATCACTGTTCCTTACCTGTGGTGTCATTAAATCCTTGTTAGTTCTATAAATTGCCATGGAAATTGCTTGAGATGTTAAAAAAGTAGGTCATAAAAATAAGTTATATCCTCTTTTTTCTGCCTAGGTGTAACTTTAACCAAAGTTCTCAAAATTTTTACAAATGCTTAAAGAAGGTGAAGTATGATGTACCTTTATGAACATTGGGGATAGTTTTTTTTTTTTTTTAATTAATGCAGGATAATCTATCCCTTTTATAGTCCATCCATCCATCCATTATCCAACCCGCTAATCACTGGGGTCTGCTGAAGCCAGTCCCAGCCAGCACAGGGTGCAAGGCAGGAACAAACCATGGGCAGGGCGCCAGCCCACTACTGGGACACACACACACACACACACTAGGGACAATTTAGAATCGTCAATGCACCTAACCTGCATGTCTTTGGACTGTGGGAGGAAACCAGAGCACTCAGAGGAAACCCATGTAGACACGGGGAGAACATGCAAACTTCACACAGGGAGAAATGAACGCGAGGCAGCAGCACTACCACTGCGCCTCCGTGCAGCCAGTGTCTTGTTATTTTGCACCTATTGTATAGGAAGTCTGTTTTTACACACTGAGAACCAAAGGAGACTAAGCTTTTGCCATTAAATAGATAAGAGAAGATTTAAAATAAGATGCAGCTAGCATGGCCTCCAATTCTCAATGACTCTCTACTCAATAATGCCACCTTAAAAATTATGTTTTTAACATAACATCCTTATCTAAAACACCTACAATGAACCGCCATCCTGTATAAGTTTGGTTGTCTTTAACTCTACCAAAGCAGGCTGCAGCTCCCAGTGTCTGAGGTCGGATGGAATTAATAAATGATGGATAGGCAGATGCCTAGCTAAACAGGTACAGGTAGAGTTAAAGGACTACAATTTCACAAAACAAAAAAATTATTGTCATGACTAACAGACATAAGAAATCTGAGGTTTTGTAAAACAAAACATGACTCTAATCCTAACCTCAATTTGAGTGGGGACAAAGGGACATACCCAAGAACAGAAAGCAAAAAAAAAAAACAACTCTAATTTAAAGAAATGACAGGGACAACAAACAAAAAAAAAAAAACAGCACCTAGAAAATCCAACTGCCCAACCACCCAGTTCACCACACCAGAAATAGCCTGAACAGAAAACAAAACAGCAGTCCTATATGATGAACTTGCCCAGTATTTGTAAGTAAATAATAAAAAAAAATTCTTAAGAAAAACGACCAGAAGATGACAACACCAGAATGCAGAAGACAAACTCTTAGTTTGGTGGTCAAGTAGAAGGTCAATACAAAGAAATAAAGAGAAGAATCGTTAAAAACAAAGCTACAAAGCATAAAACAAAACTCAAATAAAAAAAAAGAAGGTTCTGTTAGGAGAGATGCTCTAACCTGGGATTCACGATTCATTTTTGGTGGGAGTTCTTGGGTTCTTTTTTGACTTTTGTGCTTCAATTCCAGCTTTTTTTCATGGTTGATATTAGTTTATTTTAAGAAGGCTGTTACAAACAGTTATAATTTTTATCGTTATACTGAAACACCTTTTTTGTATTGTTATGGATGACTTCAGCAGGTCATCACTGTCTAGCTGCTGCCAGTAAAGACTGCAGGCACAGAGTGCTGTGAACCGATTCTCAGTTAAAATACAAGTATAGGTTATACTAATTACTGGTACAATATAAATGCAGTTTTGTTAAAACACACAGAAAAACAAGGTAGAAATTGATTTAACATAAATAGAAACCAATAATAGCTGTTAATTAATTGATGAACTTTGGCCATTTGACAAATGAGGGGACTAAAACTGTAAAAGAGAAAGTCAATAATAAAGTCACAGTTCTGGAGTCCTTGGCCAAATGGCCGCCTACACCCTCCTGGGTCTTCTATAGTGGAGCTTGTGCTTGCCATTCAATCTGATGAGAGAATCTTTCCATCTGATGACTCCAATGCTCTTTTATCTGAGATGACTGTTCTATATGCGGGAGAGCAGCCTGGCAATAGAGCAGTGGCATCAAGTGTTGCATCCAGATACTGAGAAGGGAAACAGAATAGAGGAGAATTATTAACACTTTAAAACTATTGTGATACTTATATTTCATTACAAATGGCTAACATAAAGAAATAAAGTATACACAGTTAATCAGCAGCTCTAGTCAGGGTATGCTAGACTAAGGTAGTGAGTCTTCAGCTGGGATTTAAAAGATGAGACTGAAGGGGCACCTCCTATAGTAGCAGGCAGATAATTCCACAGCTTCGAGGTCCTGTAACTAAAAGCACAACCTCCATCTGTTATTTTATTAACCCTTAGAATCTTAGGCAGGCCAGCACCTTGAGATCTCAGTGTGCGATACGGTTTTCAAGTGATGATAAACTCAGATCAATAAGTAGGGACATGACCATTCAAGGCTTTAAGATTATCTGCTATAGGCCATTCATACCTGTCAGGTAATGGTCTGCCTGCTGCCCAGTCGCCTTTCCTGGGAGGTGTTTTGCTTGGTTTCTCGCCTCGTCTGCTCTGCCAGGCCAAAGTCTTTATACTTGGTCGACATTATTATTTGAGATTTTTGTTAGTTTGTGTTAGTACGGAGCTGGTTAGATCATGGTATTACATGTGGTTATGCATTTTACTGTAGGATTTGTTGTTTTTAAGTGATTGTGCCTTATTTTCATATATTTTCTTTTATGTCTTTTATCGTGTTCTAATGTTCTTATGTCCCTTGTGTTTTGTGGGTGAAGCCCGAAGAGGCAGTGAAACCATGACATCACTGTTTCTGAGCCCTCCCTCTGGCTATTTAGAGCTAAATGATAGCTCAGACATGATTAATTGTTTCTGGATTTACTGGCTTTTTTGATATTGTACTGCTTTGTCTTTGGCTTACGATATCTGGGGACTCATTAGGAGAAAATTTCCTTTTAGGCAACTTGTTTTATTCCATTTTCGAGCTTGTGTTATTTTTCTTTTTACTAGTTACATCTCTTCATTTTTATAAAGATCCTTTTTGTCGTCTGTCTCTCCAAGCCAGGGTTTTAGAGTTTCTCCTTCTCTTGGAAGGAATTAGAATATTTTGGGTCATTTAAGTTTAGCTTTGAAGCTTCTACCCTTTAAGTGTTGTGTAGACCTCAACAGGCCTGTTGGGTAAGGAATCAATGGTGATTTAAGCAGCTTCCCAATGTTATTTATCTATTTATCTGTGAGGCTTAATCCACGAAGGAATAGGTGACCTGGCCTCACTTGTGAAGACTTTTGAAGGCCTTAAACCCTTTTTAGTATGGTTTTAACTCCAAATCATGACAGTGACATTTTTGTGTCAAGGTCACCATGAGGCATGGTTTGTGGCATCACCAGAGCAAGTATATAAAGGTTAGTGTGATCATCCCTTAAGTATCTTCCAATCTAATCTATAAAACAGTGTGTTTCTTTCATCTGGAGGTCATCTGTGAATAAATTCTTTCAATCTAATCTATAAAACAGTGTGTTTCTTTCAAACTATCTATCTATCATTGGAGGTCATTCAGTTGTCACATCAGAAAGTTGTTTTAATGTGGGTGACGTTACAGTCATGGCACCATTCTGCATATTTCAGCTAATTAATGGATTAATGTTTTTGAACCCATGCAGTGTAATTCTAGGCAGCAAGAGATGGAGCTCATTCCAGAAGATTAGACTGGATATACCAGTCTTGAAGACCACTTATGCAGACAGACACCTGCAATTCAGAATCAACCTCACACAGTCATTATGGAATGTCAGAGGAAAATCACAGTTATACCTGCACAGACGTAGGGAAAATGTGAAAACTCCATACAAGCACAAAATGGGCCTGCAATTTACAAACAACACCACTGATACACCCAGAAATTAAAACAATAGATAAATAACATTGGGAAGCTGCTTAAATTACCATTGATAAATGAGCAGAAACATTCAATTGACCAAGCAATGGTGAAAGACCCCAAATGCTGTTTATCAAAAATTAACAATACAATGTTCTAGAATTGTCTGTGAATAATAACAAATGCTGCTTGATAATTCAGTTTAAAATTTCCCAAATATTTCAACAGCATGGGGGTCATTCTTAAAAGCGGCACCTAAAGCATGTATTGCTTTAAAAATATGCTTTTAAGAAAGGGGAGATGGAATCAAAGGGACCTACTGTAGCAGCCTTGCTTGATGCCAGATTGTTTCAGGGTGTGCATTGTAAGGAAATTACTGAAAATTGTTGTTAAATTGCCTGCAAGACCTAGCAGACAAAAACGGCAACTTATTAAAAGATAATGATCCGGATCAAGCAGCTGGAAAATTAAGAAGAAGATGGGTCCTTTTAGAAGATGGCCTGACACCACCCCCACTTCTTATGGCTTCTGTACGAGAAGCACAGAAGCTGCAGAAAACTATTTGATGGCAAAGATCTTCACCCAGAAGAGACTATCATGCTTTAAAATCTTGTTATTAGTATAAAGTAAATCAGTTTATTTTGGATGTAATGTGCAAATTGCAAATTACATTACACCAAATTCTTGTAGTTTGCTCAAAGAAATACTCCATCCAAAAAGCAGAAAACTGTTTAAATGTTGCCACCTCCACCCCCCATATTCTTTATAGTGATGTCCGAGAAAAAAAAATAATCTCATGTTTTTATGCAGAAAAGGGAGAAAATAGTTTATAATGTAATGAAACCTAATAGTCAACAATGCTGGACAACAGCAAACAATGTGAAAAATGTCCTTCAAAAAAAGAAAAAAAATCCTCATATTACTTATGTCACATAATCCAGATGTCCCTTACCTAGCTGATGGCTCAAATGTCCCAAAAGTATGCATTTTTTGCTAAAATATTATTAACATTTAACTCTGGAAAAAAGCATCATATTTTATAAACAGTACAATGCATTCCTGAAATTCTGTGCTTTTGATTTGAAGACATGGCTCTTAACCAATGAATGAGGAAGAATGGCGAGTTTACAATTCACACACTCGTTGCCTTTGTGAATGTTTTCCTTCTTTGTTCAGTAGTTTATTTAAACAAATCAGGACTTTCTTGTATACTCAGATATGGGGATGGATATTTGAGAAGTAAACCACAAGACAATGATTATATTTTATAGTATGTACATTAAAGAATGATCAACAACAAATCAAATTAATAATATATTGAACAATTATTATAAAAGTAAAGTTGAATAAATCGGACTCTGCAGCTGCATGAATAAAGGGTAAAGTACCACTTCCGGTTATCAGAAAAAGTTGTTAGAAATCTAGGTTTTGTACCTAATACTTGTATGCAAATTTTGGTTGACCTAAGTGAATGTGTACTCAAGTTATCATGTTTACATGTTATCATGTTTACATAGACACAAACACACACACACACACACACAGACATAACTTCCAAAACGTTTCAGACTCAGTGAGGTCTAAAACATCGAGATTCATCAAAATCTCAAAATGGAGTTTTTGGAGGATTCCAAAACTTTCCTATCCTATCTTTACTAATAAAAGGCAAAGCCCTCACTGACTGACTGATTCACTCACTCATCACTAATTCTCCAACTTCCTGTGTAGGTAGAAGGCTGAAATTTGGCAGGCTTATTCCTTACAGCTTACTTACAAAAGTTGGGCAGGTTTCATTTTGAAATTCTACGCTTAATGGTCATAACTGGAAGTTATTTTTCCCCATATACTGTAATGGAGTTGAGCTGGATGGCCGTGGGTGGCGGAGTTTCATGTGACATCATCACGCCTCCCACGTAATCACGTGAACTGACTATCAACGCAGTACGTAGAAAACCAGGAAGAGCTCAAAAAAGCGCTGAAGAAAACATGCATTATATAATTGAGAAGGCAGCGAAACAATAAGAAGCTAGCGACTGACATATACAACCATATTCATGAGTGCTGCTACTTCGGAAACAAAGCAGTTTAAATTAAGTTCATAGACAGGCTGCCCTGGCATTTGTAATTTAGTGCCTGCCCATATAAGGCCATCCATCAGCGGCAATCCAATAGAAACACTGCCGCTAAATATTCACGGGTGAAGGACTGTGCTTATGCAGAGGAAGATGAGATGGTCAGGGTGGTGTTTGGCACAAACTCTGTGAAACTGCGAGAGAAACTTTTAAGTGCCGGGTCTTAGCTAACATTACATACAGCCGTGGACATCACACGAGATGGCACCAGCACAACTGGGAACCTTTGATGCATGAACACCAAGTGGCTCACGTGAACTGGCGCGAGTGCACAGACAAAAGCAACAGTTCCAAAGAGTGCTGAACAAACACTTGCCGTAGGTAGAAGGCTGAAATTTGGCATGCTCATTCCTTACAGCTTCCTTACAATAGTTGGGCAGGTTTCATTTCGGAATTCTACGCATAATGGTCATAACTAGAAGCTATTTTTCTCCATTTACTGTAATGGAGTTGAGCTCGAAAGCCGTGGGGGGTGGAGTTTCGTGTGACATCATCACGCCTCCCACGTAATTACGCAGTACGTAGAAAACTAGGAAGAGCTCCAAAAGCGCTTAAGAAAACATGCATTATATAATTAAGAAGGCAGCGAAACAATTAGAAGTGAGCGAGTGACATATAAAACCATATTCAGCGGCTCACGTGAACTGACGCAGTGCGCAGACAAAAAGCAACAGTTCCAAAGAGTGCTGAACAAAAACCGAATTACACAATTGAGAAGGCAGCAAAAAATATGAAGCGTCTGATACATACAAGCATATTCATAAGTGCAGCTACTGCGGAAACAAAGCACAAGGTGGAAAAAGTCAATGTCCCGCTAAAGGAAGACAGTGTAAAAAAAAAACGTGCATGCAGTGTGTCACATCTCAGATAAAGAGAAAGACGAGATGTTTATTGATGCAGTAAGAAACGAATCGATGAATGAAACCTCTTATCTTTACAATGATTGACAAACACGGAATGTAACTTGAACACAACACATCGTACAAATACGACCCTGATTGAAAGAAATAATGATAATCAAATCCTTGATGACAGCAACACTCAATAACACTCACAAAACAATTACTGTATATTGACAATCATGTTACGTTATTTTTAAAATGTTCCCTTTTCTTTTCATAACTTTTAACACACTACTTCTCGCTGTATATATATATATATATATATATATACCCGATCTACATACTCTCAAATAGACAAGCCACACGCATGGCGCAATTGTAAAGGCTTAAGCCTCTAGCCGACGTCGAGGTTCGATTCCGAGAATGGATGCACTGAGTATGTACGCGCTTCCCGATTCATTTTACCTCGCATCTCCTTGGTTTGGGACGTATGAAAAATATGCGTTAACGCAGAATCATGTTACGTTATTTTAAAATGTTTCCTTTTCTTAGCACAAGCACAGCTGAGAAGCTTCATGCATGTACTCCATAACGCGTTAAAAAATAACGCATTTAATCACACTTTCAATTCCAAGCAAAGGGAACTTTTGTCAATGCATGATTTCCTGGTACATCAATTACACTGATGCACACATCACAGCTACAAAAATGTTAGAGTCGGAATAAAGCGTTCCTACGACTGATCGGAGGAAAATTTCATTTCAAAAGACTACCTGACCGAAGCCTTGATAAAAGCATGTTTTGTGCACACTGAAAAGCAAGCAAAATTAGATGCATTACAGAAAGCGGACTTTGTGGCTCTTACTGGGGATCATTGGACTTCCGTGACTGTTAGTAATTCTAATTACATCTAATTACAAAATGTTCAATGATCACACTGTTTTAGCCTAATGTACAAAATAATTTTGGCTAAGGTTACTCAGAGTTTAAAGATTAAGTTGGTCAAATTACCTTTTATGTTTCTGACTTATTTTTTTAAGAAGAAAAACTGCACTTTATGTTGAAATTTTGGTTATTATTATTTAAAAACAATACCATTCTGAAAATGTACTTAAAGTACTTAAACTACCACTTTATTTTTAAGTGTGCCCAATTTTAACCAGGGATGATATTTTTGTTTCTGTTTTGAATTCAAATGCAGTTTAAAAGCATTTTTTTTCAGAAATTAAAAGAGCTTGAGTTTACAATATTCATGTCCATGTCTATTATTTGATTCTGTCGCCCACTAAAACCCTTTTAAATTAAAAAACAACATTTGCAATTTGGGGCAAATTTTCATGTATGATTACATACGAATAATCAAGATTAATTATTACACAGCCTCTAATTAATTGGATTAATTTTTTTAATCGAGTCCCACCTAATATATATATATGTACATATATATGTAGATTTGTATATATATGTGTATATACAGTACAGTAATCCCTCGCTATATCGCGCTTTGACTTTCGCGGTTTTGCTCTATCGCGGATTTTATATGAAAGCATAACTAAATATATAACACGGATTTTTCAGCTGCTTCATGGGTTCTGGGACAATGTGTCTTTTTACTTCCTGTACATGCTTCCTCAGTTGGTTTGCCCAGTTGATTTCATACAAGGGACGCTATTGGCGGATGACTAAGAAGCTAACCAATCAGAGCACACAGTTAAGTCCTCCTGACTGAGAAGCTAACCAATCAGAGCACGCAGTTAAGTTCCTGCTTGCTGAATGCAGTGTTAACCAGGAAGTCTCGTCTCGCTCATTCAGCATCAACGTGTTTCGCTGTGTAAAGAGTTGTGCGCTTTTGTGTTTATCTTTGTGCATAGTCAAGCCCTTCATTATTGCTCCAAAACGATCTGCTACTGCTTCAGTGGCCGTGCCCAAGCGCAAACGGAAGATGTTAACGATTGCCGAAAAGGTAAACGTTTTGGATTTGTTGAAGGCTACGATTCTTTTATTTAAAAAGTAGGAAAGGAATATAAGATCTACGGCCGCAGTGTCCTTTTAACCAGGGTGCAAAACAAGTTGTAAGTGGATGTAATAAGGCAGTAGTCTGGATGGAATCTGCTTTAGGGATTTGGATTGAAGACTGCTATAAGAAGAACGGCACTGCTTCACAATTGCCTGAAGAGGCTCCTTTGGAAGAGCTGTAACGCTCTCCTTTGTTGTGCAGTAAAATTAAACTCATTGTTATCGGACAAGTCATCGTGTCATTGTTGGTGAGTAACCATAATTAATTTTCTACTTACAGTACTTAGTACATGTATTAGTGTCACTGTACACACATTTACTGTATACTATTTTTGTTGCATTGTATGTATTTATTGCTGGTGGCATGTCTATCGTAATGGCTGTAACATGTGATATCGGAGACACTCAATATCTTTAAAATAATATTTAGGTTTTACTGTATATACATAATTTCAATGAATCTTACCTAATATCTAAGAGAATACAAAGGGATTATGCTGTATAACTCTGCTGGGAATATTTATAAACAGTGTGGGAGAGTTTATAAGGGCTTAAAATATATAAAAATAACCATACAAACATATGGTTTCTATTCATGGATTTTCACCTATCGTATGATTACTGTATATATGTAGATATGTATATGTGTATATATATGTATATATATATGTGTGTGTGTGTGTATATATATATATGTATATATATATATATATTTATATATATGTATATATGTATATGTATATATATATATGTATGTGTATATATATATCTATACTAATAAAAGGCAAAGTCACTCACTTTCACTCACTCACTCACTCACTCATCACTAACTCCAACTTCCCATGTGGGTGGAAGGCTGAAATTTGGCAGGTTCATTCCTTACAGCTTCCTTACAAAAGTTGGGCAGGTTTTATATCGAAATTCTAAAGAGTAATGGTCATAACTGACTCCATTTACTGTAATGGAGATGAGCTTCAACGCCGTGTTTCACATCATCACGCCTCCCACGTAATCACGCAGATGAATGAAGCTGAAGAAAACATGCATTATATAATTGAGAAGGCAGCTAAACAATAAGAAGCGGCGAGTGACATATACAACCATATTGATGAGTTCTGCTACTTCGGAAACAAAGCACAATGTAAACCTACACTTTAAATTAAGTTCATAGACAGGCTGCCGCTGGCATTTGTAATTTAGTGCCTGCCCATATAAGGCCGTCCGTCAGCGGCAATCCAATAGCAAACTCCCACGGGTAAATATTCACGGGTGAAGGACTGTGCTTATGGAGAGGAAGATGAGATGGTCAGGGTGGTGTTTGACACAAACTCAGCGAAACTGCGAGAGAAAGTTCTAAGTGCCAGGACTAAGGTAACATTAAATACAGCCATGGACATAGCACGAGATGGCACCAGCACAGCTGGGAACCTTCGATGCATGTACACCGAGCGGTTCACATGAACTGACGCAGTGCACAGATAAAAAGCAACAGTTCCAAAGAGCGCTGAACAAAAACCGAATTACACAATTGAAAAGGCAGCAAAAAATATGAAGCGTCTGATAAGCATATTCATAAATGCAGCTACTGTGGAAACAAAGCACACGGTGGAAAAGTATCTGGTGTGGCCACCAGCTGCTTGAAGTACTGCAGTGCATCTCCTCCTCATGGACTGGACCAGATTTGTCAGTTCTTGCTGTGAGATGTTACCCACTCTTCCAACAAGGCACCTGCAAGTTTCTGGACATTTCTGGGGAATGGCCCTAGCCATCGATCCAAATCGATCCCGCCCAGGGTACAGGCCTCAGTGTAACGCTCATTCCTTCGACGATAAACACGAATCCGTCCATCACCCCTGGTGAGACAAAACCGTGACTCATCAGTGAAGAGCACTTTTGCCACTCCTGTCTGGTCCAGCGAAGGTGGGTTTGTGCCCATAGGCGGCGTTTGTTGCTGGTGATGTCTGGTAAGGACCTGCCTTACAACAGGCCTACAAGCCCTCAGTCCAGCCTCTCTCAGCCTATTGCGGACAGTCTGAGCACTGATGGAGGGATTGTGTGTTCCTGGTGTGACTCGGGCAGTTGTTGTGGCCATCCTGTACCTGTCACGCAGGTGTGATATTCGGATGTACCGATCCTGTGCAGGTGTTGTTACACGTGGTCTTCCACCGCGAGGATGATCAGCTGTCCTTCCTGTCTCCCTGTAGCGCTGTCTTAGGCGTCTCACAGTGCGGACATGGCAATTTATTGCCCTAGCCACATCAGCAGTCCTCATGCCTCCCTGCAGCATGCCTAATGCACGCTCACGCAGATGAGCAGGGACCCTGGGCATCTTTCTTTGGGTGTTTTTCACAGTCGGTAGACAAGTCTCTTTAGTGTCCTGCGTTTTAGAACTGTGACCTTAAATGCCTACTTTCTGTAAGCTGTTAAGGTCTTAACGACTATTCCACAGGTGCATGTTAATTAATTGATTATGGTTAATTGAACATGCATGGAAAACATTGTTTAAACCCTTTACAATGAAGATCTGTAAAGTTATTTGGATTTTTAAAACATTATTGTTGAAATACACAGTCCTGAAAAGGGACGCTTTTTTTGCTGAGTATATATATATATATATATATACACACATATATACACATACATCCACATATATATACATATATATATACATATCTACATATATACATATACACACACACACGACACACACACATATATATATATATATATATATATATATACACATTGTCACACACGCCTGAGTTGGAGGCAGTCAAAGAGCCCGAAGGTGAGTGAAATCTCATGAGACAAGGGTTTATCACGTGGTACTTACCTGAATCTCTTTCTACCTACAGAAAACTGAAAGAAAAATAAACCCATCCATTTTCAGTTCCAAAATGGCGCATGATGACGCCACTTCGGTTCCCATCCAATGACGCCACTTCGGTTCCACACTCAACTACTCCTGTCTACTCATGATGACGTTGGTTCCGTGGTCCCGCTCCAATCGTCACTTCCTGCCAACCATTTCCTCTCCCATCATCCCATCTGTTATTTAAACGCCATTTTGTTACAGTTATTCATTCATTCTGTACTGAAAAGTCATTTTGAATCAACCGTGATTTTCACTTTGTCTGGACGACAATATATGGGGACGATCCCCAAATCTTTTCTATTTTGAAAGACTCTTTATTTATTACAACATATATACAGTCTTTGGGGTGCGAGCAACTGTTGCTGGGGTGCCAGAATCCATGAAGGAAGAAAATGAAAACATTATTTGTACAAAATCTTAATTTATTTATCCATTCCTAAATAATTAAATGGGCAGGCTATTTCGATCAGTGCAATACGCTGTTTGTTAAAACGGATGACTCCGCTCTTACGTGCAAGTCTGCGTGGATATTATGAACTATCGTTTCTGTTCAAGTTCTATTTAAATTTTAAATAGAAGGAATTTTTATTTAGTCGACAGAATATTATTCCGAATAAATCAACTCAAACCTTAAATAACTTATAATATTTTGCTCTCCATAAAAATATATCCTGTCTAAATTATACAAGTTAGAAATAAAGTAAACGTTAAAAGAACAAACATTCAAATTTCTTTTTTTTCGCTGCTCGGGTTCTGCGGACAATGTGTCTTTTTACTTCCTGTACATGCTTCCTCAGTTGGTTTGCCCAGTTGATTTCATACAAGGGACGCTATTGGCGGATGACTAAGAAGCTAACCAATCAGAGCACACAGTTAAGTCCTCCTGACTGAGAAGCTAACCAATCAGAGCACGCAGTTAAGTTCCTGCTTGCTGAATGCAGTGTTAACCAGGAAGTCTCGTCTCGCTCATTCAGCATCAACGTGTTTCGCTGTGTAAAGAGTTGTGCGCTTTTGTGTTTATCTTTGTGCATAGTCAAGCCCTTCATTATTGCTCCAAAACGATCTGCTACTGCTTCAGTGGCCGTGCCCAAGCAAACGGAAGATGTTAACGATTGCGAAAAGGTAAACGCTTTGGATTTGTTGAAGGCTACGATTCTTTTTATTTAAAAAGTAGGAAAGGAATATAAGATCTACGGCCGCAGTGTCCTTTTAACCAGGGTGCAAAACAAGTTGTAAGTGGATGTAATAAGGCAGTAGTCTGGATGGAATCTGCTTTAGGGATTTGGATTGAAGACTGCTATAAGAAGAACGGCACTGCTTCACAATTGCCTGAAGAGGCTCCTTTGGAAGAGCTGTAACGCTCTCCTTTGTTGTGCAGTAAAATTAAACTCATTGTTATCGGACAAGTCATCGTGTCATTGTTGGTGAGTAACCATAATTAATTTTCTACTTACAGTACTTAGTACATGTATCGCACGCTTAGTGTCACTGTACACACACATTTACTGTATACTATTTTTGTTGCATTGTATGTATTTATTGCTGGTGGCATGTCTATCGTAATGGCTGTAACATGTGATATCGGAGACACTCAATATCTTTAAAATAATATTTAGGTTTTACTGTATATACATAATTTCAATGAATCTTACCTAATATCTAAGAGAATACAAAGGGATTATGCTGTATAACTCTGCTGGGAATATTTATAAACAGTGTGGGAGAGTTTATAAGGGCTTAAAATATATAAAAATAACCATACAAACATATGGTTTCTACTTCGCGGATTTTCACCTATCGTGGGGGGGTCTGGAACGCAACCCCCGCGATCGAGGAGTGATTACTGTATATATGTAGATATGTATATGTGTATATATATGTATATATATATGTGTGTGTGTGTGTATATATATATATGTATATATATATATATATTTATATGTATATGTATATATGTATATGTATATATATATATGTATGTGTGTATATATATATCTATACTAATAAAAAGGCAAAGCCCTCACTCACTCGCTCACTCACTCACTCACTCACTCATCACTAATTCTCCAACTTCCCATGTGGGTGGAAGGCTGAAATTTGGCAGGTTCATTCCTTACAGCTTCCTTACAAAAGTTGGGCAGGTTTTATATCGAAATTCTACGCGTAATGGTCATAACTGGAAGCAGTTTTTCTCCATTTACTGTAATGGAGATGAGCTTCAACGCCGTGAGGGCGGAGTTTCGTGTGACATCATCACGCCTCCCACGTAATCACGCAGTATGAGAAAACCAGGAAGACCTCAAAAAAGCGCTGAAGAAAACATGCATTATATAATTGAGAAGGCAGCGAAACAATAAGAAGCGAGCGAGTGACATATACAACCATATTGATGAGTTCTGCTACTTCGGAAACAAAGCACAATGTAAACCTACACTTTAAATTAAGTTCATAGACAGGCTGCCGCTGGCATTTGTAATTTAGTGCCTGCCCATATAAGGCCGTCCGTCAGCGCAATCCAATAGCAAACTCCCACGGGTAAATATTCACGGGTGAAGGACTGTGCTTATGGAGAGGAAGATGAGATGGTCAGGGTGGTGTTTGACACAAACTCAGCGAAACTGCGAGAGAAAGTTCTAAGTGCCAGGACTAAGGTAACATTAAATACAGCCATGGACATAGCACGAGATGGCACCAGCACAGCTGGGAACCTTCGATGCATGTACACCGAAGCGGTTCACATGAACTGACGCAGTGCACAGATAAAAGCAACAGTTCCAAAGAGCGCTGAACAAAACCGAATTACACAATTGAAAAGGCAGCAAAAATATGAAGCGCCTGATAAGCATATTCATAAATGCAGCTACTGTGGAAACAAAGCACACGGTGGAAAAGTCAATGTCCCGCTAAAGGAAGACAGTGTAAAAAAAACCCGTGCATGCAGTGTGTCAGGTCTCAGATAAAGAAGAAGACGAGCTGTTTATTGATGCAGTAAGAAACGAATCGATGAATGAAACCTGTCATCTTTACAACGATTGACAAACATGGAATGTAACTTGAACACAACACATCCTACAAATACGACCCTGATTGAAAGAAATAATGATAATCAAATCCTTGATGACAGCAACACTCAGTAACACTCACAAAACAAATACTGTATATTGACAGTCATGTTACGTTATTTTTAAAATGTTCCCTTTTCTTTTCTAGCTTTTTAACACACTACTTCTCGCCATGATACGCTGGTATATATACAGTGGTGTGAAAACTATTTGCCCCTTCCTGATTTCTTATTCTTTTGCATGTTTGTCACACAAAATGTTTCTGATCATCAAACACATTTAACCATTAGTCAAATATAACACAAGTAAACACAAAATGCAGTTTTTAAATGATGGTTTTTATTATTTAGGGAGAAAAAATTCCAAACCTACATGGCCCTGTGTGAAAAGTAATTGCCCCTGAACCTAATAACTGGTTGGGCCACCCTTAGCAGCAATAACTGCAATCAAGCGCTTTGATAACTTGCAATGAGTCTTTACCGCTCTGGACGAATTTTGGCCCACTCATCTTTGCAGAATTGTTGTAATTCAGCTTTATTTTAAGGTTTTCTAGCATGAACCGCCTTTTTAAGGTCATGCCATAGCATCTCAATTGGATTCAGGTCAGGACTTTGACTAGGCCACTCCAAAGTCTTCATTTTGTTTTTCTTCAGCCATTCAGAGGTGGATTTGCTGGTGTGTTTTGGGTCATTGTCCTGTTGCAGCACCCAAGATTGCTTCAGCTTGAGTTGACGAACAGATGGCGGACATTCTCCTTCAGGATTTTTGGTAGACAGTAGAATTCATGGTTCCATCTATCACAGCAAGCCTTCCAGGTCCTGAAGCAGCAAAACAACCCCAGACCATCACACTACCACCACCATATTTTACTGTTGGTATGATGTTCTTTTTCTGAAATGCTGTGTTCCTTTTATGCCAGATGTAACGGGACATTTGCCTTCCAAAAACTTCAACTTTTGTCTCATCAGTCCACAAGGTATTTTCCCAAAAGTCTTGACAATCATTGAGATGTTTCTTAGCAAAATTGAGACGAGCCCTAATGTTCTTTTGCTTAACAGTGGTTTGTGTCTTGGAAATCTGCCATGCAGGCCGTTTTTGCCCAGTCTCTTTCTTATGGTGGAGTCGTGAACACTGACCTTAATTGAGGCAAGTGAGGCCTGCAGTTCTTTAGACGTTGTCCTGGGGTCTTTGTGACTTCTCGGATGAGTCGCCTCTGCGCTCTTGGGGTAATTTTGGTCGGCCGCCACTCCTGGGAAGGTTCACCACTGTTCCATGTTTTTGCCATTTGTGGATAATGGCTCTCACTGTGGTTTGCTGGAGTCCCAAAGCTTTAGAAATGGCTTTATAACCTTTACCAGACTGATAGATCTCAATTACTTCTGTTCTCATTTGTTCCTGAATTTCTTTGGATCTTGGCATGATGTCTAGCTTTTGAGGTGCTTTTGGTCTACTTCTCTGTGTCAGGCAGCTCCTATTTAAGTGATTTCTTGATTGAAACAGGTGTGGCAGTAATCAGGCCTGGGGGTGGCTACGGAAATTGAACTCAGGTGTGATACACCACAGTTAGGTGATTTTTGAACAAAGGGGCAATTACTTTTTCACACAGGGCCATGTAGGTTTGGATTTTTTCTCCCTAAATAATAAAAACCATCATTTAAAAACTGCATTTTGTGTTTACTTGTGTTATATTTGACTAATGGTTAAATGTGTTTGATGATCAGAAACATTTTCTGTGACAAACATGCAAAAGAATAAGAAATCAGCAAGGGGGCAAATAGTTTTTCACACCACTGTATATATATGTATATATATATATATCCCGATCTACATACTCGAATAATGGATACTTTATTCGCCATCAATGATTGTTTTGGTAAAGCCATACTCAGTGTATTCATTAGATGAACGGTAAAAAGTAAGAGCGAGGGCAGGATGACTTATTGAGGCATGCAGGCTGTAGTGCGTCAACTCTATCTGAATTGCGCGATCACATTTGAAAAATATATCTTTTCAAGTTCTATTTAGTCCATATGTGTCAAACTCAAGGGCAGCGGCCACATCCGCCCGGCGTAATTATATCCGCCCGCGAGATCATTTTATATACTGTATTATTGTTATTAAAGCCCGGGTATATGAAGCGCTGGTAACACAATAAACTACAGATCCCATAATGCAGCGCTTCAGCTGCCTTGCCGAACACTTACTGCGTTAATCAAGTCTAGCTTATGATGCTGCAAGTTATTGCAAAGCTAGCTCACACGATGCTGAAGAGAAAAGTTGATTCTGAAAATAGAGCCTTTAAAAACCGATGGGAGGCTGAGTATATGTTTACTGAACCCGTGTGTCTCATTTGTGGAGCTAATGTGGCTGTAATTACAGAATTTAATCTAAGACGGCACTATGAGACAAAACATCAGGGTAACCTGAATGCAATTCAGAAGATACAGAAAACAGCATAATTAAATAAGAATCTGACACTTCAGCGGACGCTTTAACCTTGTACAATCACAAAGTGATTTCAAGTGAAGCTGCTTTTATGGGAGACACAAATGCACCAGTTCACCTTGCCCCACTTTCCCTGTTGCCAAGTAATGTTAAACCAAGTCGTCACTACGGTGTTCCCAAATACGCACTTTGCTGATAAACTAAGTGCACTGCGCACTGAGTTTGCACGGCGCTTTGGTGACTTTGAAGAACAAAAAGTCCGTCTACATGCGGCTCGAACCTTGTGCATGTTTGGTAGCACATATCTGTGTGAGAAGCTCTTCTCAGTGATAAAGACTAACAAAACAGCACACAGGAGTCGCCTCACTGATGAGCACCTGCAATCCATCCTGAGAATCTCCTCAACACAGAACCTCACACCGAACAGAAACGAACTTGTTGCCAAAAAAAGATGCCAGGCGTCCAGCTCTAAAATGACATATGAGCAAAGACAACTGAATGATTTGATTTGTTATTGCTGAAAGGAACACATTTTATTTATATTTCCAGGTTTTGTTATGCAGCATGTTCATATTTGAATTTGTATAATTTTGACAGGATATATTTTTATGGAGAGCAAAATCTTTTGGGATATTTAAAATCTAAGTTTATTTTTTATATAAAATTACATAAGAGTAAAGAAATTTGAATGTTTGTTCTTTTAACGCTTACTTTATTTCTAACTTGTATAATTTAGACAGGATATATTTTTATGGAGAGCAAAATATTATAAGTTGTTTAAGGTTTGAGTTGATTTATTCACGAATAATATTCCTGTCTGTTTTTACCATTCCTACCAAAGATATTTCTGTCGACTAAATAAAAATTCCTTCTATTTAAAATTTAAATAGAACTTGAACAAATACGATAGTTCATAATATCCACGCAGACTTGCACGCTAGACTTGATTACTTAGGTAAGTGTTCGGCAAGGCAGCTGAAGTGCTGCATTATGGGATCTGTAGTTTATTGTGTTACCAGCGCTTCATATCCCCGGGCCATTAATAACAATAATACAGTATATAAAATGATCTCGTGGGCCGGATATAATTACGCCGGGCGGATGTGGCCTGTGGGCCTTGAGTTTGACACATATGGACTAAATAGAACTTGAAAACGATATATTTTTGAAATGTGATCGCAATTCAGATCGAGTTGGCACTACTACAGTTATGTCGAGCCAGCGTGCTATTGTGGTTTTGCCTGCGTGCCTCAATAAGTTACCCTCCTCGCTCTTACTTTTTACCGTTCATCTAATGAATACACGGAGTCATGGCTTTACCAAAACAATCATTGATCATGAATAAAGTATCCATTATTCATAAAGCTTCAATTGGTGATCTGTCTTTCTGCGTTAACGTATATTTTTCATCGTCTCAAACCAAGGGGATGCTGAAGGTAAAATGAATAAAAATCGCGCATTACATACTCAGTGCATCCCCTCTCGGGAATCGAACCTCGGCTAGAGAGCAAAGCCTCTACTATTCTGCAGCATGGCGTGTGGTTTATCTATTTGAAGTAGCAGTGTAATTCAGTTTTGTTCAGCACTCTTTGGAACTGTTGCTTTTTGTCTGCGTCTTTCGTCAGTTCACGTGAGCACGCTGAATATGGTTTTATATGTCACTTTCGCTCAGCTTCTAATTGTTTCGCTGCCTTCTTAATTATATAATGCATGTTTTCTTAGCGCTTTTGGAGCTCTTCCTGTTTTCTACGTACTGCGTAATTACGTGGGAGGCGTGATGATGTCACACGAAACTCCGTCATCCGGCTTTAACTCAGCAGCATTGCACTGATAATAAATAGCTGTGTGTGTATGACCATTATGCGTAGAATTTCGAAATGAAACCTGCCCAACTTTTGTAAAGGAAGCTGTAAGGAATGAGCCTGCCAAATTTCAGCCTTCTACCTACCGGGCAATATATATGTAGATATGTATGTACATCATTATGTTCATATAAATGTTTATATATAATGTGTGTGTATGTATATATATGTATATATATATATATATGTATTGTGTGTATATATATGTGTTCCTGATTTCTTATTCTTTTGCATGTTTGTATTCAGCTTTATTTGAGGGTTTTCTAGCATGAACCACCTTTTTAAGGTCGTACCATAGCATCTCAATTGGATTCTGGTCGGAGGACTTTGACTAGGCCACTCCAAAGTCTTCATTTTGTTTTTCTTCAGCCATTCAGAGGGTGGATTTGCTGGTGTGTTTTGGGTCATTGTCCTGTTGCAGCACCCAAGATAAGCTTCAGCTTAGGTTGGTGATACAGATGGCGGACATTCTCTCTCAGGATTTTTGGTAGACAATTGAATTCATGGTTCCATCTATCACAGCAAGCCTTCCAGGTCCTGAAACATGAAAACAACCCCCAGACAATCACACTACCACCACCATATTTTACTGTATGTATGTATGTATTTCTGTGTGTGTTCCTTTTTACGCCAGATGTAGCAGGGACATTTGCCTTCCAAAAGTTCAACTTTTGTCTCATCAGTCCACCAGGTATTCTCCCAAAAGTCTTGGCAATCATTAGAGATGTTTCTTAGCAAAGTGAGACGAGCCCTAATGTTCTTTTTGCTTAACAGTGGTTTGCGTCTTGGAAATCTGCCATGCAGGCCGTTTTTGCCCAGTCTCTTTCTTATGGTGGAGTCGTGAACACTGACCTTAGTTCGGAGCAAATTGAGGGCCTGCAGTTCTTTAGACATTGTCCTGGGGTCTTTTGTGACCTCTCGGATGAGTCGTCTCTCTGCGGCTCTTGGGGTAATTTTGGTCGGCCCGGCCACTCCTGGGAAGGTTCACCACTGTTCCATGTTTTTGCCATTTGTGGATAATGTGGCTCTCACTGTAGTTAGCTGGAGTCCCAAAGCTTTACAAAGAAATAGCTTTATAACCTTTACCAGACTGATATATATATATGTATTTGTGTGTATATATGTGGATGTATGTATATATGTGTGTGTGTGTATTTGTATGTGTATATATGTAGATATATATATGTATGTATATATGTGTGGCAGTAATCAGGCCTGGGGGTGGCTACTGTATTTGTATGTGTATATATGTAGATATATATATGTATGTATATATGTGTGTGTGTATATATATGTGTATATATATATGTTTATGTGTGTGTGTAAATATATATATATATATATATATATATATATATATATATGACAACAACACTCATCACTCACAACAGTGACAAAACAATTACATTGACAATCATGTTATGTTATTTTCAAAATGTTTCCTTTTCTTTTCATTGCTTCTTTAACACACTACTTCTCCATGCGGGTATTTTGCTAGTGTATATATATGATGAGTAACATGAGATTTTTTCATTAATTGTTGGATATTGTGTGCTGTTGTCCTGCATTGGTCACCTGCCATGACCATTGAAATATAAACTTTCCTGCCTTCTTTCTGAATGAAAACATTAGGCTAAAATGTTTCTTGTTTCCAGTACAAAACACATGGGGTAAGTAACATTTAAACAAAATTTAATTTTTGGGTGGAGTATTCCTTTAAGCCCTATAAAAGAAATATTGTAAGTATAAAATACTTTGGCACAGTGGACTATGTTTCCTTTTCCTCATGGTAACCTTAAACACTTGATGCAGGACCCCAATTCAGAAATCAACTTGAACTTTTTATTTTAACGTTTGACATACATATAAAAGGAAACTAGTAGACATTAAAATCAATTCATAAAAACCCTTTGTGGATTTAGCTGAACACATATACAGTGGGATGCAAAAGTTTGGGCAACCTTGTTAATAGTCATTAATTTCCTGTATAAATCGTTGGTTGTTACGATAGTATATATGACAACAACACTCATCACTCACAACAGTGACAAAACAATTACATTGACAATCATGTTATGTTATTTTCAAAATGTGTTTTCTTTTTCATTGCTTCTTTAACACACTATATGGGTATTTTGTATATATATGTGTATATATGTATATATGTCTATATTTGTATATGTGTATATGTATATATGTATGTATAATATATATATATATATATATATATGTTTATATATGTGTGTGTGTGTGTCTGTGTGTATATATATACATATATATATTGTCACACACGTGTGCATTGGAGGCAGCTGAAGGGCTTAGAGAGGACAGATTATACATCTGCCCGGGAGCAAGGTACATTAATGATCTTTCTGAGTTCTCTACAGGTCTTTCCCGGGAAATCCCACCAGGAGCCATCACCTCGAAGCGGGACACATCACTTCCGGTCCGGCCCCAAAGACGACATCACTTCCAGTTCCGGCACAGAGGATGACATCACTTCCACCCACCGTCCTATAAAGCCTCCTGCCTTTGCTCTGGGAGGCAGTTCTGTTTTGGACTCTGTCGTGTAAACTTGCCTTACATGAATCAATTGCTTTTGCAGCCAGGAAACCGCATTAAACGGGTGGCTGCCCCAAACCTTGCCATGCCTCAAGTCTCTTCTTATTACAATATATATATATATATAGATATATAGAGAGAGATAGATAGATATGGCAACAACACTCATATCAATGACAAAACAATTACATTGACAATCATGTTACTTTTTTTTAAAATGTTTCCTTTTCTTTTTCATAACTTCTTTAACACACTACTTCTCCACTGCAAAGCGCGGGTATTCTTCTAGTACTTCATATATGAGAAAGTAAAAATTTAGGAAAAATACCTATTTGGGATGTTGTGAGCAAACAAATAGGTGACTTGGCATGTAGATTATGCGACATGAGTAACATGAGATTTTTTTCATTGATGGTTGGATATTGTGTGCTGTTGTCCTGCATTGGTCACCTGCCATGACCATTGAAATATAAACTTTCCTACCTTCTTACTGAATGAAAACATGAGGCTAAAATGTTTCTTGTTTCCAGTACAAAACACATGGGGTAAGTAACATTTAAACAAAATTACATTTTTGGGTGGAGTATTCCTTTAAGCCCTATAAAAGAAATATTGTAAGTATAAAATACTTTTGCACAGTGGACTATGTTTCCTTTTCCTCATGGTAACCTTAAACACTTGAAGCAGGACCCCAATTCAGAAATCAACTTGAACTTTTTATTTTAACGTTTGACATACATATAAAAGGAAACTAGTAGACATTAAAATCAATTCATAAAAAAACCCTTTGTGGATTTAGCTGAACACATATACCAGTTTGATTTTTAACATTCAGTCTTCACTGTCTTCCTCCACTTACTCAAATGTTTTCTACAATCTTCCCTCAGTTTCCTTCCAGAATACTAGGAACTAAACCAAAAGTGACCTTTGTAATTAGTAATCTTTTATAGTCTCACCTGGAGGTCATCTGTGTCATATGCTGATGTTACTGTAAAGGCCAGCAAACACTTAAACCGTCCTCTCACTTAGTGACCCCACCAGGCGGCACCTAATACTCCATTGTGATCTTTTTTTAAAGCTTTTTTATAATGGGGCATGCTTTTATTGGTACTGTGTAGATAAAGATTGATTCACTGCATTGTACTCCTGATATCACAATGTATTTATAAGGTTAGTTTCTGGAAAATGTCACCGAGCTACACATCTTCTCTTTGGTCCATCAGTACTATTCATGACATGCTGGTGCTGCTCCTTGATATGGTGAGAATCAGTGCTACTCTCATATGACATTCTGCATCGACAAACCAAAAGATACACCTGCTTTGCATTTATGTGAGTGGTCACTTTCTGTTATTATTAAGTGGGGTTTGATTTGAACATGTGGAGCAAAAATGCTTCAAGGTATTGGAAAGGATATTTGGTGAAAGGATAAGGAAAATTAAACAAAATAACAAACTCCAGTCTGGATTCAGAAAAGGGAAAGGAACAAAAGGCGCAATTATCATTTTGAGAAAGGTAACAGAGAAAGCGATTGAAACTGTGTAATTATAGAAAGAAAAAAGTGTATGAAAACCACTGTGTAATAATAGAAAGAAAAAAGTGAATGAAAAAGTGTCCAGGACAGTGGTCTCCTGGAGAAAGATGGAACCAGAAAAGTTTAAAACAGTACAGGAAATGTACACGTTTGTAAATGCATTGTTACTAATAGAAAAAGGAAAAACTGATAGTTTTGAAATAAATATATGTTTATGTTAAGGGTCAGCCCTCGGCCCAAACTTTGTCATATTGATGGTGAACATACTAAATCCTCTCAGACGAAGCCTGGAAACAAAGAGGAATGACTTAAGGACATTTATGTTAGGTAGAATGCCCATTGGGGCTGGGCTGTCTTTTGGCCTTGGGACCCCTGCAGATTTAGTTTTTTTTCTCGAGCTGTCAGAGATGGCTGGGGTGGCGACCCGGCTGGTACGCCCAGGAGGACTGGAGTAGGGCATGCACCTTCCCCAGACCATTGGCGGCGACCACCCTGGTACCTTTGGGGGCCACTGGTACAGAGCTTTGAAGCTCCACCCTGTAGGGGTCCGTGGTCACCGCCAGGGGGTGCCTCTATGCCTTTGGAGCCCTGGACCTCAGCACTTCCGCCACACCTGGAAGTGCTGGGGGGAAGAAGAGAGCAGACACCTGAATTGCTTCCGGGGATGCAGCTGGCACTTCCGCCACACTGGGGTGTGTCGGTGGAAGATTGCCAGGAAACACCTGCAGCACATCCGGAAGATTATAAAAGGGGCCGTCTCCCTTCATTCAAGGCTGAAGTCGGGAGAGTAGTGGACAGAGCTTGGTGGAAGAGGCAGGAGGCGGCCTGAAGAAGTGAAGGCATTTGCGTTGTGGCCAGGACTTTTGAGGACTTGTGGGGTTTGTGTGGCATTTTATTATTTGACTTTGTACATAGTGTAAATAAACGTGTGGTGGTAATGCAACATGTCTGCCTGTCTGTGTCCGGGACTTAGTCCATAAGCGTAAGTGGAGGGTTTTTTTTTTGTCTATCCGCCATTTGACCTTATTATTGGACTCATAGTTATGATATTGTAAATAAGGACACTAGACCTGTTTCTAACCTGCCTTTCTTAAGTAAAATCCTAGAAAAGGCAGCCATTACGCAGCTAAATGATCACTTGAATAAACCGTCTGTTTTTGACAAGTTTCAATCAGGTTTTAGAACAAATCACAGTACAGAAACTGCACTCGTTAAAGTAGTAAATGACTTACGGGTAAATGCAGACAGAGGCAGTTTATCTGTTTTCATCCTCTAAAATCTCAGTGCCGCATTTGATACCATTGATCACAATATTCTTAGAAATCGCATTAGTCAGTGGGTGGGCCTCTCTTCTAATGTCTTAAATTGGCTTGAGTCTTACTTAAAAGGTAGAAAATTCTTTGTTAGATATGGTAATTATACTTCAAAGACCACAAGGTCTTCCACAAGGCTCTATCCTGGGTCCACTGCTCTTTTTGATCTACATGCTTCCATTTGGTCAGATTATCTCAAGGCATAACATGAGCTACCACAGCTATGCTGACGACACACAACTGTATTCATCAATAGCGCCTGATGACCCCGACTCTCTTGTCTCACTGACCCAATATATTACTCGTGTTTGAGTGGATGTGTACTAATTTTCTCAAACTAAATAAGGAGAAATCATAAATTTTAGTGATTGGCAAAAATTGATATAATGAGGATAATAGAAATAAACTTGATCCATTAGGTTTAAAAGTAGAAACAGAGGTAAAGAACTTAGGGGTGATTATTGATGCCAACCTAAATTTTAAATCACATATTAATCAGATTACTAGGACAGCATTGTTTCACTTAAGAAATATAGCAAAAATTAGACCCCTTATAACTTTGCAAGATGCTGAAAAATTGTTTCACACTTTTGTTTTTAATCTACTAGATTACTGTAACGCAGTCCTCTCAGGACTACCCAAAAAAGACATCAATCAAATTACGAGTTCAGAATGCAGCTGCTAGAATCTTAAATAGGAAAAGAAAATCCAAGCACATCTCTCCAGTTCTCATGTCACTACGCTGGTTACCTGTGCCATTTAGAATTGACTTTAAAATACTGGTTTACAAAGCCTTAAATAATCTTGCTCCAGCCTATATTTCGGAATGCCTTCACCATACAATCAAAAACGTAACCCTAGATCTTATAATGAGTGTCTGCTTATAATTCCAAGAGCTAAACTTAAAAGAAGTGGTGAGGCAGCCTTCTGCTGTTATGCACTTAAAATCTGGAATTGTTTACCAGTAGAAATTCATCAGGCTAATATGGTGAAGCACTTTAAAAAAACAGCTAAAACCCCATTATTTTAATGTGGCTTTCTCATAGCTTCATTTTAGTGTAATATATTCATTCTGTATATGCATTTAATTATCATTTTTATCATGGCGCCACAATCCGTATTAACCCCTACATTCTCTGCTGTTCTATTTCCAGTTTTCTGTGGTGGCGATCTGCAATGCGGTCCCTACATTGATGAATAGAAGGCCAGAGGTCCACATGATCATCAGTCAGTCAGTCATTTTCCAACCCTCTATATCCTGACACAGGGTCACGGGAGCCTACTGGAGGCAAGCCCAGCCAGCACAGGGTGCAAGGCAGGAACAAATCCTGGGCAGGGCACCAGCCTACTGCAGGGCACACACACACATCCACACACCAAGCACACACTAGGATCACCAATGCACCTAACCTGAGCACCCAGAGGAAAACCAAGCAGACACGGGGAGAACATGCAAACTCCACTCAGAGAGGACCCCGGAAGTGAACCCAGGTCTCCTTACTGCGAGGCAGCAGTGCTGCCACTGTGCCACCATGCCACCCCACATGATCATCATCATCATTTAATTCTTCCACCTGAAGCCTGTAAACCATGAGGACTGATTTAGATCATTTATGTTAGAAGTTATGGTCTCGGAACCCCTGCAGATTTTGTTTTTTTTTCTCTGGTCCTCTGAAGTTTTTTTTTTGTTTTTTCTGTCCTCCTGGTTATCAGACCTTACTTTATTGTTTGTTACTTAGCATTGACTAATTTTATTTTTATATTTTTCTTTTTTCTTTCTTCATCTTGTAAAGCAATTTGAGCTACATCATTTGTAAGAAAATGTACTATACAGATAAATGTTGTTGTTGTTGTTGTTACAGTTCTACTAGTTATATATTCATTTTCTAACATTGTATATATTTGTTTTTTCTTTGTTACTTATTAATTAATATTCTTGCCTAATCTTATTTGTTTTTCTTTTCTTGTAAATTTCTCTGTGACATCTTGTAAAGCACTTTGAGCTATATTGCTTCTATGAAAATGTGCTATGTAGGGGGTTGATTTGTTTTGAACCTTTTTTTTTCGTAAAACTGTAGTTATTTTCATGGAATGTTATTTGATTATAATAAAATCAATAAAATAAAAAAGCACTATTTAAATAAATGGTGATGTTTTTATTGTTAAGTGAAAATATCAAAAATGAAAAGATGTGGGAACTACTATCTGCTGATGATTTTGCCATAATAACATATTGGGAAGATGAAATACTGGATGGCTAATATGGTTGAAACTCTAGAACACAAAGAATTAAGAGTGAACAGTAGAAAGAAGTTATGATGTTCAATAAAAGTGAAATGTAGAGCTGAAACAAGTAAACCACTTTAAATGTCTGGTTTTGGTGTTCAAAGAAAAAAGTTGTTGTGATTCGACAACAATGAAGTAAATAAAACACAAATGGATAAATGAAAGGAAGTGGGAGGAGTCATAAATGGGCAAAGATTGCCTTGAAAACTTCCAACAGTCAGTTACCCAAATAAAACCACTGAGAGATAAAACATTGATTATCCTTTTACAATGACACCTCTCAAGGGGTGGGATATATTAGGCTGCAAGTGGACAGTCAGTTCTTGAAGGTGATGTGTTGGAAGCAGAACAAGAGCACAAGCGTAAAGATCTGAGTGATTTTGGCAATGGCCAAATTGTGATTTCTTAGACGACTGGATCAGAGAATATCCAGAAAGGCAGGTCTTGGAGATCCTATTTATTGTATTTTAACCTCCACTGCACACTGATTTTTATGAAGAATTATGTATTTATTTATTTAGGAAGATTTTGCAGGGAACTATTTGCACATTGATTTGTCTGGAGTCTGAAAATTAAAAGTACTTTGCACACTTGAAACTATCTGTTCTAGTCATGTGTCCTCATTCCCCAGTCCAACCTTGGTCTGTAACTAATAATGTTTTGGGTTCAAGGATCAGTGTGCCAGCTACAGGCAATACAAGCATGACACCACCTCTGTGTTGAAAAGAATTCTATTCTTTTCATTTTTTTCAGATACCTGTTTATGTCCAAGAATTAAGATTGGGCACATATTTCCCAAGAGAATTATTTTAGGTTTAAATTTTCAGGCTACATAAAAATATCAGCCAAACTACGGCCTATAGGTATATAGATAGATAGACAGACTTTTTTGTCACTTAGGGAAAATACAAACTTTACAGAAGTACAAGTGGAAAAAATATATACAGTAATCCCTTCCGAAATCTAAAAATCCGCAAATAGTTTATTGCACTAAATAAAATGAAAAAAGTTGCAAGAAATGCAAGATAGAATGATTATTGCACAATAAAATCATTTGTGAAACACTGGCTGCTGAGACAAACATGAGCACAATTTGTGGATGAAGCCCCATGAGATGGGGCCACCATAATGGCTCCTCACTCTGCCTTTATCATGATTTCAGAGTGAGCAACCCAGTAGATCATTGCAATATTAAATTTTAAATCACTTTAAAAATCTTTAAATTGAATAAAATACAACAAACCAGAGTAAAATACTAAATTCAATACTAACAGAAAGCCTAGCAAATAATATCACATTATACTGAGCATCTGGACAGAGAGGTAACCTGAAAGAAGGGGCAGAATGTTAAGTTAAGTTAAATGCCTTCTTGAACAGATGACTTTTAAGTTGTTTTTAAAAGAATGAATGGACTCAGCTGATGCAATTAATTTTGGGAGGTCATTCCAAAGTCTGGGTGCTATACAGCTGAAGGCCTTGTCACCCATAGAGTGCAGACTAGTATGAGGAACAACAAGATAGTCAGAATCAGAGGACCGTAGTGGGTGAATAGAAGCAGAGTGATGGAGAAGGTCACTGATGAAATCCGGTATGAAGTCATTTAAAGCTTTGTAGATTAATAACAAAATTTTATATTCAATCCTGTAAGACACAAGGACCAGTGAAGGTGAAGCAGGATGGGTGTTAGGTGCTCATTGTTTCTGGTTCATGTAAGGACTCTTGCAGCACAGTTTTGAATCAGCTGGTGCTGTCATACAAGATTAGGAGCAGCACCTGCCAGTAGGGAGTTACAGTAATTGATCCAGGATGTGATAAAAGCATGGACAAGTATCTCAGCATTAGAAAAGCAGTGGAATGACCACACATGAGATATGTTAAGGATGTGAAAGTAGGAAAGTTTCTTAATGAGTTTGATGTGGGCAGAATAAGAACGGGAGAAATCAAAAATGACACCAAGGTTTCTAGCATCAGAGGAAGGTCTAATGAGATCACCTCCAAGAGTGACTGAGAAGGAGCTCATTTTCTTAAGTTGTGCTTTAGTGCCAATTTACAGGAGTTCAGTTTTGTTTCAATTTAATTTTAAAGAGTTCTGTTCCATCCTTGTAGACAGCCACCATGTTAGTATTCGACTTGAGCTTCTTGTCCGAAATGTACACAAAGTAAATTCTCACACACTCAACATTTTCATCTTCATCATAACAATGTTACAGGAGGATCTGTGCCTTCCTGAGGTCCATCACTATTTCCCTTGTCTTTGTAATGATGAGCTAACCGCTCTTCAGTTTATACCTTTCAACAAAGTTCTTCACTAGAGCCCGGTATTTGTCCAACTTCACCCTCACCCTAATTCACCTGACTATGACAATATTGCTTAAAGAACCTCTGCAAGATGCTTGATGGATGCACCACAGGACACCATTTGGCAATTCTGTTACACTTTGTTTCATTTCACCATTTTTCTTGTACTGCTAACCATGGCTTTATCTGATACTTAGGACCCCCGCAGCAAACTAAGTTTGGGGCAAATAAATTGATTCTTTGTTCAGTTTTGGATTCAAAATGTCCTTATACACCATTATTTGTGCAAACAACTTATTCTGCTATAGGCTTGTAAAAAGCCAACACACACAAACACTATGACATTGAGAAAACATAACAAGTAAAAAAATCATTTAGGTGTTGGGATGCTGAATTTGATTTGATATGGCATGATATGAAACTTCAAGGCATTGGAAGTAGTCTTAACTGATTCCTTGATTGTTCAGTGTCTGATTCAAACTGTCTCAGCTTTATTCCTACAATAGAGCCTGCCTTCTTAACAAGTTTGTCCAGGCGTGGGACGTCTTTCATCTTTATGCTGCTTCCCCAGCACACCACAGCGTAGAAGAGGGCACTCGCCACAACGTCTGGTAAACACATCTGCAGCATCTTATTGCAGATGTTGAAGGTAACAACTTCAAGAAAGTATTAGTCGGCTCTGACCTTTCTTACACAGAGCATCAGTATTGGCAGTCTAGCATATATATCTCATTTACTTGGGCAACCAATGCTCTGAAGCTAACCTGCAAAAGAACAGGTTTAACGTAAATGATGAACTCTCTGCATCTTTCCTAATTAAAAAGCAAAGCATCCAGATCCAGAAAAACCCATACGAAATTATGTGAGCCAATTGAAATCCAGTATTCTGCCACCAACTAAGCTGTTTGTGTGAATTCTCATTTTAACATTCAGGTCATTTTTGGTAAATCGCTTGTAATTCGACCTCTCAAATTAGAATCATTGCTGTTATTGAACTATCTGGAGTATAAACACATGTTTGGTCTCTTTGTAAAGGTAACATTCTCTAGTTTCACCCTTAGTAGTCAGAATCACTGTAGGTGTGACTGATCAAAAGTTATGCACATTAGAACTCACAAAAAAAACAAATTTTTTTGTTCTCGCCTAAGTTTTTTTATGAAAATAAAGGAAAATAAAGCTGCAGTAGGTAGGTGAGGACAGAAACACACTATGTACCAACAGAATAACTTGTTGACTACTCACATTTCAAATTTGAAAAGAATACCTGTAAAAATGACATTTTACACCAGTTTTATGTGGGCATGCCCAGGGGGTTTTAGAGGGACCATTATCCACATTTTGGAACGTATGTTAAAAGTGTAATAACTTTTGAATGCTTCAACCCACAGATATCAATGAGGGCTCTACTGAAAGCTTACACCTAAAGGAATCTATATCTACACACAGTGTCACTCTATTAGTTATAAAAATAATAATAACAATAAAAATACACATTTCTAAGTAAAAATAGTCAATACAAGTTATGGGCCAAAAAATATATTTATATTTTTATTTTTACTTTTTTTTAAAATGCACACAAACTATATATATTTCTTTTACAAACTGTTTACAACACAGCTCAGCATTTTTCCATGTGCCACTTGATGGCAGCAATCACTAGCAAGCAGAAAGCACAAGGGCGGCACGCCGCTCTCTCCCATTACGTGTCCGTGTGCCGCTTGAATACTTTCTACGCGCTGCATGCATCTATTATTTAATCGAGCGTTTATTTACGTTTAAACTTCTACTTTTATTCATATTTAAACTGCGAAAAACTTGTGAAATCACAATAAACAACCACGCACCAACTCTGCAGACTGGCACAAATGCCACCTTCACGCAGCTCCGATTGCGTTGTTTACAAGTTAGCATTGCAAGTTACATATCAAAATGCTCGGCTGCTCATTGGCTGTAAGTTTTGAGTGTCAGTCACAGTGTCCAATCAAGCTGGTAGATTCTACCAGAGTTTAGAGTTACTCATCATCATCTAAGCTTTCTGTGGCCTGTTGGCTATCACGAGGTGCCAGTCAACCCCAGACCCGTCGTAATTGGCCAAGTTAGGTGTCGATCTGAAGCTAACACTTCGCTCAGCGCATTTATTTCACGCGTCTCGGTACTTTTCTTTAATTCATATTTAAAATGCGAAAAACGTGGCGAAATCACAATACAACCACGAACCAACTCTGCAGACTGGCACAAATGCCACCTTCTACGCTCAGCTCATCAGCGTTGTTTACAAGTTAGCATGGCAAGCTACATATCAAAATGCTCGGCTGCTCATTGGCTGTAAGTTTTGAGTGTCAGTCACAGTGTCCAATCAAACTGGTAGATTCTACCAGAGTTTAGAGTTACTACGTCATCATGCAGCTATCTGTGACCTGTTGGCTATCTCACGAGGTGCCAGTCAACCCCAGAGCCGTTCGAATTGGCCAGTTAGGTGTCGATCTGAAGCTAACACTTCCGTGTTTCATGCGGTAGCATGGTTATCACGCCGACAGAAACAAATTACGTCTAATATGATCAATATAAATGAAAAAATTACATAGGTGGTCTCAAGTTATGAAACGTTTTCTGGAGTTTTGTCCCTTTGAGGATATATCGTGTGTTTTGGACCTAAATCGTTTTACTGGATTATATTCGCTGGAGCCTTACGGACACAATGGGATCAATACTGCTCGGAAATATTGATGTTTGACTTGCAGGGGTCTTCAAAGGTAGGCACAGTCAACTCTTAAAAGTATGTACTTCTCTGTATAAAAGGCTTTAGTGTCAGTGCTGTGGTTGTTGTGTGTCAAAATGGTTTTATATCATCGGAAAGACGAGACTTTGAAGTTTCATTTGATGGGTAGGGTGTCGAGATGCATGGCAAGATGGGCATGCACACATTACTGTAACGTTTTTGAACGCTGTTATGTCCGGGATATGCGTGTCGCGCGCTGCTTAAGAGGGTTACAGAAATCTTTCTTTCTGAAACAGATCATTGGAGTTTTGTATTTTGACCAGTTTGTTTTTGTTGTAAAACATTATTTTTCATTTCTATATATTATATTTAATTAAAGTTCAGTCTTGCATTATTTATAAATGTTTGATTTTTATGATGGTGACATCATTCTGCCACCATTTTGAGAATCAGTATTCCTGTTTGGTGTTATTTATATACCAGTAATGGTGCACTGCACACTTGACTTGAGCATTCATAGTTTTCATACTCTTTCTCTGTACGTTTAGCATTCATTTGCTCAGAGGTTGATGTGCTTGCTTCTTCTGGAGCAGCTCTTCTTTTCTCCACCCTAGTAGCCCGCTTCTTCTCTTCTTTCATCAGCATTGTTTTGTTTTAAAACTGATTCAGTGTTTGTGTTGAAAAACTTAGTACATTTTCTTTAATTTTTCACTTAAGCTGGCACTTAAGTCTTCAAAATGCTTCAAGAATGATTTAAGGTATGAAGAGGAAGGGGAAGTGACGGTGAAGATAGTAGGGATGAGAATGGCACCAATACACAGGCGCCGCTGCCCTGCTGGTCGCTGCCGAGAGTTGATTCTACAATAAAATAAAAATAAAAAGAGGAATAAAAATCATCACCCCAAAAGCGGACAGTAGAGGTCATGTAGTATATGTGTACCAAATGTCAGGTCAATAGGCCAAACGGTTTGTGAGCTACAGGTGATTTAAAATGCTGGACAAACAATCAGACAGCCACGGTAGCGTATTATATAAGAAGATGGCGACCACCATGCAGTTTCTCAGTATACTTACTACATGCCATCAGGCTGGGTTCCTTTTCTTGCTTTCTTTTTAAAAGATAGAAAATTGATTAAAAATACAAAAAATCCAGAAAATTAGAAATATTTATTAAGAGCCTGAAACACAGGAAAACTCCCCAACCGCCTAGTACATTCAATGAACTGCAAGTGACTGTGGCGTTTCTTTAGCCTTTATAAGGCTGAGGGCAGTCCCTTGATGGTGATGGGCAGAAGGCCCCGCTTATTGAGAGACCACCTGCAAAAACACATGGCACATTGAAAAAAGTACATAAATACAGTATATAACAATTAAGATCGATCAAGAATGTTAACATAAAAAATGAAGAAAAATGAACAGACATAAAATAAATGTTGATTGATTGATTGATTGATTGATCAAGAATGTTAACATAAAAAATGAAGAAAAATGAACAGACATAAATAGACGTTTTAACACAAACTGGGGGAAACAGGACCTCTGCTGAAACATAAGATTGTCCCATTCTTAAAGTGTGGCTTCCATCCTACTTTCCCCCTAGGAAAAGTGAGAAGAGAGGAGTTTGGCCTGGTAGGGTAGAATAGTCAAGATTACTTTGGCCCAGCGGTTCATTCTTGGGTCTTCTGAGTTAACATAAAAAAACACAAAAAATAGGCATAAAATACATTTGAACCTCATCCAGTGGGGATTCTGTATGAAACATAACAATAACAAGACTACTCTGTTTTCCAAAATCTAATCATTTAAGCAAAGCAATAGTCCATAAAGTAGAATATCAGAATAAATCACTTACAATGCCAAATAAACAAATCCAAAACAGAGCCAAACAAGAGAAGCTTGCAACAAAAACTCAACAAGGCAGTAGCTAAGTTTAAATGTTGGGGGCCCCGTCCCCTGAGGTACCAAATTAAGCATGCAAGGCATATCCAGTAAATAATATTAACATAAAAAAACTTGAAACAAAATATTAATTGTGGAATAATTACAATAAAGAAGATTAAAACAATCAATAAAATTAATTACAAAATAATATTTTAAAAACAACAAATAGTAAATTAAAAACTGAAAACACTTGAACTAGGGATATCACCCTGGCTGTTAAGTAGAAGGTCTCAGCTGAGACCTGTTAGTGTCAAGGTGAAGAAAATGGTAAACTGAAAAGTTAGGGAATTAAAAGATTGAGAAAGAAAAAAATTTCAATGGGAAAAAGGAAGAAAGGACCAAAATTTGTTAGCGGAAGAGCAAAAATTGAGCGACCATTGAAACTGATTACATTGGTATTATAATATAATGTATGAGTGCTGGACTGGAGAAGCTAAAAGGTAGTCGATAGTTTATTTTATAAATGTTTACAATCCATAACTCATGGGTGCCTTAGGAATTGCACCAAGCAAACAGTAATAAGTAGAGGCTGATTCAGCATTCTTCATGCCAATCCATTCAAAACAGGTGATATTTAATGAAAAGGTTATGCAAAAATCCATATTCTCCTTGTGAAGTAGTGAGAAAGCCTCAAAGTCAGTTACAGTATTTGATATCAAAGAAACAGATCACATACTCCGGTGCCTACAAATTCCTTTATGTTTTACCTGGCCTTGAAGGATCCTGACAGTTTAATAAAAGGCATATTTATCTATGCATTTGTTTCCACGCACTTGGTTAAAATTGAGACATTGATTTTCTGTCACCAGTGTAGATGCTAACTGTGGCTGAGAGTTGGCCCATTGTTTGCATCTTAAAAAAAAAGAATAACTACTAAGACACACAAAAACAATTGCTGGTTGAAAAAAACGTCCATCGTGATTTAACAGGACCAGATCTGGTATGAAATGAAAAGGCACTGAATTCCCTGTTCCAGCCAATTTGTTTCCCACAGCAGCAAAAAATGAATTTATTTTAGTGAATATTGTAGTTGAACAAATTGTAAATAATGGCACTAGATTACTAATGGAATCCCTTCAGTTTAATGCTTGTACAGGATATAGGGCTGACTACAGAGGACCTTTTAGCTCAAATGACCCTCATAATATGCTGCTTCTTGACCTCTAGTGGGGAGGACAAAGGAGGGGGCTCAGTCTCCCTCAAAATTTTAACATCACAATATGGGCCATGTATGTGATTGGTTAATGCTAGGTTTTGTGCCTCTGTTTCTGAGCAACCACCCATGTCACCTGTGCCATCAGCTGACCAGCTTTGACAGTTGACTAGCTTATAGAGAAAGTGTAACTCATGTTAACTTGGAAGCTTGGCTGTTTAAGCACTGATTTAATACTGACTGATGTCACATTTTGATTCACTCAAAAGCGTTAAACCACCTATATGTCATGAAGATATTTGAAAGTGGATTCTTCAACCAATCACGTTTGTCACAGATTTTCTCCTTGAACCACTGCGGTTTGCTTGAGATGCCAACAAATCAGTTGAGGTTGCAGTAAACGTGGCTCTCTGCTACATCTTCCAGGATTTAGACTCTTTGGGTATTTATGCCAGGAATCTATTTGTGGATGCCATTTCTGCATTTAAAACCATCATGCCAGAGCCTTTCCATGGCAAACATCTCATTATGAACCTGAACTATGGCACATGTCTCTAGATCTCTGCGCTTCTAATTATCAATAAAAGACAGTGATGATGGGCAAATATGAGTCAGGGCCCCTCAGGGCGATGTTCTGTTTCCTCTTCTTTCCCTCCTTGTATATGAATAGTGACCTGTCCGTTAAACTAAATAATTCTGCTGAAGACAGCGCCCTATATGGTCTGATTACATATGGGTCATGTGGCCATATAGGAAATATGTGCATCAGTTGGCTATTTGGCACATTCTCAGCCATCTCAACTTAAATACACTGAACAAAATGGAAATGGTTGTGGATTTTAGAAGACATCTCTCACTTCATTCCCCCCTGGTTATGAATGGTGTCACTGTCGACAAGGAGGAATCACTTAAATTTCTTGGTGCCTCTATCACTCACATACTGAACTGGGATAAAAACTTCTGTTATCAAAAACCTCAGCTGCGCATGTTTTTCTCTGTGGACTTAAAAAATGTAATTTCCCCCAATCAGTGCTGGTTCAGGTTATTGAGCTGTCATCGAAGGCATTCTCACTTTCTCCATAACTGTCTTGTATGACAGTACATCTGCTTGCTGTCATTTGGTCAGCAAAAAGGACTGTCGGACCTAAACTGGACTCCATTAAGGACCAGTATACTGTCCATCATGTGTCAAAGAACTTCCTGGAAATATAATTAAAAGACTACACTTACCCAGGTAACCATCTCTTTTAGTTATTACCAGTCACAAGAAGCAACAATTAATAGACACATAAAGAGATTTTTTTTCCTACTGCAGTCACTCTGGTTAAACAAAGTCTGTGATTCATGCCTGGTTTCTTCCTTATCTCAAAATTCAATTTACTGTATAAAGGCTTACCTGATATATTACTGGGTGTGCATGCAATTCTGCATCATCAAATTGTTTAATATAGTTGTGTTTTTGTGCAATATATTATTATTCTCTATGAGTGTATATGATGCTGGAATGGTGCCATGAACTGTATATTATTCTGTTAATTTTATTTACCTAGTTATATGTATCTATGCAATCCTTAGAAAAATTCCTATTACGTTGCTTGGCAATAAAGTTCACTCTATTTTATTCTATTAGTATATGCATATGTATATGTGTATATGTTTATGGATAACACTTTAGTTTAGATACTGTAAAATGCATATCGTTCTCCTTTATTCTTATGTAACAAGACCTTAACAATGACTTATTTTGCTCTTGGTAATACTTACAAAGCATCAATAAAGTGGTTATTATCATTGCAATGTGGCCAACTAAAATAACTTCACTATAGATTCTCATGATTTTGCATACTCCAGTAAAAGACATGGAAATCTCTCATATTCACAAGTAATTTTGCCAGTGTATCAGCTCTTCATATGCCCCACTGCACAGAAATTAATTTAATATTTTACTGATGATTCATAAGTATAATTAAAACCAAAATAAGTTTTTGTTAAGGTATATTTAAATGTATATGTTGTCACACACGTGCACATTGGGAACAGCTTAAAGGCTCTAGCGATGGTAGTAATTGCTCGCTGATTCACTAGTTGGCGCTGTTTAATAATGCCTCTTCTTTTACTCCCTCTTCAGACCGGATGATTGACAAGTTGAGCCACTTTGACATCACTTTCCGCATTCATCCATCTCAACTTTTCTCTTCCTAAATGGCCTGTATCTAACCTGAAGTGTCGCCATCTTGGGCATTCTACTTTCAGGCTCATGTCTATAGAGATGACTCTTTTATGGGATTGCAGTGTCACCTCAAACTTTTATTTGTCTTTGTCCTCTTTTACTTAGTATATGTACTGTATATGTAGTGTAGCGTGCGGCCGGGGCTCTTGCCCGACTGAGATGCATCCACACTGTGAGTACCGGGGGAGCAAGCATGGCCAGAGCGTTACGTCTCCTGGGACGCTAGATGGCAACACCCCTGGGTTGCAGCGGTGCTTCGGACTCCCACAGGGCTTCATGAGAGTTGGAGTTTGGTGCAGCCCTGTTGGGATCCACAGGCGCCGTCAGGGGGTGCTGCAGCAGGAGCTGCTAAGCCCTTATGGGCAGATCTTCCGCCACACCCAGAGTGCTGCTGGAAACGAGTAATCAAGCACCTGGAGCACTTCCGGGTGCATTATTAAAGGAGCCAGCTGCCACTAATCAAAAAGCCAGACTTGGGAGGAGGAAGACGAAGTTTGACCAGAGGAGTAATGGAAGAGATTTATTGTTTGTGCATTATGCTGTGCTTGCACTGTGTTATACTTGTGGGGAACAGGGAAGGCATTTCCCACAAGCGGAAAAAGAAAATAAAAACCGCTGTGCCTTGAACTTGTGTCCCACGCTTGTCTGTGTTGGGTTCGGCTGGCGGTGCCAGCTTGGTGGGTCACAGCAGATTTCTATATATTTGTATTTGTATATGTATTCATTTATGTACCTTTTCAAGTCTGTACTGTGGGATGCTTATCTTTTTATGTTTTATTATAATGCTTTCTACGTTTCTAGTGTACTTCATTTTTCATACAATGAATGTAACAAATTGTATGGAACACAGAATAAAATTAATTGAATTTAATTCACTTTTCAAAGTCATCTTTTGAGTTACTGGAGCCCATTTCAGCCACATTTTATGCAAGGGAGGAACCAGCTCTGAAAGGGACAGCAGATCATTACTGGGCATATTCGCTCACACATTCACATTCACTCACATGAAGCCAGTTTACACTTCTCGCCCATCTTAACATGTGTATCTTTTAAATAGTGGGGAAAACATATGAACATTTTTGAGATGTGGAAGGAAACCAGCATACCCGGGACAACGTGTAAACGTTACATAGTCAGTAGCCATGTAATGAGGTCTTTGGTGTTGTGAGGCATCAGTATGCACCATTGATTTAACATACTGACTAATAAAAATGCTAATTAAAATAATAGATGTAAACAGGCCAGCAAACTTTAATTTGATAATCTATGAAATATTTACCAAGTATAGATATTAAAGAACTATTTGATACTATTACATGTAACTCACAGAATAAATTCTAAAACTATATGGAGCAGGCAATTAACAAAAGCAATGATATACACAGTATGAAAAAAGAAATTTATAGTTGGTTATAACAAAAACATACGTTGCATAAATCTGACTATTAACCTACAACTACAGGCAAAAAGTATGATATAACAAAGGAAGCTAGTGTGTGAAATATAAAGAATATTATCCAAATAACAATAGTGAAGAGAAACAGAGAGGAGGTAATAATAAGAAGTAAAGCATCAAAGTACAAAAGAGCAACTCATAAGCGATGGTAGTCCATGGCTTCAAGCTTCATAAAACTCATGTGTTCCAAGTTTGTATGAATGCCTTATGTGTAATGCCGATTCTTCCCCTTCCTCAAAGTATAAAATAATAAAACATAATAGCATTGAAAAAAAATTCATATTGAATCACTCTTAAAAACTGGAGCAGAGGATTACCGTAAGATTAAATAACCGCAGTTATAACAGTGGTAAAGACAAAAAGCAAAGCAGTTGCCTCAAATAATGACCTTTGTGTCATAAGTATTTACCAGGAATATTGTGTTTCATAATGTAAAGACTTTATCAAACCAAGTGTGGGCAATTTTGAACATTCTTAGATGCACTTAATCCAGTTCACAGTCACAGGGGTCTGCAAACCATCATGGCGTCAGTGGGGGGAAGATAGGGGCTGACCTGGCCATTGCAGAGCACTCTCAAACACAAATGGTCAATTCAGAGCCATCAGTCTAGCTTGCATATGTTGCATGGGAGGAAAATTGCATGCAGACATAGAGAGAACGTACCCACTCAATACTGACAGTTACCAAGCATAGTATTCAGATCCCGGAAACTTAGCTGACAGAAGTGGAACCCAGAGTGGCCTTGTGATTCTATAGCCCATCCATTGCTGCAATAAGCTGTAACTTGAGTACTTCTGGCCTTTGTGTTAACTTGAACCAGTCTGACCATTCTCTTCTGATCTTTCTCATTAATGAAGTATTTTTATTCACAGACCTCCCATTCAAGAATGTTCTTAGTTTATGATACCATTCTCTGTAAACTTTAGAGAATGAAGTCTGTGAAAATCCTAGGTGGGCAGCTGTTTGTGAGATTTTAAGAGCCACCCTGAAAAGAAGTGGTGAGGCGGCTTTTTTAGTTTATGCACCTAAAATGTGGAATACTTTACCAATACAAATTTGCCAGGCTAATACTGTAGAACAATTTTAAAAAACTGCAAAAACTCATTCTTTTAAAATTGCTTTTTCGTAGCTGCATTTTAGTTGTATTCCTATTAGTTGATATGGGCATTGAATTATGATTTCCTCTATGTTCTGCAATTCTGTACTAATCTCTACTATGCTCTACTGTCTGTTCTTCTGTGGTGCTGATCTGCACTACTGACTGATCGAGGTACCATGCTGTCCCCTGCACTTATGGATTGAATGGAGGGTATCCCAGATGTCCACATCATCAAATTCTTCCATGTGAAGCCTGAAAACGATGAGGACTGATTGAGAACGTTTATGTTAGGTAGAATGCCCATTGGGGACTGGGTGGTCTTTTGGCCTAGGAACCCCTGCAGATTTAGTTTTTTTCCCAGCCTAACTAGTGCTTTTTTTTTGTTTGTTTGTTTTTTCTATACTCCTGGCCATCCGACTTTACCTTTTTCTTTATTACATACTGTATAATATTATTGCCTAATCTGGTTTGTTTAGGGTGGCACGGTGGTGCTGCTGCCTCATAGTTAGGAGACCTGGGTTCGCTTCCCGGGTCCTCCCTGTGTGGAGTTTGCATGTTCTCCCCGTGTCTGCGTGGGTTTCCTCCCACAGTCCAAAGACATGTAGGTTAGGTGGATTGGCGATTCTAAAATTGGCCCAAGTGTGTGCTTGGTGTGTGGTTGTGTTTGTGTGTGTCCTGTGGTGGGGTGGCACCCTGCCCAGGATTGGGTCCTGCCTTGTGCCCTGTGTTCAGATTCAGTGGGTGGGAAAATGGATGGATGGTTTGTTTATGTTTTATATTAACTTACTTTTTATTTCATCTTGTGGAGCACTTTGAACTACATTGTTTGTATAAAAATGTGCTATATAAATAAATTGTCACGCTTGGGTCACAGATTTGCACAGAGACACAGGAGGTCGTAGAAACAAGAAGGATTTTTATTCAAACACTGCAAACACATGAGCTTAAACGTGCTCCATGACAAGTCAGAGATGACAGTTCCGCTAGGAGCAGAGAGAGATAAAAGCAAACAATCAATTCCAAACTGACAGGCGCTGCAAGGCTTATAAGTCGGTGGAGTACGCCGCGAGGCTTGTATTACGCGTTATAGTGCAAGGATAAGGAGCAATGTGAGGGTAGTCAGTGTTTCAGGGTTTGTGGTTTTCCCAGGGGCGTCTGTATCTATTTGGGGTGCGATCAGCCCTCCAGCTCACACCCTCCCCCTCAGCTTTATTGACTTTCCTGTGAATCAAGCGACTCTCTGTACCAGGTTCATTTAGTCGTGATAATACATCTGCGTTGATGTGTTCAGAACCTGGTTGGTGCTTTACTGTGAAACTATAAGGTTGTAAACCCAGAACACCATCTCATTAGACGAGTTTGTATCTTTCTGTCGGTACAACCACTGAAGTGGAGCATGATCAGTTACCAAAGTGAAGTTTCGTCCCCACAAGTAATAGCGAAGCGCTTCACAGCCCACCTAATTGCCAAGCATTCTTTCTCAATTGTAGAATAATTGCATTCCCTAGGAAGTAATTTCCTACTCAAATATGTGATTGGATGTTCTTCTCCATCAAAAATTTGTGACAGGACTGCGCCCACACCAAATGCACTTGCGTCTGTTTGCAAGATAAAATCTTTTGTGAAATCCGGGTTCCTTAGAACCGGGTAAGAAGACAATGCTTTTTAAATCGTTGAAAGAACGTTCGCAATTTTCTGTCCACAGATAGGTCGGTTTTTTCTGCCTCTAGTAAGTTCTGTAAGAGGAGCAGCTCTATGTGCAAAATTTGGAATGAATTTTCTGTAGTAACCAGCGAGCCCCAGAAAAGCGCGTACTTGTTTCTGTGTCTCAGGTCTCGGGTAAACAAGCATTTCTTCTATTTTCCTTAACTGTGGCCTAAGTAAACCCTTGCCCATAGAATAGCCTAAGTAATGAGTCTCGGACATGCCTAGTTTACATTTCTTAGGGTTAGCAGTAAGGCCAGCCTGTCTCAAGCTTTCAAGAACGGCTTGAAGCCGCTCTAAGTGTGTTTTCCAATCATTGCTAAAAATCACGACATCGTCAAGGTATGCCCCCGGAATATTCAGAATGAGGACGTGGATCTGATCCATCATACGCTGAAAAGTTAGAGGTGCCCGTGAAGACCAAACGGGAGTCTTGTAAATTCATAGAGTCCGTCAGGAGTCGCAAATGCCGTTTTCTCACAACTGCTAGCCTCTAAAGGCACCTGCCAATAGCCTTTCGTGAGATCTAGCGTGGAGATATAGCTCGCCTGACCCAGTTTTTCCAACAGTTCATCGACACGGGGCATGGGATAAGCATCGAATTTAGAGACCTTATTCAAGCGTCTGACTTGCTTTGGGACTAATACGACTGGGCTGCACCAGTCACTTCTACTTTCACGAATTACACCCAGTGTCAGCATCTTTTTTTACCTCTTCGCACACAATATTTCGCGGCTTCGGTATCCGAAGCATCTGTACGAACATCAGGTTCAGTGGTAATTTTATGTTTTGTAATGTTAGTCTTGCCTGGTAAATCTGAAAAGACATCAGTGTTCCATTCTATCAAAGATAACAGTTCTGTCTTTTGCGTGTCAGTAAGATCGTTACCAATGGTAACATCGGTCTGAGAAACAGCAGCCAAGGAAGTGTTAACCTCTTGTCGGTCGTGCCATTCCTTCAAGAGGTTAATGTGTAAAATCTGGAATGGTTTGCGCCGGCCTGGTATTCTAACCTTGTAATTTACGGACTCAAACGCTCCTCAATAACGGAGCTTGCTGTGCCTATCGTAAAGATGCTTCTGAGTTTCCTGTTCTCGTTGTTGGTGTTCCACAGCAATAGAGGAAAGCATAGAAATTCTGTCTTGCAACGAAATTAGTCGATCTGCAAAACTTCGACCTTGAACTGCTCTCTCGTTTCCTATCCATTCCTCACGCATTACACATCCAGGATGCCTCGCGTCCCGCCTGCGTAACAACTCGAAGGGCTCAAGCCAGTAGACGCCTGTGGTGATTCTCGCAGCATCTACAAAACAAAAGGTAGGACAGTATTCCATGTTGTGGGATCGTTATTGTTATGTATTAAAGCCACGGGACAACGACTTGTCTTTGAACCTCCAATTTATTAAGTGTGCACACCTTTTACTTCACTCGTGTATCTGGGTGCACTACCCAGAACTGTCCGGTCCACAACAACACATTACCGAACCTTTGTTGCTATAAGGCATAACATCACATCTTCCCCCCTTTAAAAGATAATGACTTTCCCTTGCAATCTTATGCTATATCAGTTTGTTCTATTACCAAAAGAACATCTTCATAATAACATCACAACCCAACCATCACAGAACTTTTACAATCTTGAATCAACTTTTTTTTTATTTATATATATATATATATCAGTCAACAGACTTCAATTAATCTTTCAGGAGGTCTAACAGTGCGTTTTGGTCTGCAATACTTCTCAGGTAAAACAGTAACTTGTTTTGTCAGATCAGAGTTAGTGTGATCCACAGAACCTTTGTCAACTTGTTGACTTGCGGAAATGTCAGAATCATCTGATCGCGACTCTGTTTCTTGAACAGTCACTTGTTGTCTTAAGTCCCTCTGTTCCTTCTTAGAATTGCACCCCTCGGTCTGAATCTCATATGAGCGTGGTAGTACTTCTCTTCAACACAACCTTGTTGCATCCATGTTCCTGATGCATGGTTCAGGATTCGAACTCTATCACCAGGCTTGAGTTTTCACAGGATCTTTGCTTTCTTGTCATAGTTTCCTTTTTGTTTGTTTTAAGTTGTTGTTTTTCCTGTTTGACTTTGTTGCCCCAGCAGGTGTCAACAGGTCCTGGTGAATGAGTAAGTTAGTGCGTATCCTTCGACCCATCAGCATTTGGGCTGGGGACAACCCATTTTGAAGAGGAGCACTCCTGTAAATCATTAGACTCTTGTGGAAGTCGGTCTTTCCATCGTGACTCTTCTTCATGAGAGCTTTCACAATCTTTACAGAACTCTCCGCTAGCCCGTTGGACCTAGGGTAGTTTGGGCTTGATGTGGTGTGTTGAAATCCCCACTCTGCAGCGAAGACATCAAACTCCCTACTGCAAAACTGGGCCCATTATCAGAGAACACTTCACAGGGAACTCCATGTCTTGCAAAGACTGTCTTCAGAAAAGCAATGACAGCTTGGCTGGATGTCGCCTGAAGTGTTGCAACTTCTGGATAGTTTGAGAAATAATCAGTAACTACAATGTGGCTCTTACCATTGCAGTCAAACAGGTCTACCCCAACCTTTTGATATGGATAATCGGGCACTGGATGAGACATGAGTGGCTCTGCTTGTTGCCTGGGTCTGTATGTAAGGCATATTTCACATGAAGCTGTAAGCTGACTGATGTCGTGATTTATCCTTGGCCAATACATTACCTCCACGGGCCCTGCGCTTACATTTCTCCTCTCCTAGATGCCCCTCATGAACCTTGTGCAGCATCTCCTTGCGCATTGACACTGGGATGACAAACTTGTTCCCTTTGAAGATGATGTCATCTACTACTGAAAGCTCCGCTCTGCATGACCAGTAATCTTGAATTTGCTTTGGACAGTCACTTTTCTTTCCTGGCCAGCCTTCTAATATGGTCTCTCTAAGTTGTGTCAATGTTCCATCCATATCGGTTGACTTTCTGATTTGTTCAGTTTTCTCTGAGGACACTGGAAGAGAGGTTACAATCATGTCGACATACGCTTGTATGTCCGCACCTTTCTCACTGGTAAGGCTCTCATGCCTGTCGACAGCCGAGAAAGTGTATCAGCTCTGAACATGAATTTTCCTGGTGTATAGATCATGTTGGCGTCATATTTTTGGAGTCTGATGAGCATTCGTTGGATTCTCATAGGACAGTCATTTAAAGCCTTAGACATTATTGACACCAATGGCTTATGATCCGTTTCCACTTCAAAGGACTGGCCATAGACATACTGGTGGAACCTTTCACAGGCATCACGTAGAAGCTAAAAGTTCCTTCTCGATTTGTGCATAGTTGGTTTCTGCACTCGTCAAGGCCCTTGATGCATAGGCTACCGGCTGCCAGCTCTCAGCATGTTGCTGCAAAAGCACAGCACCTAGGCCATATTGTGAGGCATCTGCTGAGATTCGTGTCTCTTGTGCGGGTCATAGTATCGAGCACTGGCTCCTCTGTGATGATGCGCTTCAATTTTTGAAAGCACATCTCCTGCTCGTGAGCCCACATCCATTCATTCTTTTGCTCGAGGAGACATCTGAGTGGAGCTGAATCGTTGACAGCTGGGGAATGAATTTGGCCAGGTATGTGACCATTCGAGGAATCTCCTACTTCCTCTTTATTTTGAGGCCGTTCCATGTTGACTATTGCTGAAGTTTTTCTTGGGTCTGGCCTGACCCCATCCTCAGACAAAACATCTCCCACGAAAGTTAAGCTCTTGACTGCAAACTCACATTTCTCCTTGTTTAATTTTAGGTTCGACTGTCTTATTAGCTCAGGACCTGCCTCAATCTTGCATCATGCTCCTGGCGGTCGGAACCCCACACAATTATGTCATCCATCATCGTCTCTACCCCTGGTAGGTGTTCAAAAATCATGTGGATTGTTTTGTGGTATACTTCAGGTGCTGATAGAATACCATAAGGTAGACGGAGAAAGCGATATCTGCCTTCTGGCGTATTGAAGGTACACAGTTTAGAACTTGCTTCATCAAGTTTCAATTGCCAGAATCCAGGCGCGCATCAAGCTTACTGAACCACTTTGCTCCAGCGAACTGAGACATAATCTCTTCTCTAGTTGGTAGTTTGAAATGTTCACGTTTTATGGCCCTGTTGAGATCTCTTGGATCAAGACATATTCTCAAAGAGCCATTCTTCTTGAGCACAATGACTAGTGAACTCACCCAGTCTGTTGGTTCATCGATTTTCTTAATGACATCCAGCTTCTCCATGCGAGCTAATTCCTCTTTGAGCTTTTCTCAATGCAAATGGAACTTTTCTGCATGCGTGCACTACAGGAGTCACAGCGCCATCTGTATTTATTCTGTGTTCCCCAGGCAGACATCCGAGTCCTTTAAAACATCCTTATACTCCTCCATAAATGAAGTTTCATCTGTTTTGCATTGTGATGTCACTACAAACACTCTCCTCAACAAGTCCAGTTTTCACATGTGCTCAGTCCCAGAATTGGCTGAACGCTCTTTTCCACAATCAGCATTTGTGTCTTTAACAGCTGTCCTTTATGTTTCAGTGTCACTAGGCAGATTCCTTTGACAGGGACATCCTCACCTGTGTATCCTGTTACTTTTATTTTTGTTGAATGTATTTTGTTTTAACTTTGAGGGTTTGTAGTCATTCATAGACAACAGGTTAACTTGTGCACCTGTATCTAATTTGAATGGAATTATTGTCTCATTTACTGTCAGTGGTACAATCCATTCAGCTTTTTCTGTCATGTTTGTTTGAACAGAATCTACAAAGAATTCCTCTGGCTGTTCTTCAACTGTGTGTACTTTTTTCTCTGTACCATCAGTTTTACAACACTTTGCAAAATGATTATTCTTCCCATAGCGATTACAAGTTTTTCCATATGCAGGACAAGATCTTGGTATATGTATCCCTCCACATCTACCACACCTGCTTTTGTGATTTTCTCTCTCTGGTGTCTTTGTTTTGTAGTTGTTTTGTGCTGCTCCTCACTTTTTACTGCGTGTACTGTAGCAGTATCCCTTTGCAGTTCTTTGGCTTGTGCGCGAGTTATTTCAGCAGCTCTACACATGTTGACAGCTTTCTCTAATGTCAAAGCTGGTTCACGTAGCAGTCTTTCCCTGAGACCATTATCGGGAATCCCACAGATTATTCTGTCTCTCACTAGTGAATCTCTTAAATCTCCGAAGTCACAAGTCTTACTCAGTGTGTGCAGTTCAGCAAGATACTGGTCAAAAGCCATCCCTTGTTTCTGATCAGCGGAGAAAAATTTGTATCTCTCAAACGTGACATTCTTGCTTGGCACAAAGTATTCTTCAAACTTTGTCATGAGAGCAGTCAGTGTTAAATTTGCCTCGTCAAGTTGAAAACTATTATATATATCCAGTGCATCCTCACCTATCACGTGTAGAAAGATTGATGCTTTCAACTTCTCATCATCTCCACCCGCGCCACTGGCAGCAAGATAAATGTTGAATCTCTGCTTGAAACGTTTCCAGTTATCAGCAAGATTACCGATGAGCTCCATAGGCGATGGTGGATTTAACTTCTCCATGACGGGAAAACACTCAGAGTTCTCTTACTTTGTTTCAACGATGTCTTTTCGTCCTGCCTTGAATATATTTCAGTGCTTTTTTTTAGCACTGTCGGCTCGTGTTTCGTTTCTCGCGCTTCTCCCTCGGCCGCTCTCCGTGCAGGTATCGCTCACCGTGGGTCTCGTCTCACTGGCGTTTTACTCATCCACTCTCCGGTGTCCACCAGTCCCTATTTCTGACACCATGTTATGTTATTAAAGCCACGGGACAACGGCTTGTCTTTGAACCTCCACTTTATTAAGTGCGCACACACCTTTCACTTCACTCAGTATCCGGGTGCACTACCCAGAACTGTCCGGTCCACAACAACACATTACCGGAACCTTTGTTGCTATAAGGCATAACATCACAATTATGAGCAACTCGCCTGATCATCTGTTTCAATGTTTTGTTAAATCGCTCGGTTAAACCATTCATTTGAGGATGGTAAACAGTAGTACTCAATTTCTTAATAGCAAAGCTGTCACACAATTGTTTCATCACGCGAGAAGTGAAAGGTGTGCCTTGATCAGTTAAGATTTCTCTAGGGATACCAATACGAGTAAAAGTTTCACATAGTGCTTTGGCTACAGCGAAGAGTTGGCCTTTTCGCGCATCATTTCTGGATATCGTGTGCATAATCAACCAACACCAGCAAATATTGGTACCCATCCTTAGTCTTAGGTAATGGTCCCACAATATCTAATCCCACACGCTGAAAGGGAACTTCCAATATGGGCATAGGACAAAGGGAGCCGAGGCTTATAAGCAGAGACGATCTGGCAGTCTGGACATGAAGTACAAAATCGTTCAACATCTTTTCCCATATTTAGCCAATAAAATCGTTTTGATAACCGGTCTCTAGTTTTGTCGGCACGAGGTGCCCCAAGATGTGTGAATGTGCCAGATGCAAAACAGTTTCCCTATGTGCTTCAGGTACCACCAGTTGTTCAATAAATTCCCCCTCCAAATGATCTGAGATCACTCTGAAAAGGCAACCGTCCTTTTCTATAAAGTGTGGGGTTTTCACACCCCCGGAATTACGCTCTTGGTAATAAGAGTCATTAGCAGGGCGAGCCTGTTTAAATGCATATTCTAATGAGCTATCAGTATGCTGCAAACGCACAAAATCTGATTGTTCGTTAACTTCGGTTTGTGTTGGAGGCGTTTGCAATCTGGGAAGATGTAGAAGGACCAGCCCATTCTGGAAGATTTCGGGGTGACCTCCTCCGTCTCGCTGGAGATCGGGTTCAATATCTAAGTTGGGCTCTAGATTTTCCCGGCCGCTACCAGTTCTTCGTCTTGGATTTCTTCTTCTTCTCCCCCCCCACTAAGTTCATTAGTGGACTGGACTACTGGTCCCTTACATTTATTAATCAGTTTGGAAAAAGGGCATTTCTCCGTCCTATGAGTAATGGCCAAGACGAGTCGAAGCGGCAGACCAAACCTTAAAGTGGCGCCCCCTATAAGTTAAAGGAAGAAGTAAAGTCTGATAATCTTTAACATCACCATGTACACAGCGTATTTTTACAGTCTCACAGTCTCTAAGGCATTGTTCATTAAGACAGTCTCGTCTCACAATACAAAGGTCACTTCCGAGTCTAACAATGCTGAGATTTCTCTGCCCCAATTTCACGGGATCAACAAGCCATCTTTTCCATCCGGATATGTAATAGTTGAGCAACAAATCTTGGCCAGTCCAATCTCCATTGAATGAGCTGGAGACAAGCGACATTCTTTGCCAAATGGCCGAGCTGATCACACGGAAACATCTACGTCGGCTCCGTTTCGAAATATCCTCTGCGTCCACGTCGGCGTGCTCTGTAGTGTCCACGGTTTCCTCGACCGCTGTTGCCGCTGTCTCCCCAGAAACAGGCGTCTCATCTACGACTGGATTTCCGGGTCCTACCTGACCCCATTAGATTTTCAGGTCCTGCAGCTTGTCGATGAGAGCGGCGAGAATGTCCTGGGCGTTAGTTCACAGGTTGCGAAGCAGCAAAATCCACCGCTCTTTCTCCAAGTGGACTGTGAACCCTCTAATCGTCTGGACATAATCGTTAATGATTTAATATCATGGCGTAGAAATTCATCTCGAAGAACTTCAGGTATGCCGGCCAGTAATATATTCACGACAACTGTTTCCATCCGTCTTCTTCAAACCAGCAGTGCACTTTATGTATCAAATCTTGAATTTGCGCACAGATTGGGTCATCCATGTTTAGTTTCCAGTCTTTAAGTGCATAAGTTTTAGACCTCTGAAATAAGTCTTAGCGGCATCCATCTGTGCAACCACTTCTGGTACCACTTGTCACGCTTGGGTCACAGATTTGCACAGAGACACAGAAGGTCGTAGAAACAAGAAGGATTTTTATTCAAACACTGCAAACACATGAGCTTAAA